>NC_088858.1:21902312-22502312 GCF_963853765.1 Magallana gigas | reverse complement strand
ATAGCAACCGTGGCGTTCTTTGGATAACAGTTGTAATATATTAATTAAATTGGTGGATTTAGTCAAGTGTGCCTACGAGTACATTATTGTTTTTTGTTTGGGAGAATAAGACACGTGTTTCCTTTATCAGTAAGAAAACGAGGTCTGCCACTTTTCCCGTAAAGTCTGAACAATTGTATTGTTTTAACAATTTCTTCTGACAACTTGAATTTTTGATTGCGTGACCCCTATGATCACCGGTTGTTGGGTTTTGAATTATGTATTTGACTTTCTGCAGCCGAGTGAAAATCGGCACGTGACCAATGATGTCAGTTTTACGGCATTTCAATTTTTTCCCTCATAAACAACTGTTCTTTGGTGTTTTATTCGAGCATGAAGGTAAAGAGCATTGCAGAAAAAAAATGCGTAACCCATGTAAGCAGATTTTGTAGTAAGTCAATCAAAACTTGTACAGCATATGTTCTAAGATACATTTTCATGTTTGCAAACAACCCAATACTAACAGACTAGCATCGCGGCGTTTTTCCACGCACTTTCAATTGCCTAAATACAAAGGTTACTTGCATGTACAAAGAAGTCGCTACAATCATTTCATCAATCCGCGCGTCTTAACCATGGACCAAATTTTATTCGCGTACGAGTTTCGCAAAAACCTCACTGTTGCAGATAAATCTCGCATTGAACCCGTTTTCTATGTATTTTCTATTCTGTAAAAATAATAGACATAAATTTACAGTAATTAATTGCAAAAAACATTTATCGCGAATTATGCAGTTTATTACTGTTAAATTGCAAAAGAGTTTTTGCGGATATGTTCAAGGTTTTACAGTTTAGACTGATTCGAAGAATAGTAGATATAATGAAGACTTGGATAACGAACAATCACGCCTTTAGTTTATTCAATCTTGATTTCTGCAAAACTTTAAAAATATCAAACACCTTTTTATGTCTAGAATGGTAAACTGATGCTTTTTAAGGTTGACCAATCTTTGAAATTCAAAAGTCAAGTTATAAACGAAATACACAGCTTAAAATGTCTTTGTTATGTAGATAAGCTCAAAGCATGTTTTTGTTTACAGATGTGATAAAATTAATATGTCTTACAGAAAACTACTGGTGGACAAACTGTCCGCGAGGATACTTGTTGTTCGGTACTTATTCATTCATGAGTAGTATAAACAGTGACGAAACAACATTGGCAGACAACAGGTGCTTGTTGACGTTCTTTGCTATGTAAACAAAGCTTTTGTTTACATGTTGAATGTCGAAGTGAAAATTCCAGTTTTAGACCTAAAATAAATCTGTTAGACGTTAAGAACTGTTTATTTTTGCTTAACATGATTAAAAAGATGGACAAATCAGCTTGAAAAAAGATTTTTACTGGTATATTGAACCTATGTAAACAAAAACAGGGCACGATCCTTGTTTACATGACAAAGAATTGTGATCCCTATATCTTGCTTAAAACTCAACGACTGATTCTGAAATTTCATATTATCATTGGAAGTGCATTCCTAAAGCATTGTAAATAATAACAAGAGACCCAGGGCCCAATCGCTCACCTGAGCAATAATAGTCTTAATTCTGATCAAATATTAAGCATTACGTTACCAAAATCAAAATATCTTGACAACTAAGTACAGTAGATCTTGCTCAAATAAAAAAAAAAATCTGCCGATGTTTATCCATATATTTATATGGTGAATACCAAACCCCTTTTGTTCTTGAACCTGTGCGAAGAGTTTTATATATTCCTATATATATATATCCCACTATACTCCCACCCCCTACTTTTCTCTAGGGAATCATGTTTTGATTAAAATTTAATATGCACACAACCCGTGCTTTCACACAAGTTACTGCTTTTTGGACTGCAAACTTTCCCAGAATATTTTTCTCTAGATATTCCTATGTAAAAATCCATCCCCCCATTGTGGCCCCGCCTTACTCCCGGAGACCGTGATTTATACAAATCAGAATCTACACTATCTGAGGATGCTTCCACTCCAATTTGAGCTTTCCTGACCTAATAGTTTTTGAGAAGAAGATTTTAAAAAGATTTTCTCTATATATTCCTATGTAAAAATTCATCCCCTAATTGTGGCCCCGCCCTACTCCCGGGGACCATGATTTATACAAACCTGATTTTACACTATCTGAGGATGCTTCCACTTCAATTTGAGCTTTCCCGACCTAATAGTTTTTGAGAAGAATATTTTTTAACGATTTTCTCTATATATTCCTATGTAAAAATTCACCCCCTAATTGTGGCCCCACCCTACCCCCGGGGACCGTGATTTATACAAACCTGAATCTACACTATCTGAGGATGCTTCCACTCCAATTTGAGCTTTCCTGGCCTAATAGTTTTTGAGAAGAAGTTTTTAAAAGATTTTCTTTACAATTCCTATGTAAAAATTCATCCCCTAATTGTGACCCCACCCTACTCCCGGGGACTATGATTTGTATAATCTTGAATCTACACTGCCTGAGGATACCTCCACACAAGTTTCTGGCCTGATAGTTTTTGAGAAGAAGATTTTTGAAAAATACCAGCAAATTTTCAATAATTCTAAATTATCTCCCCTTTAAAAAAGTTGTGACCCGTCATTTAAACAAACAAATTTGAATTCCCTTTACCCAGTGATGCTTTGTGTCAAGTTTGGTTGAAATCTGCCGAGTGGTTCTGGAGAAGATGAAAATGTGAGAAGTTTACAGCGACAACGCCAACACCACCACCAACGCCAACGACAGACAACGGACAAATTTTGATCAGAAAAGCTCAGTTAAGCTTTCAGCTCAGGTGAGCTAAAACCGAAAAATAGAATTTGTTCAAAATCGTGACCATGCCCCTTTAACAATACACAGAGACGTTAGCGAAGCCATTGACATCGGTCTTACAATTAACCCATTATACACGATGTCTCTTTTGATTAACTTTTACCTTATGTAATTAAACAGTTAGGTCTCCATCACATTCGAACCAAACTTTACTCGATCTGTCCTTTGAAACTTTGAAATGATATGCTTGGAAAAAGTAAAGTAAATTGCTAACGCTTTTTAAACCGCCGCGTGATGAAGAAGCTGTTCAACAACTACATTTGTTCTTTGAATTTCAGTATGCAATCACAGGGGCCAAGCCCGTTTTAACATTAATTTCAATGTAACCATAAATAAAGATGGTTACATTGAAATTGATGTTAAAACGGGCTTGGCCCCTGTGTATGCAATTAAGGCATTTACGCAGTGAATACAAGCGATATCCCTAACCACAAAAAGGTCCAGTCTTGTATTTAAACCATATTATAAGTTGAAGTATACTCCTTGTATTCCTTACAATTATACGTGGACCACTGCATCCAAATTTTTTAATTACTAAAAACCTCTAGAATGCCTCACAGGTGCTGAAGGACAGGACCGACCACTCCCCACCATCAAGTATCTAGACCCCCGGGACTTTACTTAGTTTTTTCTTTAAATTATCCATGTCACATTTATAATCTAATTTATACTTTCATTGCTTTATTTTTTCCCAACCCTCCCAAACCAGGGGCGCTTTAATAAAAGGGCTTGTTGTCATCGGACCTTTTTTTTGCATGCTTAGAATCACTTAGGAATTCTGGAAAACATGCACTTGTGCCTTCTCAAATTTGTAAATATTTGCCATCTTGCAACGTGTGCTTGCCAGTCATTATTATACTATAGGGAATTTTTTTTTACAGAAGCAAACGCCCGCAGTGACGCAAACCAAAAGCCAACTCATGTTCGCCGCTATCGAAGGGTGACGATCCACTGTGTTTCTCTATTCACCCATGGCAGATTTAGTATCTTTCAAAATTAATCATCTTTGCTAGCCAACGTTGACGATCCGCAATGCTTCTCTATTTGCGAAACACCGTGGACCGTCAATCTATGCAGAAAACCGTACGTACAGCCATGAACTTTACTGAAAAAAAAAACAACTCAAGTAATTTTAGGATTTTGGCTGCAGGATAACCAGTGATGAACTTGATTTAAGTACATGCAATTCTGTAATAACAAATAATCATGCTATATAGAACATATAATCATGGAATGTTTTCATTATTAAAGTAGCATATAAAGTCATTCAACAGTAAAACCCTAACCAACCGATATAAGCGATAGCGTATTTCTTTCTGCCAGTTAATATTTTACTTACTGAAATGAACAAGTGTCTGAAAAGACAGGATATAATGAGTCCCTGGGCCTCTATAACACGTGATTAGACTTTCCTATAGGTAATGAAAACCAGCGCGCAAACATCAAACATTAATCGTTTAGCTGAGCGATGTAAACAACGTAGATTGAATTGTAAAGTGCATATTAATCTATTTTTAATAAGAATTGGTTTGGTTTAATATTCAGGTATCAGGTAATATTCAGGTAGCATGGTATGTATGGTAATTGGTCGTCGTGAATATTAATTTTAACAGGCCATCTGATGAAACTAAAATTATGAATTCAAATTGAAAAGAATTTTTTTTACACCTCTGTAAGTTTCTCGAAAACATTGTTATTGGTTTAATAATGGTTTATTCATTGATAAAAATAAGAAAATACCACTCTCTCTCTCTCAATTAAGAGTAATTACAGTTTTAATAATTGATTCTTTCAAGTCACAAATTATACAATCAATGTATTTTTTTTTTTTACTAATGTTTACTTGTGTATAAAATTTTAGCATTTCAAGAGAGAGAGAGAGAGAGAGAGAGAGAGAGAGAGAGAGAGAGAGAGCATTTTCTAATCCTTTTGGAGACTTGAGATTTAATGGCCTTTTTCCAAAGGAGTAGGAGATTACTTTTACAAAACGTCACGATTCCTGTGAATGAAAAAGAAAGTTTCTGATGAATTCTAATTTTGAAGATTTTTCGTTATACTGAGTGAAGTTTCCGCTTATATACTGTGTCCATTTTATGCATAATAAATAATTACATAAAATAGAAATTAGAAAATCATATTATCGTAGAAACATTCTTCTATCATTTGTTTATCATGAATTGGCCGGGGAAAATGTAATAAACAGTAGTTAAAAATGGCTATCATTGATAAGTTAAACATTGAGGCAATATTGACTGTTTCGCACTTTGAAAAAAAAAATCCTGTCTCACTTGTGAAATAACTTCATTATCTAACCACATTAAACAATTGAATGTCCTCCATATCTAAAATGAACTACATTTATGAAAATGAAGCATAAAAGGAAGAGTTTTTAAAAACATTTCTCGCAAAATTTGTGTAAAGTTTTGTTGAAAGTTTTTCTCCATAATTTTTTTTTCATATATGTTGATTTTTTCAAATAGAACTTTGGTAAAACTTCTTTTATCAATGATAACCATTTTGAAGAGGCCAACTTTATACAATTTTTCACGGACTTAATAAAAAGCTTTTGATTTTAAATGAATAGTTCCGACAATAGTGTGAAAGTATAACAGGATTAATCTCAGTGAGCAATACAACAAAACCTGATTTCAATACATGAGCAAAGAATTACATGTTGCCTTAGACTTAACCTAGGAATAAGGAATCATTCTTTGAGTATTATGAGGTGATAATTTTGGTCGGAGCATGATGAAATCCAATAAATGTTCAGCCATTTTGCGATTAGATAAGCAAACCTCTCTTGCGCTCCAATTATACATCATTTGAATTTATTGGACTGTATAGTACAAAATCGATACGTAGTGTTATGACAGACAAAGACACTAAAAAATATATAATTTATTTTTAATATTAGTTGTTTTATACTAATCCATGTCGACCCCCACTGATGATTTTTTAACTTTTTGTCTCTAAAAAAGTTTCGTTTCTAAAAAAAATGGCATTTGTTCATATCCTATTCAGTTCAGTTCTTTTATATATATATATATATTATATATATATATATATATATATATATATATATATATATATATATATATATATATATATATATATATATATATATATATATATATATATATATCCTTTCATGTTAATTGGGACTTACTTTATAAGAGCTGTTTTTCTGTGCTGTCTTTTGGTATCTTGAACTCAAGAAAATTAAATACACACAACATCAATGTAAAACACTCCTTGCCTCTCTGTTACAGGTATATACGTCATCTACGTCATACGTCATCTAGCATCATCTTTTGTTGTTTCTTTCTTACGAACTTGAAAACGTAGATTATTTGCCCTGCTTAATGGCTTTGTTTGTTTCTTTTTTTTTTTCCTTTTTAAAGTTTGATTTCAATATCGCCTTGTTTTTGAAACCCATAGAAGAGGCTGGTAATAATTACGTTCACATTGGAGTTAATAAATCATCTCCCTCGGGATAATTTGTTTCTTAGTAAGGATTTATCACAGATTTTATCACAGTTTCAACAGTTTTTAACATTTTCTCTTTGAAACAGATCACTAAGGAATGGGTTGTTTAGCACAGATTTGAAGAACAATCAAGAAATATTGGCTATTTCTGACACTGTGGGAACACGCAGGCTCTGGATGATTCTTACCGTAGGGTATCATCAGCGTTAATTATAGTCCTTTGTGTGTAGTTATTCATCATTTACACGAGCATGGAATGTATAAGTCAAAAGAATGGTCTTCCATTTCATTTTGATGTTTAGGTCAATTATACTAGGTTATCCATAAAGGTAAGAACATTATATGAGGTAGACTTATTTTTTTGAGTATCAAGAGGTAATAAATTTGGTCGGACGAGGTCAAATCGAAGGGCTTTACGATAAATTTGATCACGCCTCAACCAAAATTATCACCTCATAATATTCAAAGAATAGTTCTTTTTTTACTTATATTTATGTTATTTTCTGTAATTGTACGATTAAGTATTTGAATACTGACATATTTATGTGATTTTTATTTCTTTTAATTATGCGATACCCGCTTGCGCCTCAACAGCACGCCATTTACATGTAAATTAATTAATTGAACGTAAATTACAAAATGTAATCGTAGACACAAACAAAGACACTGAAAAAAAGTAAATATAAGAATTTACATTTCATTTATATTTTCGCATGGCAAATTATATATTTTTACCCTAATCTTGATATTTTGTTTTAATTGTAAAAGAAACTTCAGTTGGATATTTAAACAATCATTATAAGTAATCTTCTGAGGTTTTGTTTGTAGAAGTTATTTGCAACCAAAATATACGAGGAATCCACAGAGGATAATGTTAACCATTTGAAAAAAAAGACAAATCTTTGGAAGTACATGAACAGAATAATTTGCAGGTATTTATAAAACAATTTTTTAGCTCATTTGAGCAGAGAGCTCAAGTGAGCTTTACTGAACAAAATCCGTCGTCGTTGTTTTTGTAAACTTTCTACATGTTCATCATATTTTCCAAAACCACTGGGCCAATTTTAACCAAACTTGGAACATAACATCTGTGGGTAAATGTCGTCAAGTTTCTTCCAATGAAGGGCACATCCCTTTATAAAGGGGTCTATTTTAAAAGTAAAGAACATTTGTAGGGATTTTGCAAAAAATCTTTTCAACGACCATTTGACAAAAAAAAAAACCCTGACACTTGTGTGGAAGCTTCCTCAGGTAGAGTAGATTTAAGTATGTTCAAATCATGGCAACCGGGGTTAGGGTGGGGCCACAATGGAGAGGGGATTAAATATTACTGAGCTCTGTTCAAAGCAAAGATTCTCTGTCTCATTTTCAAAACCTCTGTATATAGTTTCCGGATTCAAAAGCAAAACTTCTCTACAAAGCGAATTTACCATTCAGTAAACTCTATAAACGAACTAGACTTCGATCAACTTTTCCTAAGGGACTGGATGCCAGCTTTCATCTTTATATTCAACTGTTTATTGTTAATTTGAAATATATGAAATTTCTTTCCGCATACCCTCATTTCTCATAGGGTAAACTCATGATTAACACATTTCTTTGATGTGCATGAGATGGTCTATTCCACTGTTTAACAAAAGGCAGTAATAAAGTAGTAAATTGTAAAGCGCAGGAATGCAAGGTTGTGTTTTGATATAAAATTACGGCTTATAAATACACCAGACGACGTTGTTAAACAAAATTCAGGAGAGATAAAGAGATATAACAAATACCTTGGACTACTGATATAATTAAAGACACTAAAACTGTTGTGTTTTACTATTAAACACAGTTCTATAAAATAACAGAAGCTATGCAGGTATTGAAAGTTTGAATTTTTCAACTGCAATATAAACCCGCAATTGTATGGTAAAGATTTTTCATAATTCCAATTTTTGATTATAAAATTTCGAAATGACAAAAATTCTAACGTTGATAAATAATTTTACATGTACATTGACGGTTCAAAAACACATCCAATTAGGTTTTATGAGTTATATACTTGTATGTTTCTTCAAATCTAATTGATATAAATATACTATGCACTTAATGCTATTTTTGATCGCATTTTAATGACAGTTGAATGTTAGCTCATTCTAGCACATAAATATACAATGAAAAAGATGGATCAAAATGTATAATAACATTGCTAAAATTTCCCTTGACACTCTCAACAGTCAAAGGAAACTATTTGGAACAATGAGATAAAGTTTACCGTTTGAAAAAAAAAAGAATTAAAATCTGCATCAATTTTTATAGCTTTTATTAGGATTCTTGTATAACACAGGCAGTTAGTCTGCAATTAATGGTCACAGTTTTTTAACAAATAAATAAATAAAATGAAACATGCATAACAGATAAGTTTTTTGTTTTGTGTTATTAGCTAACCTGAGCTGAAAGCTCAAGTGAGCTATTCTGATCACATTTTGTCCGTCGTCCGTTTGTATGTCCGTCCGTCCGTCTGTAAACTTTTTACATTTTGAACTTCTTCTCTAAAACCGCTTGGCCAATTTCAACAAAATTTGACACAAAGCATTCTTATGGGGGGACAAATATAAATTGCAAAAATGAAAGACCCATCTTTATTCAAAGTGGAGAAAACCTCGAAACTGTAGAAAAAGGGGGTGCATGTTTAAAAATCTTCTTCTCAAGAACTACTTAGTCAAACTCAATGTAATTTAGCATGAATAATCCTTATGGAAAGGAAAATATAAATTGAAAAAAAAATTGTGGGCTAATTTTGTTTCAAATCTGAGTGATTACGAAAATAATAATAAAAGAAAGGCGTGTTTCAAACAGTTTATAGCTTCGGGTTCGGTATCCATGAGTCTTGGTAAAATAGGTAGGCAAACCCGGGCTCACAATTCTATGTTTGTACACTGATCTGAGGCCATTCTTTTTTTCCATTTTAAATGCTGAAAAGGAAATACCAATTAAAAATCTCAAGCTGAATGTAATAAATTCATGTGAACAAAATATGACTCAAACCTAGCAGAATTGTGAGCTCTGTATCTTGCTTTTAATTCTACGATTGACGCTGAAATTTTGGTTGATCATTAGAAATTCTATATGAATTAGGTATATTATATCCTTGTAAAAAAAATAAAGGATGATATGCTGTTTATAAATACTCTCTGGGCGTCCTCTCTTTATACAATGAATAATGTGAAATCTACATCAATTTTGATAGTTTTTCAGACACGACTAAATAAAAACGACACCGTTAAAACAGCCGCCATAGTTCTGACACATTTCTGTTGCGGGGATAAAGGAATTATCGCTATTCCTAAGAAAATATTACAGCGGAAAATTATTTTGGTTTGTAGCCATTTTTTATTTTTGAATAAAGATGAAAATAAAGGGTGGGCGTTAGTAAATTAGAGTGCTGTACTTGTCAATACTATAACATTGACGTTTATACCTCTTTAACATGCCACATGACAATATTTTTCATTCCAGTGTATTCATCAATCAAGTGTGTGTAAAGTTATAAAAGTCACATGAGTTTACGCGAGGTAAACAACAGTCATTAAATTATAATTGAGAAGACATATTAAGTTTTTGAATGTTTTTATTTGAGGAATTGAGCGCATTGAGGTACAATTTTCTTCTTCAGATATATAGGATTTAAAAAAAACAATAACCTATTACATTATATTTTTAAAAAAATACAATTATAACTAGTAAGTAGTTGAGGAGGAAAATGTATCTATATGCTCATATATTGTGATCGCTTTATAAAGTTGGGGGGGGGGGGGGGGCAGAACGAAAATATAGGGAACTGGAAGTTAACAGTGTACCCCTACCATATGTTTAGTTGTATATCTTGCGTAGGATTTTCTTATTCTGGGTAAAAATAGTATTCCAATCCATGAAGGAACAATGTCAAAGATTACGTGTATGCAAACATAAGTGTAAAATTCGAATACTTTACAATATTTATTTTTTGTAGTTCTACCGAGGGGTCATATGGCATAATATCTTTGAACGCCCATTGTTCACAGGTGAGCGATGTCGCCATGGGCCACTTGTAAAAAAAAGTAAAGCATATTATATTCAACAGGATTTTTGGCCAAACCTAGCAATTCCGTCAGCACATCTCAATCAAGTTCGCTCATTTCATCATGATTTTGAGATTTCATATTATTGGATTTTACCGCTTGTCAGCTACATAGGCATGTAATTTGAAAACGTTCAAGTCAGACGAAAAAAGGTTTGATCTAAAGTGTAAAAAGAATGTTATTTTATTTTTTAGCTCACCTGAGCTGAAAACTCAAGTGGGCATTTCAAATCACATTTTGTCTGTCGTCTGTCCATTCGTCTGGTTGTCCGTCTGTTCACATTTTGTTGATTCAAATTTGTTCAAATCAAATCTTGTGGAGTAGGGTTGGGTCTCTTTGGGGGATCCAATTTTACAAAGAAAAACCTTTTTATTATTCACAAAAGTGAAATATTTAATAGATATTTTTACTTATATGCAAACATTTTGACATATTGTTGACTCTTTAAAATTGTTTGGACGTTTAGCCCCAGGATGGTACTAAGGCATAACAAGGGATTCAGAGTTTCATGAAGGTTAATATACCATATATAAACAATTATTTAGGTTCTTTTTGAGAACTGCAATGTTAAACAAATGATCTGACTATAAAAGACTATAAAAAGGGACTAATGATAATAAACGTAAGAATATCCAGGGGGGAAAATGGATTTTTATTTATACAGGATCTACCCAGTACATGTATTATACTTTCTTATCCAGATAATTTATATTATGACTCAATTAAGCTGTTTTTATTATACCTATTATTCCTCAGGTGAGCGATATGACTTATTTAGCACCTCGTTTAGAGTTTTATTGCATTTGAAATAATACCCCATATTAAGAAACTTAATATATTGTTCATTTTGTAGTTGAAAAGATACTGTTGCTGTGTTCGTCAGATAACAAATGAACTGAAATGCTATTTAAACAGAATAGTAATATTTTTATTGGTTTTATGTAAGGAATAAGGAATCATTCTTTGACTATTATGAGGTGATAATTTTGGTCGGGGCGTGATCAAATCCAATAAATAATTTTCCATAGACGTTTATGTTAACACTAGGGTTCATAGCTTTCTTCAGCAACGAGGGGCCCTTTGAATGAAAGCTCATCAACGTCTCTGTACTGTTAAAATTTCGTGGTGTTAAGTCATTTTTTCGGCAACACGCGTCTGTATTGAAAACTCTGAAATGAAAGTAAAAGTAGGGAAAGAGTGCACATTAAACGATAATAATTTCATGTCTTTCCTTCAAACGATTATTCAACTTTGACACTTGCTTTTAAAATTGCAAGTCCTGTTTTCTGATAGACATGTTTCAAGCATTCTGATTTTAAATGTATATACACTCTGTAAGTATAGGAACTATTTTGCTTAAAGGCACTACTTTGTCCTACCAATTCTTAGAATGGAGGGATATTCATGTATTCATATAATGATTTTTATATTAAAATAATTGCGACCCGTGACAAATAAATGCTTTTGAATGAAATCAAAATCAACATCATCACCGTAGCACTAGTGTATAAAAATGTTTTGTGTTTTTTCTAGGTATTATTCCAAATAATTATTATTCCACAGAATAATTAATTTGAACGCATGATTAATTGACTGATACTAGTAAAGAAAAATTGCTTACCAAGCTCAAGTCATTAATCTAACACAATATGCATTTTTTAAATCAAAGAAAAAGCTGATATATTTTTCATGAGAGCCAGTTGTTCCTGATTGAAAAAACAAGAAACATGAAAGCATTCATTTCATGCAGTAAAAAGAACCAAATTATTCAAGCTGTTTACTAATAACATGGGCATAAAGTTAAAAGGAATAGACAAATCGTTGAAAAAGTATCCCTGAATGTTGAAAGTTCATAACCTATCGTTTTCCAACACCATATATAGTTTCAAGAAGCGCGTCTATTGAAACCCTTTTTTCTAAAATTTTTATATAAAACAATTTACAAAATCTATGGAAACCTTAATGCTACCCTTATAGCTCCATATGCCCATCGAGCACCTTGAATAATAATTGAAATAGATGAGAAGAGATCAAACGATGATAAATCAGAACCATATATTATAATATTATTGTTGATAAGAACAAACTCAAACACTATCTAAGTAGGTATTCCTACATTTACTTTCGGTTGAACAAAAAAAAAAAACACCAATTTTTTTTATTATAATTTTCTACATTTCTAAATATATATTCCCATTTTCAAAGACATATTGAATGTTTTTTTAGAATACATAATTTTGCTACGTTAGAATTAAGGAATTGAAATGATTTGTAACTTTTGATCACCCTCTTAGAAGTATTACTGGAGCAATGATCTAAGAGAGAAAAACAGTTAAAATAGTTAAGATATAAAAGAACACGATAATCAATTGATGTCTAATTTGATTGCACCATTAAATCTTTGGTGATTCCTGCGAGTATTAAGGTAGCGAGTATTTCAGTAAAAATACATAACCCACGATAGCTGTGGACGGCCATCGAAAAAAAGAAAAAACAATTACCGCTTGATTGCAACTTTTTTTTTTTTTTTTTTAGAAAATGGATAGCCATAAATTTGCATCTCTAATGAAAAAAAAATCTTTAATATTCATAATTATGGTGTGAGGTCTTTAAAAACTTAATATTTAGTAGAGCTCCGAGACGAGCCATTACTTCTTAATGTGTATTGATTATGAAATCGTTCCGTTGTTTATCGTATAAATGATGCTATACAGTTCACCTTCTTAGTTTGTGTACACTAACGAAGCCCACGACAAAACCAAGAAAACCTTGCCTGAAGCCTGCTTTCTGATTTTTTTGGTTATTCAGTAACCATACACGGAATTGACAGGACCAGCTTTAAGATGCCAAGAGAAAGGTAACGTTATTATTTACTGTCTATACCAGGTATAAATATAAAGACTACTAATAAAAATAATGGAAACATATTTTAGTTGCAACAAAAAACTTAATTCATTTTGTTTATTATCAATAATTCTATTAATGATTGTGGTTTTCTTAATTTGTTTTGAACTTCTTATACATAAATTCAAAGAAAATTTGATTTTAACAAGACCGAGTTTAATGATTTCCACGAAAGATATTTTGAATAAATTTCTTACTAGTATATAAGTTTTTAAAGATTTCATAACCATATATTTACCATCTCGATTTCCTGGGCGGACTGATACGAATTTCAAAACGTATTTCGCACATCAAGACTACCCCCCCCCCCCCCCTTTTTTAAATTTGTTATATTGCCAAGAGATTCTTAAGATTTTCTGCATAAGTTGTCTGTAATTCAATGTACTCCGTATTTTTTCCAGAACTTGTGCAATTGTTAAATCAATTTGTAAAATAAATTTTTATATATCCGATAAACCTTCAATGAAAAAGAGACCATAATAACGTAATGTTAGCAAGCTTATTTTTCATTTTACAAAAACCTATTAAATATGATACTACTTTTACCTGAACACTACTGTCTATTTTATCCTTTTGCAATTTATATTTCCTGTGTAGGATCAGTTAATTGAAATCGATATTACATATAGCATACTTCTGCGGTTATAAATCATCAAATATTAAATCCAAAAATTCTTTTTTTTATTTATTTAAGTTTGGATTAGTAATATTTTAGAAACATATTTTATATTTTTCGATTACTAGAAGTCGTGGATTTTAATTTTTTCCGTAAATTAGGCCTAGGTTTTGCAAATATTTGTACGAAAATTGCATTTTTTCCTTCTCAGATTATCAACATTTAGGTGAAACTGAATACCAGATATATTTATTATGTTTTCCACTACGTTTTTGACAAAGCATGTTAATACTGTTTTTGATTGGTAATCCGCTTTCATGTTAACTTCAAAAGTTAAAAACCCTTTTTCTTTACCTTCAATCCATTTTGGCCTATTCTCTTTATTAACATATACGAGGGTTGTCCCAAAATAGCGTAGACAAGTGGCGTTATTCAGTTAATCGAAGACACAGAAAGATAAAACTTGGGCCACCAAGGGTTTAAGTAATTTGCATTTGAATTATGTTTTAAAATTAAATATTGTTTGAGATTAAATAAGTGAAATAAAAGAATGTTAAATCATAAATTTGACTTGCGGTACAATGTCAAAAACGAAAAGTTGAAATCAACAGGATGACTATATATGATAAGGGCCTAAAATGGCCCCCTAAAATGAACATCGTCATTTTACTATCATTCTTTGTTTTCTTAATACAGCTATGCATGTGATGTGTTTACATAACATTCATGTTGGTTCAAGTGCTCACAATTTAGAAATATGACATTGTAGAGACAACCTTTTCCCGCCATTTTTGCATTTTTAGCGTAAAACAGCTTGTTTTCAAGCAGTTTTTCCTTCCGAAAACATAGAGCGCATTCTTGAACAAATAAAATATTTTAATCAGAGATGTATCTAGCCAAGACTAGTTAGTGACAAAAAAATTTTCCTTGTTCAAGCATGCGCTCTATATTTCCCATTCGTAAATATATAAGAAAAATGTCAATTTTTGGCCGATTTTGATTGAATCATAGAAATGGCGTCTCTTCTGACGTCATATACTGCCAGTGAGTGCAAATAAATCAAATAAATAGATGAAAAATATATTTTATATCAACTCTTCTAAAACATTAGTTAACATTTTATTGTACCCGAAACACTTAAAAAATGGCGAATTATGGGGGCCAAATTTAACTCTTATCATATATAGTTCTTACGAGGAAAAGTACTTTTCAAATGAAAAACTTCAAATAAAAATTATATTTATATTTGTTAATAATTCAATTATATACCCAGAATTTTTTTTGGCTATAAGAAAGCTTTTAACGATTTTATAGCGCATTCTGTGACAAATTAAATTGTTGACACGTAATAAAATGACGACTTCAGCGTTTAAGGCGGCGCAGCGGTAACGGAAAACATATTGTAAAGACCTTGAAACAAATCATAAGCCGTTTTTGAAGTAAATGAAATTAACAAAATCGCTTAGAAATGCATTTTGTGAATTAGCAGTCGAACAACATTGAACATATTTGGACGAGTATGATGACAATAAGAGAAAAAAAAGAAACTCAGACCGATAGAAATGGACGTGAAATTGCTGAACAACACATTTGGTAGGACGAACGTTAGACAACAACTAAAACATGGCACGTTTGGAGTCGGAATATCGTTTGTAATTAGTAAATATTTTCAAAAAACAAAACTAGTAATGTATGTTGCACTCAGGGTACAAGTTCAAAGAGAATATTTTTTTAAAAGATATATTTGGAAATAAAACCTAGATGGTATCGTAAATTATGAAATTTTGTGGAGGATGAAGCAACAACGTTAAGACTGGAAATTTTTGACGTCGCACATTGCGCCGCCATACAAAACTTGTTGTTACCAATTATCCATTTTCTCAAGAAATTAATAATTGGTGCAGGGAACAATTCATCAGTATGATCTATTGCCCTCGGGCAATAGATCATACTGAGTTGTTCCCTGCACCTCGGGAAAAATATTCTGGTCTATTGACTGCTCAAGCATTAAATAGTTGTATTATGATTCATTGTCTCATTCAACACTGTTCAATTAGACCGAAGTGAATATTACGCATGCAATCATGTTTTTACACAGTTTTTCCTTGCAAAGAAACCTAACATCAAAAGATGTTATGTCGAAAAATTGGAAATGTCATTTTGAAATTGCACCAAAACTAAAAGAGATATTCAATAAGACCTAATAGTATTTTGTAATATTAAACTTTTAAACCGCACATATTTTTTAGAGTTTTTAAAAAATCACACTTGGGATTGCTTAACTTAAAGCAATTAATCATCTGAATTTAAAAACGTAAATGTCCTAATATATTATTCAGTGTTTGGTTCATTAATAAGCATATATCCATAATTGCTAATTTTATAACAAAAGTTAAATGCAATCAACTATCCCATTATTTTTAAAGATGGTAGTATATCATTTATTTATCAATGCGCTAATCTCTTAGTTACAATATGGTCTCTTGTCGCATAATATGAAGGGATATGAGTTCGCTATGCATGTACATGCAAATAAGTCAAATGACATATTTTCGAACTTAATTTGAGTTACTATTTTTCAAAATGTCAGTTACAAATTTTCCTGAGAGTGGCATTGTTGACAAATGCATGTTCGTGATAAAACTTATCAATTTTTTATTAAACACTTTGAGCCTCTGAATAATACACAAGAGAGACCATTATTTTGTTTAAATTCTATTGTCAGTTTTTGTTATGAATTTTAAAATCGGATAAAACAGTGTGGGAAAAAAATACGTGCATGTAAGGATACAAATATACATTGGTAAGATGGGACATTAACGCAAACATTTAGACTTGCTGAGTTACCTTACACAACATCGATACTATGAAAGATAAAACCTTTATAGCTAAGATTAATTTGAGAGTCTTTTTGTTTTCGTAGTATATAATTATGTGTCCGGATAGAGCTGCAGATTCAGAAACATGAAATGAGAATATTTGCAGATACATGTATTAGCAAGAGACTAATTAAATTTTATATATCACATGTTCCCGATCGCACTGCCACGGTTTGGAGCTACGAGTTGTAGCGAGTTAAAACTCGTACATTCTCGAAGGAAATCTCGTGTAAGTGTGGAAGGGAATTTAAGCAGAAATTGAACTGATGTCCCTGTCATAAAAAAATCATTGCAAACTCGCGGAGTTTCTTGTCGAGTTGTAACTCGAGTAGATTTTTGTTTCAATTTATAGCTCAATGGAGCCCAAAGTTCAAGTGATTTTTTTTTCTGATCAAAATTTGTCCGTTGGCTAGTGTTGGACCTGGACCTCTTTTAATGAAGGATGATTAGAAAATAATTAAAATACGGTAAGGTAGTAAAAAAGCAGACAACAAAACTTCAAAGTAAGCTATCCTATAGATAATAAACACAATTTTTTTTAAAACCAGACACCGGAGAGCAGGAATAGACCCCGAAGTGATGCAAAAATGCAGGTTTAAATATCAAATATATACATATTTATCGTAATCTAGCGCTGCAGGACGTTAGCAACAACTTTACCTAGAAATACATGGGAAAATCTACCCAAGGAATGGAGGTTGTGGAATGTATAAGTAATATAAACCAATCTAGTTTTATAATATTAATAGTTCAATTTTTACTTATTCAAAAAAGTTTAGAGAAAAGGGTCTCATTTTGTTGGAGATTTGGCACTTGTTTAAACAATCAAATGCTTCTGTTGGTAATTCATACTCTGGTATGAAGGTAGCAAGCATTGCAGAAAAAATACATAACCCGCCTTGGCAGGCTTTACAATTTTTTTCTGCAACGATCGCTACCTTGGGGGTGGGGGGGGGGGTCACAATTTGAAGAGGATTAGTGGTTCCAATTTTACACCAAAAAAATTAAGGACGTCTTTTACTCAGGGTTTGAGTTCTCATTTTCGGATTGTCAAAAAGTTCAATTTCATGAGTAAAATTTGTTTTAAATACTACATGTATTTATGAAATGAATTATTATTGGCATGCCAATCGATATTTGTACTAAATTATGGAATTAGGCTCTGACAAAGTTTGACTTTTAGCAAAACAGAGGAAATTTGGACTAAATTTTTCAAATTTTGATTTCCACTGAAATTTTTTTGGTAGTACTATAATAGTTAAAGCTAAGATTTTATTTGTTAGTCAACATAATTTTGCATATTTTCTGTTGGTTTTCTCTTGCTTTTTCGTTTAGATAATCGTATGGCACACACTTTAAAAATATTGAAAAATGCTTAAAAATGATAAACGACACCATATCTCAAAATTTTGATCATTGGCCTCATATAAATTTTATGCCAGCAGAGAAAGGTCAATATACTTAGTTTAATACTATAAATGTTTTGGCATTATCATCATTCAGTTTTTTGTTATATTGAATCAAAAATGGGTAGAATTTGAAAATTGATAGAGGAAATTTGGACTAGAATATCTATAAAAATTCTGAATGAAAACTTAATGCTTTGTATCTATTTAATGTCACTACCATTCATAAACTGTATTTCATTTGTTAAAGAGTTAAGCAATTTGTATTATTTACACAATTAAGAAAATCTCAATCATAGTGTAAAATTTTTATGGATTTTTCGTAAATTTTCAAAAAATATTCAATGGCCATTAACTCAAAAAGCAAGTCATTGACCTACTTTTTTGAAAGTAAAGAATAACACTACCATGTTAGATCTTTAACACAAAATAGTTTGTTTTTCATTATCATCAGTGGAATTTTTTTTTCATTCTGAGTAAACGTCATCCTTAAGAAGACAATGGATCAGCTTTGGTTGTCGCAGTTGGCCACTTATAACTCTTATGAGCGATAGCAAATCTCATTTTTTAATTAGCACATAATGTGTTTCGTTAAGGTACCTCGCTACACCCAGACTTGTACTTTTAAAGACACTACGTCACAAGATAGCGATTTAAATGTTTTGTTAAATTGTTTATATCTTTCGTTTCGGTTGTATATCGTCGTAGCTAAGTGGTTAAAGTATTGGGCTTCTTAAAAGATAAAAAAAAAAAAAGTATTGGGCTTCTGAACCGCAGATTATGAGTTCGAATCTGCCTGTAGCTTTTGTTCATGTTTACTGAATTAAATTTTCGGAAATGTAATTTTTCATCCAAAATTGAACATTTTGTTGCACATTTTTCTGCCTATTTGACTTAAATACTTCTTATTCATTATGATATCTATCACAATCAAGTAATTTTCTGCTGATTTAAGAAAATATTTGAAGGTGTAGTGAGCCACCGTAAGATAAATATGATTTCTTTCGTTTGAGGGACGAATTAGACAGAGATCAATTTCTACTTGGTATAATAATAAATTAATTATAGGGAAATATAAGGTTTTCATTCGAATACCTGTTTGTGTCACCTGGTTCTTAAGAACTGGCTTATTAGCAAGGCTATATAAAGAATTGCTCAGGTGTTAAATGCCAGTTTAGGACGACACGTACAGCGGAAAGTTTATATTTTCAGAATTGAATTATTAAATAGATAAATCATGTGATCCAACTTTATGCCATAATTATGTATTTGTACATTTAATATGCCAAATATTAAATAGCTGCAGCGTGTCGTACCTAATTCCACACATTGTTTTGTTATTTACTAGTATCATAGTATTCAGCTTTCATTTGGAAAGTAATGGATACATTAGAAGGAGAAAGGTAACTCTTTTTGCTATATATGATAATTTGTGTGGAGGCGGAGTGTATGTTTGTTAAAAAAAGGTAGATAACGTGTTTGCGAGTTATGCCTGTGATGATATTCGGATTATGTCATTTGTGAATTTAAGTTCACCTTGCGAAAAATACATACAAACTTGATTTAAACTCTTTTTAGATTCAACAAATCATTTCCCCCATTTAACTCTTTTACAGAAATCATGGAGCCAATGGCAGGTCCCACGATGAAAGAAAAGGAGCACAGAATCTGAATGTGACAGAAACAAGCAACCGTTCATCTAGTATGAATTTGGCTTTGCATCTGAAATCAGAGAGTCCAGAAGTGTACGACTTTAACGTTACCATATATGGGTACATACTGCCATCAATTGCTTTTATCGTCATTACAGTGAATATCTTAATGATAGCCGTTTTCGCTAAAGGAAATTTTCGTTCCGCAACTCATGTTGTATTAATAGGTTTAGCAGCAGCTAATACCATACAGGTTATTTCAATAATCATCCCCTCCATTTATTTCTACGACCTCGGATTTGCTGAAGAATATGTTCCCTACGATTGGTGTGCTTTGAGAAACCTTCTTCTAACATCTATTCCGAAAATTTGCACAATATGGGCTCGCCTGCTAACAACAATTCTCAGCATACAACGTTACATCATCGTTTCGTTTCCAATCATGGCAAGGTCAATTCTAAAGGTCAAACGCACAATTGTGATAATAGCTGTATTATTGTGTATTTCCGTTTTATTTAATTTAAAGCCTCTTTTGGGATATAAGAATATAAAAAAAGTGTACTTAAATTCAACCGTGACAGCTGGAAAAGAAGTCTCGGGCTGTATTTGGCAAAGAACTACCGATTTTAATGACAATGGTGGACGTGCTCTCCATGTTGTCGAGGTGTATATTCCTGCTATTGTCATGTTGGGTTGTACTCTCCTTATTAACTACTCGCTGATCAAAAACAGAATTTCGCGACAAAAGACAATGGATCAGCGAATACGGAAAATGATTGTTATAACTAACATCATCGTACTGGTGGTGATTGTTGATTCATTAATTGAGGCTTTCTTTAAATATTCTTCTTTTAGTACGGAAACGCCACTATGTCCCTTTTGTGACAACAGAAACAATTATTTTCAAGGATATATGAAATGTATTCGGTTTTTAACGTTTGCTGCAAATTTTATAATTTACTCGTTGTTAAGTAAGCAGTTCAGAGAAGCTTTGAAATGTTTACTTTGTTGTCACAACAACGATCAAAGCAAAACCCAGTGTTCATCGCAGGTTAAAAAATAACACGAATGCATGTTTTTTTTTTATAATGTAAAATGCATGTGGAAATATAAAAGCTTCATGGACAACAGATTAACCATCATATCTTCCTTACATTTCTTTAGCCATTTACTATTATTTAGTTCAGAAAAATTCCTAATGTATTTGATATAAAATTTGAATATTTCTTATACTAAGCTCTTCTTTTAAAGGAGATTAATTAAGTCTTACAGGCCACGATCATCCAGTTTTCTCAGTATGCCATATCATGAAATATTGTTATTAAAAAGTTACACACCTGAATTGAATATGTGCATTATCATTTGATGAATTATATTGATTTCAAATGCAACCAGTCAAGGTTCAATATATCATAGATTTTTATATAGTAGTATTGTTTAATTCAACGCACTGCTTATGAAATCGTTTATTGAGTGAACATGAAAAAATGACAATAACAAACCGTGAACCATTTCAAAAATTCATTAAACGAAATACAAATTCAAAGCAGAGCAACACGGACCTCCAACTAGATAGAGGTAGGATCAGGTGCCTAGGAGGAGTGAGCATCCTCTGCTGACCGGTCACACCCGCCGGGTGCTCTTTGTCGTAATCAGAAAAAAAATCGGAAAAGTCCCTAGACAATTAGGCGATTAATAATGGTCTAACAATTAGTATGAAAAATGCGAGAATTCGGTAAAATTCTTTCGTAAGGTGGTGTGCAAAGTATTTCGGACAAAATTGTACCTTCTTACCTTCTAATACATGTAACGGTTTTGTTCATAATGAATTACTATGTTTTGCATCTAAATCATGGAATGTAATTCTTTTATTTTTGAAATATAATCCCCATTTCATGATAACTTTTTAAAGATTAGGACTACTTTAAAAGGTCAAAGATTACTTCATACATGTCAATGTTTGTATTGCGTTGACGTAAGTAAGTATAAGTAAACTTAATTTGACTTTAATCAACAAATTACATGTATCCTAGTCACTACAGTTTTAGCGTAGTAAACAGGAGGAAGTTTAATCTCTATTCATAGTTATTGTTGGATATTTCTGTTTTAATATCATTTTGGCTGTCCTAGTATAAGTGGCAATTTATGTAGTTTTTCTGTATACAGTTATACTTTCGAAAAAAGACCAAGGGTCAAAACTTGCAAGCGTCCCCTCCGTAATTTCTACGAGCTAGCAATTTCTGCGAATTACTCCATTTTGCTGTGTAATTATTGTGTTTATAATGAGTTTTAAATTCGTTGTATGTACTGCAGATTCCTAATTAAACGCAAGGAATAAATATCCGCGAAAATCCGATACAAATTCTGTATTCGCGATTTTGTTTTCCTGTGATTTAATGGAAAACGGTGGAATTGCAGAATTAAGTTCTCGCGGAAAATAAGGAATCTTCAGCAGTGTCTATTTTTGTAATTCCAATTGTGACCTATATGGAACTTCCTTATACATTTGTGTTTCGTTTTGCTGTAAAAAATAAAGTAAAATAAAATGTCATAACAAAATGTCTTTGTTATTTTTCGTGAAAAACTTGTGAAATTAAGAAATTTGCGTTTGCAGAGTTAAAAATTCAGTGTTTATAAGTTAGAAAGGTATTTGCATTAATATTTATTGAGAATATAAATGATAACGAGTATTTAAAAAAAAAATAAATTAAACGCTATACCGTTTTAGGTATAGTTTTCTCTCTTGACTTATTAAGATAATTTTGTTAATAAAACAGGTATTTGCATTGGTGCATTTTAAGAAAATAAATACATGTAATGAAGACATGTAATTAATTAAAAAACTACATGTATATCATTTTAGGTTTATTTTTCTCCCTTGGGCTAAGGTATTTTGTTATAAGTCATTCTTTCAAATGCGAATATGATTAAAAATATTATATAAATTAAACCACTTTCTAAAATTAAATGATGATAAACAAAACTAAATTTAATCATTGATAATACTAATGATAATCAAAGTATTTGAAGTACATTTGATGTGTATTTAAGCGTTTACATGAACTGGCATTTTTTAAAACTATTGTTTAAGCTCTTAAAATAATTCCCGCAATGATTTGTACTTTTAAGTTTAATAACGGAATCTCTGATTTTAGAAAGACCTACATGTAGGTTAAATGAAATGTTACAAAGAACAAGATCATCATGTGGTGTTTAAATATATTTTTTGGAAACTTACAAGGACAAGCTGACATGTTATGCAATCTGCATTTTAGTGCGAAGAACAATTTCAACTGTTGTTCAGTCAACATCCGGTATACCGCGCATCGTATCTATTGCCTGACCTTTGTTTACACAACGAGCCCGGCTAAAAATAATAAAACACTCTGCCGGATAGTTATGACAGTGCCAAGGTGGCAGTTTTGCACCCGCCTAAGGTACATTTTCGTAAAAATATATATATACCAAATAATCGGCCATTGCCAAGAAAGTATGTAACCACTTTTGTTTGAAGTGTGTCTCACTTGGAAGTGATATGTTCACCTTTAAAAAATATCAATATAATCCCATAGAAAAATAATAATTCTCATGGGAGAAATAATTTTTCTTCTATGAAAAATTGAAAATCCCATAGGAACCTGGCATTATCATCCGGTACAGTGTTATAATTGAAAACCATGTCTCAGAAAATTTTCTATTTTACTAGATGATAACCCATGCGATCGCGGAAAAAACAATTAACAAATGAATATTAACATAATGCAATAATGTTGAATCATATTTTTTCCGTATATATTGTGTCCGAATTTTTTCTTAATAATTTTCTTAACCTATTCTTTAAAATTGAAATTAAAACAAGCATTCTGAGAGTATTGCATAAGCAATACACGTCCCCTACCGGTTTGTATTATTCTATGAAAGCTTCCAAGCACACAACTATTTCAGAGCTATTGTAAACGAGATGTCATGCTTTAATCAGAGATAAAAGAACAGAGGAAATTAAAACTATATAGTTGATATAGAAAAATAGGAAATAGGTAAAATAATACTCTTGATTTCATCTCTTGTAATTTCGTCAAGTCTATTCTGTATTCGCTGGTAAAAATTTGTGAAAACAATGCACTGTTATGCACAATATCATTTCTTACCGTCTTCTGTACCCCAAATTAAACCAAACAGTTAAACAGCCCAACCCGACAACGAACCCGATTGTAATAATAATACAAAAAAACCCCTGCCGATTAAATTTACAACACAATGCTTGACACTATTTTATAGAATTTATTTGTTTGTTAGAAATGATAAAAGGAATGGTACAGGAAAAGGAATGGTACAGGAAAAGGAATGGTACAAGTAACGCACGATATTATTACTGACTACATACTGACCTCGTTTATTCAGTTACACATCGAACCCGATAACGAACCCGAACATTAAAAAATTGGAATATAAAAAATTAATTTTCTCGAAAATATGTCAATCAGACGCTACAAAAGTGTAAACTTGATCTGTAGTTTGACATTTTGAAGCTGTTCAGCAAGTTTCATATTATTCCTCAAATGCATAAAGAAAAAAAGTGTGGAAAACTGAAGTGGGACAGACAGACGGACTGACGGACGGACGGACAGACGGACAGACGGACTGACGGACGCAGAAGAAAGCTATAGTCCCCTCCGGTGAAACCGGTAGGGGACTAAAAATGCATAGCTCATTCTTTTTGTTGCAGCTGAGTGAAAACTGATTACAATGTTTTTTATTAAACCATTGAGTGGGTATTTAGGACGTCATATATCTAAATTTTTATTTCACTAAATAAATATTTTTATCCCTGTCCCAAATGTGAAGTTCAGATAAAAGACTGTTTTGAAAAAAAAATTGGGAAGCGTAACCCCCCCCCTTTTACTTCCCCATGCATTTGATAACACAATTAATGTATAAAGTTCACTACCAATTTGTCGTGGTATTAAAATGCATGAAACTAAAAAAAAAAATTTAAAAAAAATGCATATTTATTTGCATTTTTTTAAAACCAAAGTTGTCATTTTCAAAGTATCTCGCTCTTCACTTTCCGCGTTTCTGGGCACCCCGTTCTGAAAAAAAATTATTCCGATCAAAACTAAAATCGCATTAAATTTTCTCATTTCATTTATTAACTTTTTTTTTTATTAACCAAAAATGTCCCATTCAAGGTGTAAATATCTACCCGTGATGCATAATGAACCCGTCCTACACTTTTCGCCAAGACGTTAATTATTCAAACCGCGTTCTTAGTTACCCCGTTCTGGAAAGTTATATTCCATTCTTTTGCTAGTTGTCTCACTTCGCTTGCATCTATCTATTAAAACTAAAATCGCTCATTTAAGAAACGAATTGCCTTTTTCATTTATTCAACATTTGCCAATTCTTAACTTCTATGTGTAATCCAGGTAAGTTCCTAGTAAATATATTCACTGTTTACGTAATCATTCAATATTATTTCATTGCAAACATATTTTTTTGATACAAACGATCCCTGTCTTGGATCTGCCAAAGCGTGTCCACCACCTTACTCTCATTTTTGCTATTTCGGGCTTGTTTATCGAAATTGAAAGTAAGTTTTTGATTAATTTCACAATAATAACTTATCAGTTAAAACTCAATTATACCTTACTGACATCATCACGCATGTGTTGAAATACAAAAGGTGTAAGCAAGTGCAGGCATTTTGTAGTTTATTTGCAAAATGCCTTAATTTATAAGTCTAGATGTTTATAATATGTGTTTCGGCCTTCATTACGTTCAAAGATTACTCTATAAAGTCATTAAACGTTTTTAGGACTGGTTAAATGGAGTTTGAAAATGTCAAATAGCCTCCCAACATTGTCAACATCGCTAAATTACGACTGTAATACGTATTTTATAATAATGAGCAATGATAGGTTATAGAATATCAAAGTTCACAATGTAACATACAGATGTGGTAAAAGCATCGCAGAGAGCACTTGCAATATACAATGGGTCAGAAATATAAGTACATACCAATATTGATTTTAATCATACTTGGATTGGGAACATTTGCACTTGAGGATCATGGTAAGTATTTAGTTATATTACTGTCTTAAACTTTTGTCTCTTAAGATTGAAGCTAGCAGTAACCAGCGCTCGTTAAACTAGCAACGAAATTATATGAAGTACTAAAAGTTTGCAGAAGAAAAAGTGGGTTTGGTTACCAATACAAGTTAATGACCCATGCATCTTTTATTTTCTACTCTCAGAGGAAGAGGGCTCAAAAATATCAATTGTATCTTTTTACGATATATTTTGGTATAGAGTTTAAGAAAATATATCAACCAGTCAGTACAGCCGAAAAGTCTACATGCGTTTTAATTCGAATGAGGATAAAGTTGTCATCCTCTTCACTTAGAAATAATTCAACACCATTGTTTGAAGTTAAAATTCTCCACATTGACTTGACTTATATTGAATTTGAAATATTTTTCTTAAGTGATAATGAATTCACAATTCAAAACTTGATTAAAAAATTTATGCATCATCGTTTGCATAAAAAAATCAACTGTTCAAATAACGTGAAAAAAACCCCTGTGAGTGTACTAAAAACGATTAACACATTTTTTCATCATCCATCTTTTGAGAATATAACAATCAAATAGACGAAGGTACACGGCAGACCTGATGTTTTATGAATCAAAGGCAAATTAAAATCACTATCTAAATTCCATATCTTTTTTTGTGTAAAATTAGAATAGAATTTGATTGATACAAGTTCATTAAGGTTGCAAGTAAACATTCGATAAATTTTTCAACAGTGGATGGAGGGGTTGTTGTAAATCCTTGATGTAAGGGTGCAAAAGGATTAGTGAAATCGAAGATATTTTTTTAAAAATGTTTCCGGAAGAATTCCTTATTTTTTTTCATAGTTTTTAGGTAGGACACCATGCCATAAAAAGTACTGTAGGAGTTCTTGAGCATATATTTGTTTTTTAATTTATGTTAAAGATAACTGTCAAAGATGCAATAACCTTAGCTCAATATTTATGCGATAACATGTTCTATTTGATGAAGATTAATAACTACTTTAATAAAAAAAATTAATTACTTCCGTACTTTAACAATCTCCGAATTAGTCAATTGTTCCTGGGGACTATACGATTGTTATAGTAGGATGCTAAGGTAGCGTAGCGTATACGGGTTGCTGGTATAAATACATGTAGCTATTACATGTAGCTTAAACCATCTAATTATAAAATATACATTCTCATGCCTATTCTAGAGCAGTGCTAAATGACGATGGAGAAGAAAATGTTTTAAGCAGTTCTTTACTTTAATTAGGCATTAAAGATCTTTGATACTCTGAATAAATAGTCACTATTATATAACAAGAGGCCAACTGGCCTTAACGGTCACCTGAGTGTATAACCCATACACAAACTTGTCGAGGAGTCTCATATATATGCATTTAATTAGGTTTAATTCTGGAGTAAAAAAAATTATAAATTTGTTATGACGACCACCTCCCTGCCTGAAATCTTTCAAAAAGAAGAATGAAACCTATAATTTTAGTGAATAACTTATAGATCCGGTCAACAAAATCATGAATTCAGTTTTCCTTTCAGGTGTGTGGAAGTAAAGAAGATAATTTTTAAACATTATATACATTAACACCTATACATCCATTTTGGCCCTGCCCTAGAGTCAAAACCCATACTCCAGGGGACATGAAATTAAAAATTTTAGT
Organism: Magallana gigas; assembly: GCF_963853765.1. Taxonomy (NCBI): domain Eukaryota; kingdom Metazoa; phylum Mollusca; class Bivalvia; order Ostreida; family Ostreidae; genus Magallana; species Magallana gigas. The sequence continues at coordinate 22,474,693 of NC_088858.1, read as the reverse complement.
AGAGGACTCCCTGGTAAACATAATTATGAAGTCAGTTTTTCATACAGATGTGTGAGAATAGAGAAGAAGATTTTAAACATTATATGCATTAACACTATATTGCCCCCCCCCCCCCCAATGTCCTGAACCCCTGACCCAGGGGCCATGTATTTCACAATTTTGGTAGAGGAGATAGTGGACATCATAACCATATATTCAGTTTTTGCCCACATGTGTGGGAGTAAAGAAGTAGATTTTTAAAGATTTAATACATTTTTACTATTATATGGCCATATTGGCCCTAACCTAGAGCCCGAACCCCTGACACAGGGGTCATGAATTTCACATTTTTGGCAGAGGGCTTCATGAACATCATAATCATGCATTTTGTTTTTAACAAATTTAATGGGAGTAGAGAAGAAGATTTTCTAAGATTCAATACATTTAACTATATGGCCATATTGGCCCCACCCTCGGGCCTGAACCTCTGACTCAAGGGCCATGAATTTCACAATTTCGATTTAAGCCTTCATAGACATCATAATCATGCATTAAGTTATTAACAAATATATATATGGGAGTAGAGAAGAAGATTTTCGTGGATTTAATATATTTTAACTATTTTGCCATATAGGCCCCACCCTAGAGTCTGAACCCCTGATACAGGGTTCATGAATTTCACAATTTTGGTTGAGGGCTTCATGGACATCATAATCACGCATTTAAATTTTAACAGATGTATATGGGAGTAGAGAAGACTTTCTAAGATTCAATACATTTATACTATATGACTATATTGGCCCCACCCCAGAGCCAGAACCCCTGACCCAGGGTCCATGAATTTCACAATTATGGTAGGGGCTTCATGGACATCATAGCCATGCAACCAGTTTTTTCCACACATGTGTGGGAATAGAAAAAAAGATTTTTGAGAATTTGGCTGGTTTTTTTTTTTGCATATTTGGCCCCACCTTTGGTACCCTGGGATAGGTAGAGCCATGAACTTCACAATTTAGATTCCTCTTACCATAGAGATGCCTCACATCCAATATGGTAATAATACGACTTGTAGTTTTTAAGAAGAAGTTAAAAATGTAAAATTGTTAACGCACGACGACGGACGAAAACGGATAGCAATAGGTCATCTGAGTTTACTTAGGTGACCTAAAAATATTATGTGATTATGGTTCAACTATTTCAAATGCCTGCAGTTGCATTTTGGTTTGTTTTTAAAAGATTGTTCCAGTCTGACCATCTGCGCCCCCAAATACTTAGATTTTGCTGGAGATCATTGCATGTAAGTTTTGTACAATTTATAAAATGCAACTTGATTTAAGTAAATTGCATGCATTATGCTATTTATCAAGATGTGCAACAATGCAATTATTGCAGTGAATGTTTAACTTTAATGTATATTGATCATGTATGCATTTTCCTTTGTTTCAGCTACTTCACAGCATGGAAAGGATGCATGGATGTCGTTAAACACTGGTGCAGAAATGTTCAACAATTTAAAAAAATGTTTGCCATTGTACAGGAACGAAAAGCCACTGCTTGTAAGGAATAGAAATGGCACAAACTTGGATCGAACACTATAGCGCGTGAACTTGAATGATAATTGATATTTAGTAAATGTGGAATTAATTATATAAGGTCATTGAAAAAAAAAAAACATGAATACATTTTGATTTTTTTAATTTCATAAAACAATTTGTAAATAAGCAATATTAATGTACAAAATATTTACATCTTTTTCTTCAATAAAACAATTATTTTAAAGTGAAAAATATTTTGTGTTTAGCAGTGTTTTCACCGGGTTGAAGTTTCACCAATAATCGAAGCGAAAACACAAAATCATAGCAAATCCAGATAAAATACAGCCGAATATATCTATAAAAATAGGAGTGCTGAATATCGAAAAGTCATTTAGTAATACCCGTGCTTGTTGTTGAATTTGTTCAAGGTTGATAAAATTTTCTGAAATAAGCCAATTTTTATCAATTGTCATTACACTGGTTTTCAGCTTAAAGATTTGTAATTTATTCATGTAACATAAATATATTTTATATCAGATAAAAATGTAAAACGTTCTTCATTCTAAATCTAGAGCGTCAAATACAATAGAATTAATAAACAACAATTTACAAGTCAGAAACAAATGTCAATCACCATATGCAAACAACGTACACTTGTATGTAATGTCATTAAGAGGGTTTGATGGTCGTAGCCATTTTTAGACCGTATAGATCTACTTCAGAAGAAGAGCTCTTTATAAAATATATAAATATTGGAAAATTTCTTGACTAAATAATAATTTATAGTTACACAAATAATACTTTAAAATTTTAGGTATATCTGATAGATAATTTGTTGACTATACAAACTCTTTATCAAAGACATCAAAGTAATTGGGTGCAGGAATATTCGTGGTCGGTTGCTTTCATTTCACGTTAATTTTCATAGACGTTCAAATACGATATTGATATTTACATGACTACAATTTAAATAACACTATTAATAATTTTATTTGATTTAACCCATCAAAACAATTAGACATCGTAAATTTGAAAATAAGAGTCTCCTGTTTAATAATAAACACAATTTTAAACGGTATGTGTTTACCTTAATCAAAATAAATTGTTATACTTCTTTTGAGACATAACCCTAGCTAAACGTCAGTGTACCAGTGTTTTCATAGATGTAACGGAATAAGGATTTTTTTGCAAACAAGTGTAAGAAATAATTTGCTTCAGTTAGCAATGCATTGCTATTATAAAAGGTGACAATGAAAGAAAACAAAAGTTGGCTGTAGATATATATATCCAGCATTCCAAGAAAGTAAGCGTCTAAATGAAAATTTGTGTTGCTTTGCAGTAGCAATATATCTATTAAATTCCAAACAAATAATTCAGATAGTAACATTGTGCCGGATAATTATGCCAGTAGCAAGTTGGCATTTGTGCACCATCCTGTCATTTTAGGATAATACTTCCAGTAAAAAAAAATACTTCTAAAAGCTAACAATAAAACTAAAAAAAACCGTATTTAAAATATTTATCTTAAAAAAACTTCAATGCAATGTCATCAATATGATCATATTTATCTCGCTTGTACCGATCGTTTTCAGTGTTTGTGTTCCATTTATCCTTATCTTGTAATCTTCTTCCACTTGTTTCATTGGATTCACATTTTTTCGTTTCCATGTATTTATTACCATTTTTCTACAATCATGAAAGTATACGTATTTGAATTTATCTAAAAATAAAATTACGTGGGAAAACTGTCATATTGTTGCTTTAAAAGTAAGAAAAATGCAACCGAGATATTAATGCTCTTTTTTCTTAAAAACAATGATCAGTTATTTAGAAGTTTGTAGATACATTAAAATAACTCTCAAATGAAACGTCCATCGAAATAAGAGAACGTAGTTGTATATGTAATGAATACATAGTGGTATCATGCACGATTTATTATATACCCATCAAATTCCCTTTCTTGATATTGTTAATTTTACAGAGTATGATCCGATTTTCCGCATCACATTGTTGATTTCCGAATCCATATCATTCCCCATTAAAACCAGCGAGGAAGTACACAATAAATAAGGTTTGTTATTTAGCGTTATTTAAAAAGATTTCTTAAAAAGATATTTTATTTAAGAAGAACGTACATGTAGTACAACTGGGTTTTTTTTTAAAACCTTTCAAAAGAAGGGTATATAACAATTGTATCATAATAGTTTATCGATCCCAAGAGCCGAATCACGCCACGTTGCCATGCGCAGATCATCATACCAAACGAAATGCTAGACATGATCCCCCCCTATATATATCTTACCTCACCAGTTATACCCATGGCGCCATGTAAAGTTCTGCTCAATAGATGTATAATGTTAAATACTTCATCGTCAGTGGACATTAAATTATTGTGCTTGTTTCCTACAAAAAAGGAGGTTCTGGATTGCGTTTTGACTACTGTAGAATCATTGGAATTCGTGGTGGCTCAATTTTCGTGGTATTCGTTGGTAGCCCTTCCCCACGAATTTACATCCTCAACAAAAACAAATTTAGAACGAGTTATCTTTGTTACTGAAACTGAAAACTGGCACATCCACGAAATTACATCCCCACGAATAAGCAAAAAAATCACAATCCACGAAAATTGGCCTCCTCGAATTCAAATGATTCCACAGTAACTCTTATGATCGTAAAAATTGAATAATTAACTACAACAACACTTTATAACAAGATAATAGAAGTTGTGAAAATTTTTACAATACCTTTGGTTAAGTTAGGCTTCTCCGCCTTTGTTCTTAATACCATCCCAAAAATGTCTTTGATCGTTTTACTGATGTAAAACTTTATACCAATTTTGTCGAATTCATCACTGAGAGTTGCCTTGACGTGTGAAATGCTGTTATTCAAGATTGCTGCAAATATTGTGATCAAAGTCATGATCACACAAAACATGTACATAACATAAAAGAATTCGGCAAAAGTCGGAACTGCAGAGACCATCGACCTAACGTTGTTCTTTCCTATGAAACTGTTTGCCAATGTTCCACATGTAGTGAGAAGATCTCGATAGTCCCGAAGTTGAACTCCAAATAAAAGCGTTCCAAGTATAACAAACATTACATAGATAATGAGAAAAATGAACCCAAATCCGCCTATGTCGCTTCCTGCATTGACTACGACCGATATAATCTGGGTAAATCTTTTATTGTATCCAAGGATGTTCAAAAGCTGGAGTGTTGAGAGAAAAACAAGAGTTGCAAACACAGCATTGAAAATGTTGTCCCATATTATAATGTGGTTGAAATTGATAAACTTATCTTCTTGTGTTAATAATTTATCGTAAAATAATTGCATCGCTTCCTTTGTAAACGTTGTTCTGACAATGTACACAGCTACACATACGTAGCCTAGGAAAATGGTCAAAATAATTACCCAACTCCATGGATGCATAAAGAAAGAACCACCGTGGAGCTTAATATTGAAAATAACTTGTACAGTTGTTATCAGAATGAATAAAATGGAAGTCGTATAGCAAAGAATAGTAAAGTTACCAACCATATCTGAGTTAAGAATTGGCCGAAATGCTTGTATTTCTGTCCATTTTGCTATACCACCTGTCTCCAAAAACTCCGTTAAATAAATGGCATGAACAAACAGATTACTATTTGCATTATATAAGGTGAATTCTACAAAAATGGCGCGTGTGTGCCGATCGATCCAATTTTGTTCAATCATATCCTTGATAAGTAGTTGTCCTTTGTCTTTATCCTTTGTGAAGCGCAAAATGTACCCTCCCCCATCATATGTTCCATATTCTCCTGTTTTTGGAGTTCCCCATATGCTCTCTGCATTTGTGTATTTCCAAGCGCCTGCGGTAAATCGGTTCTCTAGGTTTGTGAAAACTGCACATTTTGGTTCATATGGTTTCCATTTTTCACAATATTTAGCCGTGTCTGCATATTCATTTTCATATCCATGTATACATGGGTATGGCCACGTTATTTTCTTTACAGAACAGTATTCTACAATAGAAATACTTTTGTTTAAAAGTGTATAAACACAACAAGTTTTAATTAGCTTTTTAAAAAAAAAGGTCACCGTCTTTAGAGTAAACCCTAACAGCAATTAGTTATCAAAGACAGTCTTTTTTATATAAATGTCACCTTCTTCTACATAACATGGCGAGTGGAACATTTTTATGTCATGTCTTTTAAGCCTGCGTGTCTAAAATTGAGAAATGCGTACCCGAGCTTGTAAATTGTGATCGACTATAGGGTAAAAGAGATGTAGACTCGTATTATTTTGATAAAATCAAAGCTATACCACTGCTTTCATCATCTTGTTTAACTAATATTAGTTTTACCTATCTAAGATGTAAATAACTTTACCGATATTACCGATATTAGGCAAACTGCATTAATCTTTTTTTTTTTTTTTTTTTTTTATCATTCTTAAGGTCTTCCGTTTCCAACGAAAGACCTTTTTGTTTTCGTACGGTTTCTATTTCCCTATTATTATTAAGGACTTCCGTTTCCAACGAAAGACCTTATTGTTATTGCTTTGTTTCTTTTTCCCTTTTATTATTTTCTCTTTATTTTTTCTTACGCATTTTTGTACAAGCGATTTCTTGAAAACGACTTAATCGATTTTTGTGAAAATTTCAGATATTGTAGATATTGATAAAAACCTTATATACAATTTTTTATTTTAATGACGTCTTTTCCGTTCGGGAGATATTGAAGTTTTAGCGATTTTTAGAGGGTCTGCTTGTCATGTTATCTCCTCCTAAATGAAAAGAGATATTGAATTTTAATTTTTAGGGATTGTAGACGAGATATTGTAGATGTGTCTAAAGGCATTTATGATTGTCTAGCTTCAAAGGTGTCAAAGCTCGCCTGGACCCGAAAATAGAGTTTGAAAAAACGACGTGATTTTGAATGGTTTTCGTTCTTTATCTCCTTTCTTGAAAATATTTTAACATAACATACATAGCAAATAAAATTTATATTTACAAGAGATTTCATTTGATATCAAGATTAAGGGGCCGTTTCCTCAAATTAGGGGCAAAAAGGGCTACAAATTCCTTCTCCCATAGCACTTTACTGAGAAATATTTTGTAATAAGTTTAAGAAGCAAAAATTTTCATCTTTCACTTACAAAACTATACATTATAAAACTTGTATCATGCGTTACGTAATTAGGGGTTTTAAGGGGCCAGACGTCCAAAACTACGATCAATTATATCTAAAAAGGGACAAAAGTTTCGTTATCTGACCCCAAAAACGAGATAAGTAGTCGGCCCTAAAACGTCCTATCCCAGATAGCTTAAAAACGGTGACGAATTTCTAAACACTTGTTGAACAAAATATGTTTAATATCAAAAGACCTTTCATATGATGTCAAGAAAAGGGGTTGGCCCTTCAATTTAGGGACAAGAAGGGCTCTAAATCTTTATCCTATAGCACTTTACTGAGAAACATTTTGTAATATGTTTAAGGAGCAAAAATGTTTATCTTGCAATTATAAAACTATACATTATTAAAACTTTATCATGCGTTACGTAATTAGGGGTTTTAAGGGACCAGAAGTCCAAAACCTCGATCACATATCTCATAAAGGACAAATCTTTTGAAAAGCAATATGGAATAATAAATGCTTAGAATGTTGCTCTAGTCAATATTCAACCATCAAAATTTTGTCATATGACCCCAATAAGGAGATAAGGGGTCAGCCCCTAAAACGGTCTCTACCAAATAGCTCAAGAATGGTAACACATTTTTAAACACTTGTTGAATAAAATATGTTTATCATCAAAAGACCTTTCATTTGATATCAAAAAAGGGGCTGGTTCCTCAAATTAGAGGCCAAAAGGGATCTTAAGGATTTATTCCATAGAACTTTTCCCAGAAATATTTTGTAATATGTTTAAGAAGCAAAACTGTTCTTCATAAACATATGGAACTGTACAGTTTTAACGGTCCAGAAGTCCAAAATCTCGATCAATTATATCTCAAAAAGGACAAATATTTTGAAAAGCAATATGGAAAAATAAATGCTTAGAATGATGCTCTAGTTAATATTCAACCATCGAAATTTTGTCATATGGCCCCAATAAGGAGACAAGGGGTCAGCCCCTAAAACGGTCTTTACAAAATAGCTCAAGAACGGTACCAAATTTTTAAACACCTGTTAAATAAAATATGTTCAATATCAAAAGACCTTTCTTTTGATATCAAGAAAATTTAGGGGCCATAAAGGCTCTGAAGTTTTTCATTTATAGCATTTTATTGAAAAATATTTTAATATATATTTAGTAAGCAAAAATGTTCACCTCACATTTATTTAACAATAGATTATAATTATTTTATCGTGCGTTCCGTAATTAGGGATTTTACATATGTAAGGGGCCAGAAGTCCAAAACTTTGATAACTTATATCTCAAACAGAACAAGTATTTTAAAAAGCATTATTTTGAAAATCAATATAGAATAAAAAATGCTGAGAATGATAATCTAACAATAATCAAAATTTTATCATGTTGCCCTGATAAGGAGATACAGGGTCAAATATCAAAGTCAAGGTCATATTACCTTCAAAAATCGCACGGAAGACCTCCTCGTTGCTAGGAACGAGATCGTGTCTTGTTTTATTTCTTTTTTTTTTCGTACAAATTTTGTGCCGCGATTTCTCAAAAATGGCTTTGCCGATTTTCAGGAAACTTTCAGATCTTATAGATATTGATCTAAACTTAATATGCGGTTTTTTTTATGTCGTCATTTCTGTTCTTAAGATAGTTACGTTTTAGCGATATTCAGAGGGTCGGCTTGTCCATGGATCTTCTCCTAAACGGTAACAGATATTTAGTTCAAACTTTCAGGGATTGTAGACAAGCGATTGTAGATGTGCGATTTGGAATTCATATTTGCCATGCTCAAATGGTGTTAAAGCTCGCCAGGACCCAAAAATTAAGACAAAAAAGTCGTATTTTTTATGGTTTTCTTTCTTTATCTCTTTTCTGAAAAATATTTTGTTAAAACATGAAATGTAAAAAAAATTCTTATTTGCAGAATCTTTCATTTGATTTTAAGAAAAGGGGACTGGCCCCTAAAATTATGGGACCAAAAGGCCTTAAAGTCTTTCATTTGTAGCCCTTTGCTGAGAGATATTTTGTGAAATGTTATAGAAGCAAATATGTTTATCATACAGCTATATATCCAAACAATGTAATGTGTTATGTATAAAGGGTTTTAGGGGCCAAACATCTAAAATTTCGATCACCCATGTCTCAGATGGAAAAAGATTTTGAAATGCAGTACAGAAGAAAAGATGTTCAAAATGATGTACTAAATAATATGCTTCTTTCAAAATTTCGTTTAACAGCCCCTTAAAGGAGAAAAAGGATCGGCCCCTCAAACCTTCTTTCTCATATATCTCCAGAACAGTAACAGATTTCTAAACACTTTTTGAACAAAATTTGTTTAGAATTAAATGACCTTTCATTTGATATCAAAAAAAGGGGCTGGCCTCTTAAATTAGGAGATTAAAGGGCTCTAAAGTCTTTTATCTGTAGCCCTTTACTGAGAGATATTTTGTGAAATGTTATAGAAGCAAATATGTTTATCTTACAGTTATGTATCCAAACAATGTGATGATTTTATCATGTGTTACGTAATTAGGAGGTTTTAGGGGCCAAACATCTAAAATTTCGATCACCCATGTCTCAGATGGAAAAAGATTTTGAAATGCAGTACAGAAGAAAAGTTGTTCAAAATGATGTACTTAATAATATGCAACTTTCAAATTTCGTTAAACGCCCCCTTAAAGGAAGTAAGGGATCGGCCCTTTAAACGTTCTTTCCCACATATCTCAAGAACGGTAACGAATTTCTAAACACTGACAAAATGTGTTCAGAATTAAATGACCGTCAAGAAAAAAGGGCTGGTCCCTTAAATTCAGGGACCAAAGGGCTCTAAAGTCTTTTATCTATAGCCGTTTACTGAGAGCTATTTTTGAAAGTTATATAAAAGTTAATTTTGGTATAATACGTTTAAATTCTAGCCAAAAAAAATGATTTTTTTCTTGCGTTACCTAATTGGGGTTTTTAGGGACTAGAGGTAAACAAGTTTAATCTTTTCTAACTTAATTGAAGAAATTCAAGTATTTAAGAAAAAATGTAAGAGAACTAATGAGAACTTATAAAAAGCGATACCAAAAAGTATTAGTACTTCACTCCTTTTTCAATATCATGTTTTGTTGTCGAAAATCAAAGTCGATGATGTCATAATTCCTTCTTAAAATCGGATGGAAGATATCATCGTTGCTGGCAACGAGTTTATGTCTAGTTGTATTAATATTTGAATTAACAATACTAAAATACCAAAATAATTTCAATAGATATCATAGATTATTACTTCAACTAGTTAGACATGAAAACCAAAGGCTGAATTTCATTCAAAGCAATTTGTATTGCTTTTTCATTTTCTCACTTTTTAAGATTTGAAATCTACGAAATTTGTAAAATCGTACGTCAAAAAGACCATCTGAAAATTATCTCCCTTGCGCCGAACAGTATTTCAACCAATGAAACAAATGTAAATTTTCACATCATGTATTTTCTACCAATCACAAAGGAGAGGAAGTACAAAACCCGGAGACTGTAAATTATTTCAACTCTTTAAACCGTCTTCCAAGGAAGACGGTAACAAACGTATTTTACACCTTTTACAGAAATGACCTATATTTATATGCAAATTACACTTGCATAATTAAATGTTAATCTCATTCATCTTATTCAATTTCTTTGAATTTTAGTCTTTATGATGTGACAGATGGTAAAAATTCAAGTGTAAACCGGGACTCAAACCCAAGGCCTCTTGCTACCGTGCCAGCACTCTAACCACTGAGCTTTTGAGACCAATATATTGACTGACAGTCACACATTGTTAACTCGGAGACATACTTCCCCCTCTTGGTAGAAATTTGTCCTCCCATTTACAACTATACTAGTATATCTAATATAGGCTCTGACTACCGTGCCAGCACACTAACCACTGAGCTTTTGAGACCGATATAATGACTGATAGTCACATACCTGATAACCCAGAGATACTCCCACCTCTTGGTAAAAATTCGCCCTCGAATTTACGAGAACTGTTCTAAGAATTAAGGAAATGTTGTGAAACATGTTCCAAGGAAGTGATTGTGGGATTATTACGTTAGACGCCAAATGTAACAGGAGGTGAAAAATCAAGTCTACCGGGACTCGAACGCAGGCTGTTGGCTTAACCACTGAGGTACTGAGACAAGAGATATTGACTAACAGTCACACACCTGTTAACCCGGTGACAATAAGATATGCATACCTGCAGGTACAGTTCGTAATTGCCGTAGCTGAGCAGGCCCAACTCGGACACTCGCATCGTCTTTAAACATCTGCTTATCTTTTTCGCTTAACGTTCTGTTTGCATAGTTTGTTTCCGGGTACATTGTAGGAACAAAAGTTTTGTTTAGCCAGTTGATGAAATCCTCAATTTTCTTTATCTGTAAAGGAAATTTTTTTGCCGAAAAGTTTTACAATTCATGTTAGAGTCTACGTAGAATTCTTATTTTCACCATCAAAGAATAGTTTTTTTGAAAAGACCTTTACCGATGAAAACCCTCCTTTTCCATGTCCATTAGAATCCAGGTAGTTCTCGATATTGGATTTGTAGTCGAACGATCTATCATCTCTCTCCAGATAACTTATAGAGTACAGCGCAGAAAGATACACAGCAGATATGACTAATTTAGTTAATGCCTTCTTAGCTCTCTTTTCTTGTTGCCTCTTTGCTCTCTTCATGTCGATATCCTCTTGAGTCAATTGAATTGGATTTTTAAGAATGCTGCTTGCAAATGCTAAAACATAAAATATACTTCTATGAAGCATTTTAAAAAATACTTGAGCCTTCTTCAAAATAAAAATGCAATTAGTTTATAAACTTTAACAACTAATTTAATTAAGAAGATTTGTTGTAAATATTTACCTGCAAATTGTTTTGTCGATGACTGTTTAAAGTTTTGAGAAAGTTCTTTTAAATGATCTAAATCAATATCTGCAGACATGTCGTATATAATGGTTTTGAACACTGTTGCAAACAAAACTGCCACAAAACAAACCTGTCAAATTAAATCATAAGTACTGTAAAACTTTTTACACTTTCCGCTTTTTTGAACAAGAATGAATGGAAACTGAATCAAAAAATTGTTGAGGTGTTAGTTAATATATACTTTGAAACTTTCGATTAAAATCAGGTAAGATAAATTACTTCACCCTAGATTTAATGATCTATTGATATTTTCTTACCTTTATTGGATCAATAAGTGTAATTGACTCTAAAAACGATAAAATAAAGGAAGAAAGCCACTCTTCAGACTTGGAGCTTCCCCATTCCATGCTGTATAGCAATAGGAAAAACGCAGATACAGCAACAATTATCGTTAACATTATCCATGCCACGTAAACAATCCAATACGGCAATAATCTTTGTTGTTCCTTGATATATGTTTCAGGAATAGCAAACACATCTTCATCATTTTTCTCTTTTTTATCAAGTTGACCTTTGATGTTCAGAGATCCTTGCCTTAATTGTCTGTTTCGAAAAAGAACTGTGATAAATAATATTGGAAAAGTAGTTATTACGATTCCAATCAAGGAAACAAATAACGTTGTGGGAGATATTCTAAATACTCCAATTTGAGCGAAAGTGTTAGCAGCCTCTTCGTTTGATTTGTAGAACATAGCATTGGAAATCATGCTCAAAAAGAGTAAGGCCATCAAACATGACAGTCGTTGTACCCTCGTAAATCTACTTCTCTGTGGTCGTAAAAGGAGAGACAACCAAAGGTGGTGCTCAGTAACATTTATCTGTGCTTGTTGGGCAAGAAGCGTTTTAAACGTTGTCAACGATTCAATTGTCGAAACTGGGAGTAGGCGTTCTATCTGTCCATCCTCTTGGGTTAAGGATAGCCAAGTCTCACACAGAAACACAACCCTAGTAAAGGTAGTTCCAGTTTCAGTTCAAGAAATATCATTTAAAAATATGGAATATCATAACAATAGTAATTTTTTTCATCGTTTACAACAATCAAAATTGATATATTATAATGGGATTTAATATATCATACCGTTCGTCTGTTTGGAGGTCAGTTATTTCTATTTTATTGAGATACCAGTCTTGTAGAGATCCTTCTCCTGAACTGTCATGCCATATTCTAATGTACTCAAGGTCACCTAAATTATGTCGGGTGCCGAACACAAATGTAACTATGCTGCCAGAAGATAACCCCTGGAATTGTATAAAATAAATCAGTTATTTGGATAGTAAGGATTCGATTCAAACTCTAATTGTTCTTGTCCTACCTTTCGAACACCCCCATGCAAAGAGCGCGTCCTAGAATCATCCTGTGAACCACTCAGTACAAAAAAAATGTTAGAGGTAGTTCCTGCGTGTCTTCGAAGCCCCGTGAAAACGGTTATCTTATAAAAATAACTGTCATCTGCGTCATGATCGGACAGAAAAGAGACTGACCACTACAAAATAGTTGATGAATTGTTAACCTGTGAAATCATATGAAATACTTCAACATACATATTCTGTTTTTGTGGTTTCACAATGTTACATCGTTTCAAAACAATCTTGTCTTATATCTATCATTTCAAAGTGAGGAATGGAGAAAAGTTAGAAAAAATATGAATTAATTTTTCAATGATTGGCAGAAACAAAGATAAATATAATAAGATAAAAAAGATAAATCACCACTTGCATGAGCTCTAAAAATTACTACTTCATGCAGTTAATAAATATACTACCTCATAAGTTTCTGTTTCAACTACGTTTTCCTCAGTATTTAGATAATCATCAAAATGTTTGTACCCAAACTACGATTATTCACTTAAACGAGAAAAGTCGGCTTTTTTGTTTTAAAAAGTCTATGCTGATTTTGTAGTGATAAGTACCCTGATGATAATGTTAAATAAATGTGAAGGAGTTCAGAGAATTTCCGAACGTATAAAAAATGTCAGTTTTTTTTTATCATGAATCCCTGTAAGAAATAATTTTTTCTATGAATTTCTTCAGGTACAACTTGACTTTGACCCGTGCGTGCACGGGTTGACATTGCATATCGGACATTTACGAAATAGATACATCGACACACCGTATTGTTGACATTTACATAACAAAGCAATGCTATTAATTTCACTACACTTTCCTTAGTTAGAATAGATCTAATCTAACTGTGTCTTAGGAAAGGTCCTCACCACGGACAGTTAGAATGCCTCCCATATTCTCGTAATGTAACAGAAAATTGCAGAATCGCCCCAAAACTATTTTTGAGAAAATTAATAAAGTTGCATTGAAAATAACAGCCAAATTAATCATAATAAACCATTTTGAGACTGACTGCAAATACCTTTCATCTAAAAATTTAATCCATATAATGTAAAAATTCAAAACTTTTTCAACAACGTACACGTATTTTCTTTGCTACAGAGACAATACATGGAACGCATTCTATCGTAAAACCGGGTCCGCAGGACATAAATATATTTTTTATCATTTTAAAGTAGATCCAGTGGTCTGTGATGTCATACTTTTTTGTGAAACATTCATTACTTTAAAATTTGTGCAAGATAGTTATATATATTTTATGTGAATATAATCACATGGATGTTATTAGAATAACTGTTAAGTTCAAGAAATTAATTTTATCCTAAATTTCCAATTTTTTATACATTTTATCTATGCTAAGGGGAAATTACTCCTTTTTTCTTACTTTTCTTTCTGTTGTATGTCTAAATGCCATAGTTTTTCTTATCCCAGCGATTAATTTTAAAATATTTTTGTAGTTTTAGTTTGATAAAGTCTGATAAAGTTGACAATAAATTTAACAAGATAATCAAATTATTGCCTACCAAAAGTTTACTTTTAACAAAAATTAATACGGTTTTCTGATGCTAAAATATGCTTTAGTTTATGTTTATCTGGCATCTCAAAAAGTGTGATGACATGTATATTTTTTCTAACAATTGATGAAATTTAAGTCTATTAAGTTGAAATCAGTTTGGTTTTTCAACTTTCATCAAAGAATTTTACGAGTATGGAGTTACCTTAACGATAAAACATTCTATATATTATATCTTCACTCTCCTAAGAAATAAATTGTGAATTTTATGCATGAAATCAAATATTTTTTTGCCATCACGAAGACAAAAGTAAGTACTAAGTAGATATTATATATGAACGGAATATATAGCAATTAAATTTCAAATGAAAATTTACACGTATTTGTATTATCGTTTCTGAGTTTATTAATGCAATATGATATTGTGGAAACATAAACTAAAGATCCCGTTAACGTGAATGTAATGCGCACGCGCTAGATTGTAAAATCCAAAAAATCCAGATGATTTCCGGGATTTTTTGAGGAATTTTCTCTGATTATTAATCAATGAAGCTTAATTGAGAAAAAATAAAAACAAATCGGCAATCTTCAAGTTCCAATGATGTTTAAAATATATAAAACAAAATTCAGTACTCTTCCGATTTATCGGTATTAAAGCTAAAAAAAATTCAAATCTATTCTTTTGATATAGTAGTATAGATGGGTGAACATATTAAGGAAGAAATCTGTGAATTTTTGCCATATATTGATTTCAATGTTTTCACTGACGTACTGACATGTTTGCATGCTTATAAAAAGAATTAACAAAAAGTAATAGAAACAATAACATGGAACAAGCAATAGAAGTCTTATTCTCGTTAAAATAATGCATTAATAAAAAAAGTTGTATTCTTTGTTTTTGTTAAATCTGGCGTAATAATAGTAATTAGTAATAAAAGAATTGTTTTTCTTACCTGTGCATAAGAGTCTTAGTAATTTATGTTATTATTAAAACGATAATCATTTTCAAGAATTATAAACATATCAAAATAAAAAAAAAGATTTATGATTGCCATATACTGTGGTTTCATTAATATTCAAGGGTATCAATTTTCGTGGATAAAGTGAAAATCACAGTTTTAAGGATACATGTACGTAAGTTCGTGGCCAATGACCCTATCAATACAAAATATTAGTACAAATTGCAGTTCAATGAATATTTAATTTCAAGAATAAACTTAACAACGAAATCAACGAAAATTGGTATTCAACGAATATTGATGAAATCATAGTAAGCTGTTTTTAATATATATATTTCTCATCTTACCCTGTCTATATCTTTCATATCTTCTCGACGCAAGATCACAGCTAACACAATGTAAATGACGAGTAAAGCAATGATGGTTCCATACACGGAGGCATTTTTCGCATCAAATTTGTCCCAAACATGATACAGATCTATCAAATTTAGCGGGATGTTAAAAGTTGTTGAAAAAATATGTCCTGTGCAACGACACAATGTTTCATCAATTGTGGTCATTGGTAAGACCTAAAACATGAATCAAAACAGTTAAATTAAGATATGCAATGTATCAATGCCACAGCTTGACTTCATTATTTTTATTTATCGTTCTTAAATGTTTAAAATTTGAGGTTTTTTTAAAATTATTATTTCTTTTCGGATCTCAGTAACACCTGTAATATGAAAAATAGTAGTCAACAAATCATAATTAGTAATACTTATCGATTCGATAAACAAGTGACCTATTTCTCATTTCTTGACTGTTTAAAGGAACATGGTCACAATTTTGGTCAATTGCTTATCATTTTAAACATAAATGAACCGTTTCTAGGGTTTGTTACATTCAATTTAGTTTAGCATTCAAAATGTTAACAAAAACTAATACGAGCTTTGTTTATATAACAAAGAATTGTAAGCTTTGTTTTTCGCTTATTCTTCAAAGACCAACTCTTAAATTTTGGTTGACTATAAAAATACCTTACTGAAGCATCGTAAACATCAAAAACATAAAAAATATAAAATGAATGTTTACCAAAACCGTTACCATGGCCCTTTATATTGTTAAAGTAATGGAATGCTTATGAAATATTTCTACAACTATAGCTCAATTAACAATGGCCGCCTCACTATGTCAGCTATATACTTCATATTAGCGGCTGCCCAGAAGCAGGGAACACAAAGCAACAAAAGTAACAAACACATGTAGCTGTCAGATATCATCCTTATCATGTTTTGTTGAATACCTGCTCAGTTTATCTCTAAGACACATGGAAATATTAATAAGTATACCACAAATGAAACATAATGTTAAGATAATTTTACGTGGTTTTTTTTTTTTACTACATTTAACAGTAAAATATTAAACCATTAAGGAATTTATTTAAAATTGGATGTACGGTTTTTTTTTACACAATCGGTAAGCACATCGTTCAGGTTATGTGCGTTAGATAATTATTCGTAATTGTTTTGATCTTGAACGAAAAAAAAGTTTCTTCTCCTCTCCTCTCCCTAAGAAAGAAACAAGACTGAAAAGTTTCAAAACTTGCATATCGGGTTTTTAAGCAAATCTTACTTGACAGTTTTCTGAATCCCACGTGTTTGAGTCCTTATTCCATGATCTACATGCTGTGGTTATGATCTGTAGTGTGAAATTGGCTTCCTCTGGGTCAAAATATGATGTATTTTTGTTGTCAGATGCACGTTGAGATTTGTTGTATCGATCGTTATTCAGAGGCATGAATGACGTCTTTTTCGTCCAGTCAACTTTACAATATTTAATGATAGTAAAAGAATTGTTAACAAATTTTCAAATTATTTTGAAATACCGTTTTGAACCATATAATCTGAATGTAATCAAAACATAACGTAGATCATGCACGACTGATACCTTCGATGGGTTTGATGCCAAGGTAACATATTCCACTCGGGCACACTTTAGCCGGAACAAATATTTTGTATCCGAGTTCAGAGTCCCAGTTTCTGACGGAGGATCTAAAATGACCTTTGTTCATTACAGATGATGTTGTTGGAAAAGATTCTGGCGATACGTATACCCAATACATTGTCCTGTTTTCAATATCATTGATATCGAAATCCTCTGGTTTTAAATAAATTAGAATTGCGTCATCGTCGTTTTCGACGTCAAAATAAAAGTGCGTTATCTTTTCGTCTAAATTATCACTATATAAAGGAGTGAATTTATATGGTTTTCTTATTCCTTTGTTTTCCAATTTCACATCTACAACAGTTTCGTTTCCAAAATTAGACACGAGTACGTCAGAGGTCAGGCTACTAGCATTATAACTGTATATTAATGGATTCTTCCCAAACACACAGATCTGAAACATTCATATAACGTTACTATAAATGAGCAGTTTATGCATTCTTTAGCAACAATGTAAAATCAATGATAATTTAATTTTCTTAATTTGCTTTTTAACCATTTTACGTTTCATGAAATGATTTGATTTGCATAACTTAAGAATACCCATACACTACTCATACAAATTTAATTTTGCTATCAATCCACTTTCAAACATTTGTAAATAACATTTTAACCTTTAATGCATTACTTTTAATGCCGTGAAATTTTACGAATATTTGGAATAGGCTTTTGATTTTCAACGTGCAAATCTTTTCACTTTTGAGTAATTCAGATGTATTTTAAAATTTTCAATTAATTCCGTTTGTCAAAAATTTATCGATGCAATTTTCCATCGGCAGATGTAAGTAAATCTATATGTAGTACACGACACCAATAGTATGAGGTTTAATTCAATCCAGTGAAATTAAGCGAATCAAAATAACGTTTGATTAAGGTCAAGATCTAGTAAATGATTTCAGATTTTTTTGGTGCTAAAACCATTATGACGTCATAATTGATTTCAATTTTCTCGTATTTTACGGTTTGAAAGAAATTATATAGAAATTAAAACAATATCTTGATATTCTATATTTAATCACGGAAGAGGTCATCCCGGTACTTATATGCAATTGGACATCATTTGACAGAGGAGGTCAAGAGCTTGTTTTATGCCATTTTTGGAGAAACTGTATGCAATCTAGATATATTATAATAGTAAAAAATAGACAAAACTCCGAGATGTTACTTTTATCCTTCATTTTTTTTATAGAAAATGGTTGTTTAAAACATGATTTTTCATTGTGTCTACCAAAAATTTAAGCCCCGGTACACCCTATGAAACAAATATATTGTTATGAGGCATCATTAAAATAATTTATATCCTGAATTTCACAAACCTGTAGGCACCTTTCTTTTACTAGATCTTGACTTAAAATTCAATCTTCGATGTTAACGTTTAATTAGATAGAGAAATGTGTACGGTTGTTTAAAACATTCCTTTTTAGGTGAACAATACCTTGACTTCGATAACGGAGTGAGGAGAAGTGTTATTAATGTCTACAACAAATTGTTGATAATTCAAATTTGCCGCCTTCTCTGCCTTGAAAACATCGATTGTAATCTTTTTCATTAAGACTTTGAGATATTGCTGATGAAACTCCATTTGTTCTCCTAATACCATCGTGGACATTACAACAGACTGAACACTCATTATCACGTCCTGCAGCCTATGGAAGTATATTTCTGCCTGTGAAATCGAAAACATGAATTGTAAACAGATTGAATTTTTTTCCCTTTTTAACATTTCTTTCGTATGCTTACTTTTTCACAAAATATCGACAAAACTCAATGAACATACTAATTTGATACTTTAAAATGCAAAGAAATATGGGGATAATAGTAAGTGTATCAAATATTATCTGTTTTTGATAATTTATTTCTTCTCATAACTTAACTACAAGTAAAGTAGCTGGGGGTTTATATACAGAGAAAAATTACTGCCTTTTGCTTTTTGATGGAGGAATTCAGGTTGCACTGACTTCTAAATGATATAACTATACACTGTAGTAAAATATGGTAAAGGAGAATAAAAGAAACTACAATAAGCTTTTCCTGGGGTCTTATTGATTATTGTCTGTTTTTAATTTCTTCTAATCAGTTTTTGTTTTCCCCTCTTTCTTTTGCTTTTTTGTGGGATGATAAATTCTTGATCATTTTTGGAAAATTTGTTTTGCTTCTTACTGTTGTTCCAACTGGATTCTTATTTGTATAGATAATCGAATTTTCTGTGCATTGAATTAGTTTTCCACATAGCGTTAAGCCAACGTAGTTTGAGTATTCTTAGAAAAAGGCCCGCATATGTGTGTTTTAGTCCTTGGTTTTCACTCTAAGCGTCACAACTTTACAGTAAAGCTGATTGAACATTTTTAAACAATTACATTCTTCATCATAGATATGATAGCATTACAGTAAAGCTGATTGAACATTTTAACACAATTTCAACTTTTATTATAAATACGGTAGCACTATAACTTACAATTTTCTTCTGTATTTCTTGTGTTTTATTCTCATGCTCATACAATTTCATGAGAAGTTGACTTTTTTCTTTTATTTCGGTGAGGTCCCGGTCTGTTAAATTCCTTTGTATCAAAATATGCTGTTGTTCGGATCTAAGTTTTTTAGTTCTAAGTCCAGTCTCTATTGTCTCCAAACTTATAATACTATAATCCTTCGGTTTTGTTGGAAGCATCACATCAACAATAACATTTACAATTCGCATAATATCTGCATGAAAAAATTTAAATGTAATGAAATGAGTAAATTACATATCTATGAATACCTGTGTGTATGTGTTGCATTGACAAGTAAAAAAAAGTATCTAATATACAGTGGGCTACGGTAAATTATAAGTATGTTTAATGTAACTTAATTTCTTACTGGGGCACTTTCCTTTTCGACAAAAATAAACCTACCCTTTAAAAAACTTGTAACAATTAGCAGATTGATGGTTTTATAAATGAAATAAGTGGAGTTAAAAGTTGTCTACCCTGTTGGTTAAAAAACATAATTCATAAAAAAATTATTTTGGACGTCATACATCCCCTTTAAACTATAAATGTTAAAATATTGACAGATATCGTACAACATACAGCTTACTGAATAGATATTACATCAAGTTAATACAGGTAACTCTCGATAGCTCGAAGTCAATGGGACCGAGGAAAAACTTCGAGGTTTCAAGAGTTCGAGTTTTCAAGAGTTCGGAATTTTCCAAGTTGACCGACGGGTTTTAAAATTAGTCTTACCGGATGTTATGATTCAGCCATTTATTTAGTGCTATCCTTACGCAAGTGCTTTAACAACGTTTTCTTTTCAGTAAAATATACAGAAATGGATGTTTTTCTTTAAAACTGAATAAAACAACTATTAAATAAATTCATAATAATTATTTATTTTATGCATCATATTAAGACCAGATTGCTCAGTACTACTGTACTGCGAGACGATCGACATGTCATAAATGTGATAACTGAGTACCACCCATTGTTCCCACTGTACAGGTCCTTCACCAGCTGTAAGAACTTGTTCAGCAATAATCATTATAATGACTATGATGCTGCTAAACATAATTTTTACAGTTTTATAATTTTAAAATTTGACCATGGCTCAATTTCATCGTTTCGTCTCAATTAATTTCTCATTTTCATTGCGTCTCCAAATTATCGTAAAACGGTTGGTGTTGATTATAGTTTAGGTATCGGTATGGGCAATCATTAAACAATTATCACCTTGCAGGACAAGTGTCGCCTAAATAAACAACCCGGGACACGGGTCCCGCGTCTAACGCCTGGAGCAATTTAAATGACCAAGTAGGTGTTAATTAGGTATAGCGCTTGGAGATACAGGGCGACTTCGAGGTATCGAGAGTAAAAAACTATAGATTATGAATAACGGGACTTCAGTTTGACTTCGAAGGATCAAGGGTTTCGAGAGATCAAGAGTTCGAGAAATCAAGAGTAAATTTGCTTAGTTATATAGGGAAAAAAACCGGGACCCTAGACTCACTTCGAGCGATCAAGAACTTCGAGGGATCGAAGTTCGAGCCATCGAGAGTTACCTGTATAGGTTTTTGTATTGCTTTTGTTTTTAGATGCAAAGTGAATATATTTCAGTGATATTGTAAGAGTACTTCCTTGACGTGAAACATTAATAGCATATACATGAATTTATTGATGGCCTTAACAGGTTTCAAATGAAATTTCGCAAAAAAAAAATATAATTAATAATCAATACGTATATCCTTACGTTTCATTATTTCTATAACGGGCTCGATGTAGTCGTTTGGTAATGGCTTCATGGTTTCATCCACTCGGATTGTAAAGCACTCGGTCATATTTTCAACAAGTTCTATCAAATTGTTTTCCTTAAATTTCAAGCATTGTCATTAACTATCAGGTCAAGGTACACAATAAGCGGTTTAAATATGCATAAAATCATTTCACATGTACCTGAAATGACGAGATACTCACCAACATATCTAGGGAAATATAGGATGGCTCTCTAACCAGTGCACCGATGGAACTAAATATCTGTTGTATATCTATCAGACTAAATTTGATGTAGTTTTCCTTCGTACAACTTCCACTATCCTCAGTTAAGACTTCAATCATATGTGAAATTATCTACATAATAAAACAATGTAAAAAGGATCAAATGAAATTTGAGAGTCAGTCGTACAGTGATAAGCAAGATACAGGGCTCACAATTCTTTGTCATGTAAACAAGGATCGTACCTTGTTTTTGTTGACATAGTTCAATATACACGTAAAAAATCTTTGTTAAGCTGATTTGTCTATTTTCTCATTTATTTTAAGCAGTTCCTAACGTTAAACACATTCATTTTTTGTCTCTAACTGGATTTTTTACTTCCACATTCAAGATGTTAACAAAAGCTTTGTTTACAAAGTTTGGAATTGCGAGTTCTGTAACTGGCTTATAACTCAACGACTGACACTCAAATTTTGGTTGCCTATTAAAATGCCTTACTAAAGCATTGTAAACATTAAAATCAGGAAAATATTTTTTGACCAAAATCGTGACCATGCGCCTTTAAGTGCTTTAGTAACGTATTAGCACCGCTTTGCATATTACGTTAGCCATAAATGGGAGATAATTTTAAATATTTGAATAGTTGCTGGTATTTTTCAAATGTATCTTTTCTAAAACCATTGGGCCAGAAAAAACTATATCTTGTATGGTATTATTATCCTCAGAGGAAGGTTGAGGTTACGATAGGGTCCAATTATTATATTATATTAAATATAGCTTTAGATAGAGAAACGTCGTTAAAATCATCTTCCTATAACCCATTTGGTCAATAAAAATCCTGAATATTGTGTGAATAAATCCTCAGATTATTCAGTTTGAAGTTTTTAAAAAAATCATCACCCCTAGGGGCTAATTTTTATGTAAGAATATTACATGGATACATCTGTTAAAAAGCTTGTCAAAAACCAAATGGTCAGAAAAGCTGAATCTAGTGTGGAAGCATCTTTAGATCGAGTAGATATGAGTTTGTTCTGATTATAATTATTTTTCTTCAAAAAACAAATTGACCAGAAAAGCTGTAAATAATTGTATAAAGCATGATCCCAAGCAGCAGAGACGAACTGAATTGGGGAAGGGATCAAATTTTAACACAGGAGTAAACATGTATACAGATTTTTTTCTAAAAAAAATCCCTCAGAAAGCTTTAACTTTTGTAGAAACACCCCAGGTTATGTTTATTTAAGTTTGTTCAAATATTGCAGTGCATATCGTACTGCAGTTTTTAACAAGGTTTTTTCAAAGGAAAAATCCCGCTATTCAAAAGGGGAAATGGTGGGCGGCTGCCAAAAGGGTATCCCTATTGTACTGATATTTCTTCCTATAATTTTCAAAATAGGCAATTAATGTGTTGTTGATCAATTATACCTGTAACAGAGATTTCCATATTATTTGGATTTTGATTTTTAACAATTCATGAAAAAAATACCAGCTGTTGAAGTTAGTAATTTCCTCGCCGAACACTGTTGTTTTATCAATATTTGTTGAATACCAATTTTCATGCATTTTGTTGTTAAGGTTATCCATGACATTATGTGTTCATTGACGTACAATTTCTACTAACAATTTGTATTGTTGGGGTTATTGGCCACGAATGTACGTATCCTTGAAACTGTGTTTTCACTGGAAAATAATGAAACCACAGTATTGCATAAAGGGTGCCCCTATTGTAGGTAATCCTCCTACAGTTTTCAAGAAAGGAAATTGTTGTTTTGCAGATCCATTTGAAATATATTAGAGATTGAATATTACTTGAACCTTGATACTTTGATAATTTATGAAAAAATACCAGCTGTTTTCTCGCAAAATATTGCATATAGCGTTCACCATTTCTCTGGATAGATTTTGTTTATCAATTCAGGGTTGACAAATGGTTATAGATACAGTTTACATAAACGAAAACTCAGTTTGCTGTCACATTGACAGCTTTTCATTTACTTCTGAAATATAATTGGTTGTTATTGTAGAGATATATTGTATTTGATACTCTAAAGAAAGTCTTTTTTATTTATTGTTGTTGTTTAACTTTTTTTCTAATTACCTTAACATTAAGTGTTAGATAACAGTGACACGAGATATCATTGCCCTTTGCTGCTCACACGCTCTAAGCCTCAATTGAAGTACTGATGTGTTGCTGATAAAAAAAAATCCTGCAAATTTTAAACGGCAATCTTTTTTTAACTTTGTGTCTTACCTCTTTATACTTCTTTTCTGTTGGCGACTCTTTGTAAAATTTGACATATTTTGCTCCTTTTAAAATATCTTCCTCTGTTGTAACGGATTCATTCTATATGTTTTAAGGAATAAAAAGTTCTTGTGAGGAGACAACAGATTTAATTTAACATTAGTTTTTACTTTACATATGTTATCGATGTTTCTATTTTTTATGGTGAAACATTGGCATTAGATGATGTATTAAAAGGAATCGTTTTACTTTAAAACTGCTCATATGATATGTTCAAAGATGAAAAGAGAAGACAAAACAGTTACCCTTTTGTGTTTAGCAAACATTGATGCTACAGATCCTACGTATCGGAAAGTTCTCATCGTATCACCTCCTGCTCGAATGTAGCTGACGGTTTTATTGAAATCCCGGAAAAGATTTTCAAGCCTCTTTACATCCTCAACTCCAGTGGGAAAATATTGAGAAGGGATTCTAACATTCTGGATTTTAAAAAAAAGGTCTCGCATTTAAAGTGAATATGTTTTTTTAAAAGTATTTTTTGGCTTATGTTTAAAACGTACCTGAAAAACCGTCATGAATGTCCAAAAATCGCCATTTTCATTGAATATTCTGATGCGTAATGTCACATTATTTTCGAACTTATCATCTCCTACTTGAATAGGGACCTCGTAGATAGAGCCCTCGTCTACAAAATAATATTTGCATTGAAATATTGTACTTTTAACCATATTCTAGAAGTATGCAGGAAAAAAAGACTTCTTACTTTATTGACAATGAAAATTCTTACATCCTTTATATAGATAGTTTATGACATCTTCTGCTTCCCCATATGCTGTCCATCGCCTTGTGATTGTTTCAAAAAGATAGCTAAAAACCACACGACTGTTTGTCAGCGATTCTGTACACATAGCACTGACTGCAGTTTTTTCTGTAATATGATTTAAACATTCAAGAAAAAAATATGTAATGGAGAAGGGATTCGTTAACACAGATTAAAATCGCTAAAGAAGTGTCATCATATGAAAGCTCATGTAGTTTGTTTTAAATGAATATCACAATGTCACAAAGCAAAAAGTTGAGATTATTTGGTTTACCAGGTATAAATGTAGCATTACAAAATCCATTGAAAATATCCTGTCCTGTCTTGCTGGTTTTTAAAACAATCGTTAAATTGTACGGTGTGATATAGTTTTCTTTACCAACGGTCAGTACTATTTTGTAGCCCTTTTCTGGGTTTAAAGTACCCTCCTTTAGGGAGAAATCTGGTCCATTTATACCTATGATATAGCATATTTTAGAGACAAGCCATGAATACAGAATTGGCAATCAGATTACTCACTTAGTTTCTACAATAAAAATTCTATTGTATCAAAATGCATATTTTTACGAAATATTGTCTGATATTAAATTCACTTTGGTCATTTACAAAAAGTCCCATATAATCCATCAAACTTTAACGATCATATGTTAATTATCTTTTAAATATCTGAATATCTATTAAATATCACTCCCTAAAACTCACCTGTCAATGTTTTGTTGGTTAGATTAAAAGGTTGATTCTCCTCAAACACTGACCAAGTATAATTTACAGTTAATGCTTTTTCTGAACAATTTGTGCATTCGCTGGCAAGGGCCAATTTTGTTTGGGGTGATATGTTGTTCAAGATGACACAATTCACAATACACCTGAAATGATAAGTTTATTGATGTAATCAATGTTTTCGTTTTCTTTTTTAAGCTCATTGAGTAGTTGTATAAAAGTTGAAATATGATGTAATTTTGTCATTCTTTAAGGTTATCGAAATTATTCATCCTTCATAAAACAAAGTCTGACGTAATTCACGCGTTATTATGTCCTTCGTGTGCTCTATCTAATTGAGTTAAACACGGTGTGTTTAACAAAAAAAACTATGGTACCTTAGAAATTGATTTATAATTAATCTAAGATTACTAGTGATATTAACAATTAGTCGAGAACAGTCTTTAGAATCAATATAAATCGTTGAATATGTTTCCTTTTTTTGAAAGCATTATCAGGTAATTAGTGTTTTGGTGACAGGGGACAGTTTTTAAAAAAAATATACAATTCACTGTAGCCACGGGATTTGTGTCTTCGGAACTCTGTGCAGAATTTCTTAAGTTTCTCTTCAGCACAAATCCTATCAAGGCCAGTCACCAATTTCTATCGAAATTTACGCCAGAAATTGTAAAAATTTTCATATAGTAGTTTTTTTTTATATTTCGACTTTTTTTTAAATAGATTTTTAGACCTCCCACCATGATGCATACTGTTCGATCACATGTAAGAAAATAACCGATGTATAGTTTATTGTCACATCCACCTACTTTTCATGTTATTTTACCTCTCGTCTGAATCTTGGAATTTAACTGTGTAACATAACAGTCATAGCCCAAGTTTCGTATTTTACTTCTGATTCATGTAATTAGCTTTAAGGGCCTACATATTGCATACCAATTTCAACACGAGACAGTCCTCTAACTAATGATAATCAGTAAACCTATTCATGAATTTTAGCAACACAAGTCATAATCATTTAAGTACAGCAACTCTAAATTTACAAAGCTTTATCCGTTACTGTCCCTTGCTAGCTTTCCGGACATGTTGCTCCAATGCTGTTAACACCGATATCCATCCATTATACTAACCAATTTTCATAAACAGATCCAATACAAAATTAATGACACTATATAGCCAAAGGATTTGTTCTGCAAAACGTTAATGTCACGAACCTTAATGTGCATTTTAATGATTTTTTTTACCAAAAATTCGCCAAATAATTATGTGATCCTGCAAAGGCCCATCTTCGCTAGCCAAGGGTTTTCGGTCCACTTTGCTCCCCATAAACCCTTGGCGGATTTCATTGCGAAAACTCGGTGATGTGGTGCCGCTATCTAGCGAGCAGCTTGAGTTGCGCCCCTTGCATATTTACATTTTAATCGAATTAAACAACGTGTTATATACACACTACGGCTTAATACAACTTGAAAACATGTTGACTACCGAATATCGGAACATAATTAAGGATGCTTTTAAATACGAATTAAGTTATAAACTAGGGAAAGCATGGAATGTTTTATTCATAGTGTTTTGTATGGACCTGTACCAGGAGTGAAAAAGTCGCGATTTATATCAAAGCTTTCATGTCATTAAACCAGGTATCGTTGTCGTAAAGAAATAAAATAAAATAAATCTCATTAAACCTTTTTAAAAAAGCAATAACCATAAGCAGGAACGTATATACTAACGGGATGGGCAGCTTCTACATTCGCCATATTTACTTCCCATGCTATCACGCGAGCCTTGACAAATGTGTAGAACTATGTTCAATCCCAGTAAAATATATAGGATTTTTAAGCGATCTGGTTAGACCATCGTTGGCGAGGCACTGTAGTCGAGAACTTGTGTCTCAATTTGTTAAAAGCACCGAATGATTTACCAAAGATCACACCTATGTTTTCTTTTAAAGTTTATATTTACAAGCACTGCGATTGGATCAGCTACTCGCAGCTGCAGCCAATCATAAAACGGAGCTCGTCACCGAGTTTTCGCAATGAAATCCGCCAAGGGTTTATGGGGAGCAAAGTGGACCGAAAACCCTTGGCTAGCGAAGATGGCAAAGGCCGTACCTTTGTGTTATTTTATTTTCAATTCGTATAGCCTTAATTAGTAAATATTCTAAACATTCTTAAAATTCCAAGAGTTTTTCGCAATTTTATTTCATTTCACGCAAAACCAAATTATCAATTTACATGTATTAATCAATAAAAAAAAGTGCAACATGAAACCATTAGTCTTAAATAAATATGTTAATTTGACATAAATCATCAGTCAAAATATGATTTTTCCGGAGGTCAAATTTCAGGCTTTTGCTAATGTTCTTAATGCACAAAAAAGCATCATTCTCCACAATCTGTTCTATTTTTAATAATGATTCTTGATTTAAAGAACCGATTAAGGTAGTATGGGACATTTGTCGATATTAATGTGGATTAAAAGAACATTACAATTAAAATATTTTTACCGGTTTAGAATTTTCAAATTTTACAATGTTCAACCTAAATATAGCTTTTAGAACTATTGAGAGAGGCAAAAGTTGTAAAAACCCCGGCGGGATTCGAAAATATGACTTACAGATTCGTAGAATGCCCTCTCCCAAACTGCACTACGCTGTTAAGTAATAATACTGGTAAAGAAACTACTTATATAATTACACTTGGTTTTATTGTTTATTTCGATAAACAATACGTCACAACATGGAAATGTCCCATACCATCTCAATAAGTAAGCGGGTTAAATTTAATAAGGACATATCATCAGTTGCATGTTTGAGAAATATGAACATATCTTATTTCAATTGTGAGGTATGGTTATTACCTTAAGTGTTTCACAGGAATGATGGCAGTCTTGCTGAGAACGCTGACTCTCTGCATAAATGTGGCACTTCCATTTACTTTTAGAGTAACATTAAAGTCATCGATGGTGTTGAACTGGTAGGATAATATCGCATTGTTTTCGCCTGTCGGTTTACTGCAAAAATGTTTAACACATTATACTTAGAATACCGTAAATCAAGTATTATAGCTGCGATAAATAGTTATAGTTGCGATCGACTTCTGCTAGATGGAAATTTTTGTCGAGGACCTGTGTGTTTTAAAGCATTGCTTGATGGCCGAAATTAATTGTCGAGGAACTAAATTGCAATCCTCATATAAATCATACTGTATATAATACTTCATTTACAGTTTGACTAATGCAATGAAATAAACTTTTAATAATTTTTGCAATATTAAGGATGAATGTTGATGAAAGTGCAAGAGATATTTTACAGAAATAGTGATGATTAAGTTTCATAAACTCTACCTGTTTATTGCCCATTCGTAGTTTGAATTTCTGTTGTTCTTTGTAATCATGCCTTGAAAGGTAATGTTATCATTTAAATGTACATATTTCAATTCGCCTCCAATAATGTAAGCAACAGGGATAGAGGGAAGGATTTCGATGAACATTGGCTCAGATATGTAGGATTTCCTCTCATCTATAATACATGTAGGAACAGATACATTTAAGACTACCTCAATCACTCCTGCCAAAGTTCCTTTTGCATTGAATAAACAGACGCCCTTCCTTGTGGGTAATGACTCGCAGTTTTTCCAATGAAAATAGATATTTTCATTGATACTGAAAACGCTCATTCTGTTTACAATGTATACTTCACTTGCATCAGTAATTTTCATTTTAACGTTTTTCATAGAAAACCTTCGCTCAAATATCCCTTCGTCTCCAAAGCAAGTGTTGATAACGGCTACCTTTTTTTGTAGACTGGCCCTCGATATGAAATTCTTGCATTTAACTTCGATCGTTTGATTTCCAAGATCGGTATACGTATGGTTTTGTTCTAAAGGGCTATGATCTGTGATGTTTTGTTCAACATAGTATTCAACGCGATTTACCTCATCTCCAGAATAAAATGTACAGTTAACGAACGGCAATGGTTTGTCAAAAACTGAACGAATTACGTAGTTAATGTTTCCAGGTGGTAAGTATATAATATCGTTATTTGCTTCAGCAGTTGTGTGTAGCTCAATCTTGTTCTGAAGATCGTAATCGGCAATTAACGGATAATCGAGGTATATTTCCTCTATAAAATTAATTCCTCGTGCAGTAAACCTTGGCATGTAAAACCCAAAGTCTGTATAGTTTAATGTAAAAGTTGACGTATCAAGATATTTACTTTGTTTTTCTCCTGGTTTATCTTCTAATATCTCAAATGTTAAATCATTGGTGGACGTATTTGTTTCTCCATTTAAATCATTCGCTACCGTGACTTTGATATGGAATGACTCTTTCTGAAGATTTATTATAGTCTTATTGCAGAATAATTCAATTATTCCCATAGTAATGTTCAATTCGTGCTGATGATTATCATTTCCCATTTCAAGTAAGACTTTTAGATCAAAAGTTTGCCTGCTGTTAAAGGTAAGTATCCGGGTAAAGTCCGTCCTGTTGTAAAATGTCACATAACTTTGACTAATAATTTCCCATGTTTCATTTAAATCATGCGGTAATCTGGAACAGTTGAAGAGAACAAGCTTGAATGTCACATTAGTTGAAACTGGGAATGGTTCAAATGGAAATGTTGAATTTCTTGACATATTCATCGGAAATGGGTTTTGGTATACAAATGAAATGTCACTCATTTTGATTTCGGTTACATCCACATATGCCTCCAAACCGTATGAACTTACTTCGTTCTGACAAGTTACATTTACTGTGTATTGACCAGGGGTTGTAAATGTAATGCGAAAGGTAAAACCAAAGTTAAAAGCATGAAGTTCAGTTTCAGTGTGAGAACCGTCATAATAATCAATTTTACATGTTACATTAGTTGGAAGTGGTTTTTCTGAATGTGTAACGACAAAGTCGACAATTCCATCTGGAAGAGGGACATTGAATTTTTCAGGTGTGATATTTAGGTGTAGTATTGGATGTTGAATATAAACATTGACCAAATGTGTTTTGTTATATTTTTCATTCCATGCAGAGATGCAAAGTTTGTACATTCCTGGATTGCTGTAGTTCTTTTCAAACGATGACGACATAAAAGTTTCATTAAAAGGTCCTGACGTCTTGTTTTTTTTGCTTCCATCGCCAAACGAGAAGATGTAATGAAATGCTGAAGGCGGAGGATTTTGCAAAGAAATATTCACCCTTTCTCCAACTCTGGCATATTCAGTAGAAGGTTTTACCTTAAGTTGATCCAATTCATCCCAAATTTGGACGTCTTTTGATATGTTTTTAGCATCGATTTCTGATCGAAGTTCCATCAAAACTGTGTATCTGCCTTGTTTTGTGAAATTGTATTTAAACTCAAAACTGCTCACATTGGTATTGTTAAGTGCTCTCGGTAAGTAAACAGGTAAATAAACACTCAGATTTACCAATCCTACAGGGAGTTTTGTTGTAGTAGTATTAATCCGAAACAAAGCAGTTTCTGTTGTGCTGTACACCGCTTTACTAGAATACAGTTCATACCCGTTTATTGGATTTAACGATAAAATACGACAAGAGTTTGAGGAGCTTGAAACATCATTTGAAACAGTGATCAATATTTCAATATTTCCCGCTTTCGAGATGAAAAATTGTTGTGTACTCTGCGACGTTGTGTCATTTGTTTGTATTGTTTTGTTGATATTCATATCATATATAACCCAATTCCAAGAGAGCCCTAAATGGTGTCGTCTTTGTTCGACATTAGCTGTGAAGTTTGCAAGACTGCCAATCCTTATATAATGTGGACAAGTGATCTATGTAAAACAGACATAATCAATTCAAGGGCAAAGTATTCTCATTCAATTGTTATATACTTATGGATGAGTCTACAAAATGATTCAAATCATAGAAAGATTTGTAAATTGAATACATCGAGTATCAAGTAAATAATTTATATTATGAATATGAAGGTAAATATATCATTTTGACTTAACGCTAATATTTTTAACAAGGAATCTTATAATTGTTCATAACCAAAATTGTTGTATATCTTAAATCAATAATTTTGTTGATTCCATTTAACTATCATTATTGATAGTTATCTTGCGTAAAGAATAAAAATTAAAAACCACTTACATTTACTTGGCTAATCATTTCGTTATAAGATATTGTAAATGCTACAGACTCCTTCTCTTTGCTTGAATTTTGCAAGCAGGCCACAAATTTAACAGCGTAGCGTCCAAAATCGCCGAAGTTTTCTCCTTTTATCGGAAATTCAACTGTTTTTCTGCCATTTGTAGACATGTTATACTCTTCCTGCCAGAATATCTGAGTTGCGTTTTCGCTTTTTGCGTTTATAAGAAAAATTTCAAAGGTAGTCGATTTGTTCGCGACCACACCAAATATTTCTATTTGAATTGGAATAACAGACTGGTTTACAAGTTTGATGTTCCCATGTTCTTCTATTACAATCGAAAAGTTTATAAAGCCTGAAAAAAAATAAGGAAAAATAGATATGTTATATGTTTACAATTTTTAGCTCACCTGAGCCAAAGGCTCAAGTGAGCTTTTCTGATCACAATTTGTCTGTTGTCTGTCGTCGTTGTCGTCGTCGTCGTCGTCGTTGTAAACTTTTCACATTTTCATCTTCTTCTCAAGAACCACTGGGCAGATTTCAACCAAATTTGGCACAAAGCACCACTAGGTGAAGGGGATTCACGTTTGTTCAAATGAAGTGCCACGCCCTCTTTAAAGGGGAGATAATTGAGAATTATTGAAAATTTGTTGGTATTTTTCAAAAATCTTCTTCTCAAAAACTATTCGGCATGAAAAGCTTAAACTTGTGTGGAGGCATCAACAGGTAGTGTAAATTCAAGTTTGTTCAAATCATGGTCCCCGGGGGTAGGGAGGGGCCACAAGAGGGGGTCAAGTTTAACATAGGAATATATAAAGAACATCTTTAAAAATCTTCTTCTCAAAAACTATTTTGCCAAGAAAGCTCAAATTGGCGTGTAACCATCCTCAGATAATGTAGATTCAAGTTTGTTCAAATCATGATCCCCGGGGGTAGGGTGGGGCCACAATTTGGGATCAAGTTTTACATAGGAATATATAGAGAAAATCTTTAAAATCTTCTTCTCAAAAACTATTAGGCCAGAAAAGCTCAAATTAAAATGGAAGCATCCTCAGGTAGTGTAAATTCAAGTTTGTTCAAATCATGGTCCCCGCAGGTAGATTGGGGCCACAATTGGGGGATCAAGTTTTACATAGGAATATATAGAGAAAATCTTTAAAAATCTTCTTCTCAAAAACTATTAGGCCAGGAAAGCTCAACTTTGAGTGGAAGCATTTTCAGATAGTGTAGATTCAAGTTTGTTCAAATCATGGTCCATGGGGATAGGGTGAGGCCACAATTGGGGATCAAGTTTTACATAGGAATATATAGAGAAAATCTTTAAAAATCCTCTTCTCAAATACTATTAGGCCAGAGAAGCTCAAATTAAAATGGAAGCATCCTCAGGTAGTGTATATTCAAGTTTGTTCAAATCATGGTCCCCGCGGGTAGGGTGGGGCAACAATTGGGGGATCAAGTTTTACATAGGAATATATAGAGAAAATCTTTAAAAATCTTCTTCTTAAAAACTATATGGCCAGATAAACTCAAATTAAAATGGAATCATCCCCAGGTAGTGTAAATTCAAGTTTGTTCAAATCATAATCCCCGTGGGTAGGGTTGGGCCACAATTTGGGGATCAAGTTTTACATAGGAATATATAGAGAAAATCTTTAAAAATCTTCTTCTTAAAAAACTATTAGGCCAGGAAAGCTCAAATTTGAGTGGAAGCATCCTCAGAAAGTGTAGATTCAAGTTTGTTCAAATCATAGTCCCCGGGGGTAGGGTGGGGCCACAATTGTGGGATAAATTTTTATATAGGAATATATAGAGAAAATCTTTAAAAAAAATTCTTTTAAAAACTATTTGGCCAAGAAAGCTCAAATTGGCGTGTAATCATCCTCAGATAATGTAGATTTAAGTTTGTTCAAATCATGGTCCCTGGGGGTAGAGCGGGGCTACAATGGGGGATAAATTTTTATATATATAGAAAATCTTTAAAAGTCTTCTTCTCAA
This sequence comes from Magallana gigas, assembly GCF_963853765.1. NCBI lineage: Eukaryota > Metazoa > Mollusca > Bivalvia > Ostreida > Ostreidae > Magallana > Magallana gigas. The sequence continues at coordinate 22,440,960 of NC_088858.1, read as the reverse complement.
AACTATTAGGCCAGGAAAGCCCAAATTTGAGTGGAAGCATCCCCAGATCATATAAATTCAAGTTTGTTTAAATAATAGTCCAGGGATAGGGTGAGGCCACAATGGGGGATGAATTTTTACTTAATTAGGAATATATAGAGAAATCTTTAAAAATCTTCTTTTTAAAGACTATTTGGCCAGAAAAGCTTAAACTTGTGTAGAGGCATCCTCGGGTAGTGTAAATTCAAGTTTGCAAAATCACAATCCCTTTTGGTAGGGCGGGACCGTGATAGTGGTTTGAATGTTTACATAGGAATATATAGAGAAAGTCTTTAAAAATATTCTGGGAAAGTTTCGGTCCAAAACTCAGTACTTAGTGTGAAAGCACAGGTTATGCAGATTTAAGTTAAATGAAACCATGATTCCCTAGAGAAAAGTGGGGCCACGAAATGGGGGGGGGGGGGGTATATAGGAGAAGAGAAAAATCTTCTTACAGGTACAACAAGAAAAGGGACTTGGTATTTACCAAAAAATAAGAGGTGGATAAAAATTGGCAGATTTTCTTTTTTTTAGCAAGATCTACTGTACTCAGTTGTCAAGATATTTTGATACTGTTATGCTAATTTGATCAGAATTAAGGCAATTGTTGCTCAGGTGAGTGATGTGGCCTCTGGGCCTCTTGTTTTAAGCATTCAACTGAACTTTGTATTTTGTATTATTACATATGAATTAAAATCCTAGCAGCTTGACATCTTTGGTTAATATTCAGTAATTATTGACGAATATGCATTTGAGTAGCAATTTATCTTTAGTTAATTGATGAGGAGCACAGAAGTCTTAAGTCAATGCTTGCAAATTTAACAACTTCAGCCATATTAACACTGTTATGAAGGATGGACAAAATTCATTTTCTGTGATTCTTATTTTGGAAGTTTTTATGTATAGAGTTTTGTATTTATTCCCCTGGATTTAATTTTGGGTGGTCCAAACCTTTAGCAATTTTATGGAGAACTTTATTTAAATTGCATTAAAGATTTGTGGTAAACTCCTTTTATGCCTATTAATATACACACGCTAAACAAAAGCATCAATTAAAAGTATATAAAAAATGGTATAGAATCTGACGATACAGCTTTAAATGTCCTTTTTAAACTTTTTTTTCATCAATTTTTATGTATTTTTTGAGAAAGTGAAGAATGTGATTTAGTTGCAAGAGAGACACTGAACAGTTCAATTTGTGTTGAAAATAAATGTCTAATAAATTAAATGATGTCCAGATATGTCAGCAAAAGTTTTCATTCATTCAAACAAAAAATAGTTTGTGGGGAAATATATTATTTATCAGAGCACTTGTAGATTGATCGTGTAATTTACTTTTTCTGTAAAAGATTCTTTTATTTAATTCATCTCTTCACCACTTTGTTAATTTATATACTCTTACAAATGTACCATTTTCACCATAGTCATTTGTTGTCACGTCTGTTGCTATTGTACCTTCCAAAGAATTTGATCATCATTAGAAATTCATATACGGTGAAAACATCAGGATCAAACACAATGTCATATTTAATAACTGTTGTCTTCATTATGTGTATGGTAATTATTTTTTTTTTTTTTTTTTTTTTTTATTGGGTTTTTCATTTCACAACATATGTACATATGTAACATAATACTGATTGTAACATTTTTATAAACATATTACATAGTCTTTATACTATTTCTACTTAATAGTACAGTTTTGTATATTTCATATGAAGTGAAGCTGATTTTGAGAGAGAGAGAGAGAGAGAGAGAGAGAGAGAGAGAGAGAGAGAGAGAGAGAGAGAGAGATTATGCAGGTGGATTACAATACAAGTATAGACTATGCTATACTGGAAACAAATGAAATGATATGAGGGTTCACATCGATCAAAAAAAACAAACTTATCTCTATAAAAACTACAATTTTTCACAGATATTCTGCCAGTGGCTTTCGTATTCCTTATAATTACATCTTTTCAACAGCAAATATTTTTCAGTTAAGATTCTTTCTGTTATGACCTTTTTCAAGGCATGTATATTTGGTGTCGGATTACTTTTATATTTACATGAAAAAATATATTGCTTCACAATAAGAGCTATCAGATTAAAAAATTTATAACTTTCTTTATTTTTGTATTTTCCAAAAAGAACTGATTGAATATCAGATGTAATCGAGATTTCAAACTGTGTAAAAATCCACTCTTCAACATCACACCACAATTCTTTTACTATATTACATTCATAAAATAAATGACCAATACTTTCTTCATCTTTTTTACAAAAGGTGCAAACAGCAGATTCTGCTTTTTTTATACTAAAAAGATATTTATTTGTAGGGACAATCCTATGAAGTATTTGATATTGCAGCCAATGTAGTTTTGATTCCTGTGTACACTTAAAAGGGAGTTCAAAAATTCTACTCCAAGAAGTTTGTGAATAGTTATAACCCTTTTCTCTCCATTTTGATATCGATGTACATATTTCTCTTTTTTTGTCTAATAGTATGTTGTACATGGGTTTACAACCTTTACAAGTATTAATAAACAATAGAATATGATTAGGGACAATTGGTCCATATTGTAATGTGTTCTGTAGGTTTGGTAAGTGTATATCTTGTGTATGTAGTCTGGTTGTAACTGCAGTTCTTAAACTTGCATACTCTATGAAATTTGTCTTTGGATTAATGTGTTTCAATTCATCAAAGTTTCTAAATGTATGGTAATTATTGATACAATCATTTTTCCTATGACAGCGCCGATTTTAAAATCAGTGCAATTTAAGAGATACCGGTACTACTTCAAAATCATGATTTGAAAAAACTGCAAATATTCAAAACAATGTTTCATTTTTTATATGAATTGTAGATAAATTTTGACCATAGAATCTTAAATATCATTCAGGGCATAAGAAATGCAAAAGAAGCTAAACTCCAGACATTTTTTTTAAAATGTTAATGCTAAATTGTATTTCATTAATGTTCTTTTAATCTTTGATGAATCATAAAGATGAACCAAAGACTGGTTTTTTTTTTTATAAACTAGTTTTCATTTTTATTCTCTGCAAATGAAAGCTGATAATTAAATCCAATAACGTCCTCGTAATTTATTCATATTAATTTTTTTACGACCAAATGTTTGTTGTTGGTTCTTTTTTTTGTTAGTAAAAATCTATTGCTGTTAAACTATAACAGCCTGTGTACATGTATTTAAAATTAACGTTTACTGTTCTTGAAGGTGAAATGCTACACCAAACTTTATCGTATGGATCTTTGAATGATCCTTAGTTTTTTAAACATTAGTTTGTTGTTCAAAAATGGATATTTGATTTTATATATTTGTTTACTGTATTTCGAGTTTTTTCGCCGTTTTTTATTTCTAAAATTCGCTCAGACATAGCTCTGTTTAAAAATTGGTATTCGCCCAGTGTTAAATTCAGATACCGACACAAGGACAAAAGGGTCGAAATAAATCGGGGTGAATATTTTACTGTATACAGTATTTTCTATAAGAAAATGAACAATATTTTGATTACAAGATGTCAAGTACAGTTTAAAATAGATTATGAATAAATACATGGTATCAATATTTTATAAATCATGTCCATATATGTTGTTTAAAAAGATGCTTTTTAAAAAAATACATTAGATTTCACAAATGTTTTTTCGATCTCTCTTTGGAGCTTAAAGATGATCTGAAGGTTGTTTTACGGTTTAAATACTTATTTCGATTTACCTTATCTGCAAGTGAAATCTTTAAGGGTTATGGACGTTTCCAAAACAATCATGACATCATAATTTATTAATGTAAACTTGGTTTACTTTTTAATTTTTTTTGACGACCAAATGGCTTTTAGAAATCCATCGTTGTCTAATTATTATAGCACATTCCAAAAAAAAAAATTAACGATGACCGTTTTTTTTATGGCAGATCTCTACACCAATACTTTATCGTATGGATCTTTATATGATCCTTTCTGATCAAATGATTTTTGTTCAAAGAAGAAAATGTGTGCCTTTTAGTATTTATACAGTGTTTTTTTTATATGAGAAAGTGAAAAAAATTGTTTTGGTTGCAAAAAGACCCAGTTCAGTTTAAAAGATGAGAATAAATACATGATATATATCTAATACCATGCCCAGTAATGTCAGTAAGACGTTTTATTTTTCTGGAAACCAAAAAAAATTGTTTGCTTATTTCAAAGCCATAGGTACAATCATTAAAAAAGATGTGTGTTATAGAAAAGACATGCTTACACAATCATTTCACAAATCGAAGCGAAATTGCAAAATTTGTGAAATAATGCTAATTGTCAAAATCAAAACATATCTTCGAAATTAAACCGATCCTCATTCGAATTATAAAAACTGTACAGATACCTTAAGAAGTCGTACAATCGAGAAAGAAACGTCTGTACATAATGTATTTGTGTAATTTATGGCATTTTATATTTATTTAATTAAACACCCTAACCAACCTATTTAATGGGAAACTTTTAAGCAATTTTTTTGTTTATTTTTGTTTGCAATTTGTGTCAACAAATTAGTAAATCCCATATTCTAACTTGGGATCTGGTAGTTATTAGTACAATGCTATACACTAAAATACGCTGCGAATTTACACAAACAAGAACAAGAAATGTGTTGATAAAAACCTTTTCCAAATGCATTTAAATATCTGTATTAACAAAAAAAATTGTCTCGGGGCACGGAGGACACTTTCCTTAAACTTCATCTAAATACTTTTTAAAAGATTACGAAAATGAACCTAAGATATACAGTATGTTCCTATCATCATGATGTTTAAAAAAGGAAAATCGTTTTCGTTACATGATTTTAAAAAAAGGAAATGATGCAGGGTCCTTGATAAGTATACGTGTTAATAGACAAGACATTATTGAGGGAAAAATAGAGAGAGAAAAAAAGACATTTCACTATACATTCTAAAACTTTATTGTACGTCAAAAGGAACTCCTTATAATAAAGTCATAATCATAGGAAGTTATTAGTAATCATAATGTATCAGAGCATCCGTGGCCTGATCGTGTGATTCACGTCCATTGTAAAAAATCTTTTATTAAATCTATTCCTACACCAAATTGTGAATTATTATTTATTTATGATATCTTACCTTTTTCATCATAGGCACTTGTTGTCATTTCCGTTGCCATTTGACCTTCCAAAAAATTAATTTCATTAATAAATTGCAAAATTATGACTGTTTATTAGATAACATAACAATTATACACTATGGCAAGCTCAGTGAATTTTGTTTTCAGCATAATGTATGACATTTCTTGATTGACATTTTTCTATAACACAATGGCAATTAAAATTATGTAACTATAATATTTCTTGATTAACATTTTTCCTTTAACACATTGGCAATTGTAAAAGCAGTGCAAGTCAAGATATTACTATGGAATCACGGCCTGAACAATATTCAAACATTCAAATCAATATCACAATGGATTTGCAAGTTGTCGATGGAATTGGATCATAAAATCAAATATCATACCTTGCAATAGAAATACAACAGCGGTAACACTCCAGATAAAAAGATATATTTTTAAATGCTGATAATACATTGTGTTTTATAATTGTTCTTTCGAATGGATCATATAATTGCACTTGCTTTTACGGTTCATATACTAATTTCAATTTATTTTATCTGCATGCGAAATGTGAATATGGGCGTTTCCAATAACATCACGACCTTGTAATTTATTCATCTAAACTTGGTCCATTTGTTAATTTTTCTGACGACCAAATGGCTTTTTATATCAGCCAGTGCATACACAATTAACGTTTACCGCTCTTTAAGGTGTGATACAAAGCTCTTTAAAAAATTGCGCACTTTGATTTTTTTTTTCAAAACTTGGTAATTTTGAAACCAAGTCAACGCACCTTGAAAAGTAATATCTCAAAGTGCCTTGATATCGTGAATATTAACACACTTTTAGATTTACTTCTATCTACAATAAATGAATAAATGAACCTTGATTAACTCATGGGATACATTAAAAATAGAGCCCAAGAGATTCTAAGCTTAATTGTATAAAACACTGGGTAATGCCCAGAACAAAAAAAATAATTATTTTTTAAATGATAAATTTTATGTGCTTATGGAAAAATAAAATGTGAAAATTTTGTGTATGTGTGTGTGATATAATTTTTCAAAGTGCGTTTAGAGTCTTGTTAATAACAAAAAGCAGTTGATGTACTTTTGTAACGCACTTGGAAAAAATATCAAATATAGTGCGTTTACTCGGTCTCAATATTACCGCACTTTAAAGTTTTTTTGAAAGTGGTTTGCTTTGGTCCCAAATTCAACGCACTTTAAAAAAAATAATGTGCGAATTTTTTTCAAAGTGAAATGCAACAAAAGCTAATGACGCCAAATTGAGGCGCCAGCGGGATTTGTTTATTTATATTTAAATATTTAATCGTACGATGGCCGAAAATTATATAAATATAAGTAATAAGGAATCATTCTTTGAATATTATGAGGTGATACTTTCGGTCGGGGCGTGATCAAATCTATCATAAAGCACTTCGGGCTTTATTGGATTTGATCACGCCCCGACCAAAATTATCACCTCATAATACTCAAAGAATGATTCCTTAATTAAAGAGACACTGTAAGGACTTTTTTTTTACTCGAATTCATCTTAAACCTTTTAAAAGAATACATAAATCCAGTCAAGATATACAATCCCTTATAATCCTGAAAAATAATCTTTAAAAAGAATCGTGTGCGTATCGTGGAATCAAAAATACAAAATTAGCCGTGTGTGTTATAAGCATTGCATGCATGCATGTTAATAGTCGATCACATTGATAAAACTTAACATACTAAAACTATTTTAATTGTTTGTCTAAAGGTCTCATTATGATATAAGGTCACGATCATAAAAACGTAAGTTATGAATCAGCGCATCTGTGGCCTTATCATGTAAAAGACTATTTTATTAAATCTATGTTTTCATCACTTTATTAAATCATAATATCTTTCTTTTCATTAAAATCCTTTGCTGTTATTTCTGTTACAATTTGACCTTCCATTATGAATTCAACATTACTATAAATTGATATGAAATTAAATTTAAAAGTTATAACTTTTAATATAATTATTTTTAGGAATAATACACAATGGCATGTTCAGTAAATGTTGTCTTAAATGTTTGTGTGATATGTCTTGATACGCATTTCTCTATGTCAGAGCGACAATTATAAGAGCAGTGCAGTTTAAGATATGACTTTGGAATCACGACTTGAACAAAAAGGAAACATTAAAATCAATATCACATTTTAGATATGAGTTGTCGATGAATTCTGATCATAAATTCAAATAGCATACCTTGCGAAAGAAATGCAACAGCTGCAAAACTCCATATAAGAAGAATCTTCTTTAGATGGTGATAATACATTTTCTCTTTTCACAAATGTTTGACAACTTTTGATGGGATCATAAAGATAAACCGAAGACTTGCTTCTACGGTTTAAATACTAATTTCGATTTATCTTATCTGCATGTGAAAGCTTAATCATTATGGACTTTTCCAAGAACACCACTTCCTCGTTATTTATTTATGTAAACTAAACCTAGATAATGTTTTTGACGACCAGAAGGTTATTTTCTTCTAGAAATACATTGTTGTTGAATTTTAGGGGTATGTATCTAAAGTTAATTTTGATCGCTTTTTTAAAATTCCGTTCAATATTTCATAAATCCGATAATTTATTTCTATGCTACGATATTTTAGTTTCCTGTTTAGTTTGTAATTGATGCCTTTGTTATACCACGTTGCAACAAACATTAATAGCTCATGAATAGAAAATACAAACTTAAAGTTCAAGACAGGGTTGAATCGACCCTCCGGTTTGCTATTTTAAAAAAAATATTTACTCTTTAAAACTCATTTATGTTGGATTTAATTCACATGAAAAGTATGAAGAAGGTATAAAAGAGCCTTATTGGACAGCAAATTGAACTTCAGATTTTCCTTAATATCTAGGAATTGCTTTAATAGTTATGAACTACTATTTGGTAAAGAGGAAATTCACATGTATTAGCTATAATAAAATCGAAATAATTCATTCAATCGGTAAGCTGCATTTTTAGTGAGATTGATCTAGTGTAAATATGACCAAGATCATCGATCATTTTTTCAGGGTTTTTTTTTTAAATCTTATAGAATGGTATGGAATTTGCAACCTTATTCTGAGGATTGATCATACTTGTTTACAACAGCGCTACATTTTTGCAAATGAATTTTCTTAATAAGGTTTATATATCATTTTGAGATTTTTTTTCCGTCAATATAGGACGTTTGTTTAAAATCAAGAAATCTCCCAATACAAAACTCTTTACAAAAATCAATAGCACAGGTTGTAAAATAGATTGAACTAAGCAATTTTCGCAGAAGTTCTGAATATTATATGAAAGTAAACAACAGATGATGTCAAATATTTACAAGATATCGATGAAATCATTATTTGTTGTGAAGATGAGTTAAAAGTTGCAAGATTATAAACAAGATTACGCATAAATGCAAAATTTATGTGAGTAGTGACGCACGAACAAGGTGTTGCAAGTATTAAATAATGTTAACAGGACTTTGACGTATTTTCATACATTATTCAATATAGGAACTTTAAATAGTATAAGTTTTAAACAAAATAATAAAAAGCAATATAATTACGATTCTTTGATCTGTACAAAAAATATAGAAACATATTTATATATGTATATTGTTCTATCTTTCATGAAATAACAATTAAAGTATGTTTCGACGAATAGCAAATACTATGGAATTTACAAAATACAAGTACATGTATTATTCTTAAGTTTATGCTCTTCTGTTACATAGGGGTCATTATCAATCAAAACTATAATGTCATGTAACATTGCCTCAACCAATTAACTTTAGATATATACGCATCTTTCATTAAAGTTTTAAAGAAAGCTAATGATACATGCAATAATGAATCGTACAGAAATGTTTAAATACAATGTAGTTATGGTTCATCAATATATGTAAAGACCAATATTGATTTTTATCGTACGTATATTGGTTCCATTTGCACTTGAGGATCATGGTAAGTATTTTATTAAGTAACTAAATGTAACTGTCTTAAACTTTAGTCATTTAAGTTTGAATCTAGCAGTCACCAAAGCTCGTTAAACTGGCAACGGAATTATATAAAGTACAAAATGTTTACAGAAAAAAAGCATTTTTTCAAAAAATTAACTTTCCTGATGAGTAATAAGTAGATAAAAATTATGAGCTTGAACTCAAAAACACATGAACGACTTGAAAAGACTTATATGATTACTAAGTACAAGTACTTATCATAACCAGCGTGAGATTGTTGCCAAAAAAAGATAAATACTATTCGTTCTAAGAGTCGGACTTTTTCGATATACGATTTTCAATATCTTATTGACAACACCTCTTCATCTTTGAAGTGGGTTTGAAGACCAATACAGGTTAGTGACCCATGCATCTTTTATTTCCTACTCTCAGACTAGGGGTGTAGGATCCGACCAGGTACTGTTTAAAGATTGAGGCAAATTCAACGACAAAATATTTTATCTGTAGCCACCTGATCAAACAAAAGAATATACAAGAGAGTAGTGACGATCGATAGAATATCTTTTTTTTCGAAAGAAGATTGAGGTGCTAAGTGAAACGTCTTTTTTATTAATTTGTAATATACTGTGAATAAGAAAAATGTTTACCCCGTACTTTTGTATCCGCAAAGTGCGATCGGGCAAGATACATGTGTGATGCTTTTACGGTGAACACCCTTAATTATGGTACTTAGATAATTGGTGCACTATCGCTCGTTGTTCCGAACAATCAATGAATTTTACATAAATAGTTAACGAAGCGGATGTTGAGAAAGGTTTTAGAATGGTGTTAATATCATCTGTTACACTTCTAAACAGGCACTATTATATTTATGAGATCCCCACTGAGAATAACTGATAACAAGAAGCACCATGTCGCTTAGGACAGAACTTAGAGATAATAAATTTTTGAGGACATTAAGTGAATGTTAATTTCATATGTTAAAAAGTCGAAGAGGGCTCAAGATTATCAATTGTATCTTTTAACAATATATTTTGGTATAGAGTTTAAAAAAGATAAATCAACCAGTCAGTACATCCGAATAGTCTACATACGTTTAAATTCTAATGGTCCAACAGGAATAAGGATAAAGAATGTCAGTCCCTTCATTTAAAATAATTAAAACCATTATTTTAAAGCTTAAAATACTTCAAAATTAATTTACTTATTTTGAATTTGAAATTTTTTTAGGTAATAAAGAACTCACATTTCAAAACTCGATTAAAAAACTTATGCATCATTGTTTGCGTAAAAAAAAAAATCGACTGTGCAAATAACGAAAAAAAACCAGCCTGTCAATTTTATTACTAGCGATGAACACATTTTTTCATCATCCATTTTCTGATAATATAACAACCAATAAGACGAATATACACGGCAGAATTGATCTTTTATTGATCAGAAGCAAATTATAATCAGTTTATAAATTCCATATCTTTTTTGTTAAAAATTAAAATAGTATGTTATTGATACAAGTTCATTACGGTTGCAAGTAAATGTTCAAATCTTTGAACAGTGGATTGAGGGGTTATTGTAGTTCCCAAATCATATGTTTGAAAGGATTAGCAAATCGAAGTTATTATTCAAAAGATGTTTTCGAAAAAAAAAAATTCCTATTTTTTTTTGTAGTTTATATGTAGGATCATAATACCACCAACAATTATTGTAGGAATTCTTCAACACTATCGTTTTCCTAATTTTGTTAAAGATAATACGTATGGGTGTCAAAATCCAATAACCTTAACATAATCTTTATACAATTATATGTTTTATTTGATAAAGATTGATAAGTACTGAAAATTCTTTTTTTACGCGAGTACTTCATTCTGCGATTCCGCTGTTTTGCCTCAAATCGCGAAAATATAAAATCGCGTTTCATGTAGCTCAAAACTGTCTGAAAAATAAAAGCGAGATTTTAAAGCCATGAGGAATGCATTGCCTCTCGCGATTTTACGCGGATATTAATTCCTCGCGTTTAATTACGAATTTTCAGTACTTTACATCAAAAATAATAATTATTAAAAAGGACCAATATTACCTATATAAACCAGTTTTGCGATGAAAACCAGGTCTCTCTTTGTCATTTGAATAAAAAGGAATAAATTTCAGTCGAATGAACCTGTCCTATCAAGCGCCTCAAACTTTTCTAAGCTTCTCATTTTCAGATGTAAGACAACCGCTATACAATTTGGTTGCATAAGGGCTTACATTGATTCAAGACTGCATTTTGATTAGAGAATATAAAACCATCTTGTCTGATTTTCATTCACGCATAGAATTTGACTTTATTTCTTAGTATTTGAAGTTGAACCCCGCTCGTAATAGGCACCGGTACCTGGTATATAAACCCCTCAATTTCGTTACATTCGACTGCATACCTGAAACTCGTTACCGACGTGTAGTGTTCCTTTTGTGATCTTAGGATTTCATGCATCTATTTCTGATAACGTATGCATATTCTGTTTGATATTCTACTACAGTTATTGCCGAGATCAAAGAGATGCCGCGGACATTATTCTCCATTCTACTACAGTTATTGCCGAGATCAAAGAGATGCCGCGGACATTATTCTCCAATATACCACGAATGTCATTAGTAAATTATCAGTTTAAAAAGACCTATTTGTCTCGCACTGATCATGAAAATACAACTTCAAACCTCAAAAAGTTTTAAAACCATGTCGATTTCACGTGTTGGTTCCAGTCAAAACGATGTGTATCACCTCAAATGTTTATTTTTAAGAGATCAATGCGGCTGTTCCTAGGACCTCCCTAGCACCTTTTCCCTGCTTGTTTTTACATAAAATATATAACGTGTAGTAGTCATAATCGTATTAAATTGCCCTAAAAATATTAGGAATACGATTCAAAGATATTTTACCAATAAGTGAAGAGTATTAAAAATCCAAAGAAAAATTCTGTCGTCTGCAAATGATTCCTTTGATCGATACACATGTAAACATTACTTACAAAACCGTTGGAGTTACACTGAACAGCTGTCAAAATGACCTAGATCATCTCTCTATAGGAGAATCGATCTGTAGAAATACTGGCCTGTTAGTAGAATAGAAATATAAAGTTTTTGTTATCGTGAATCTTGCAGGATAACCTCCTCAGTCTCGAAATGTTGTTTGAAATATAAAAGCCTCGGCTAACGCATCGGCTTTTATATTTCAAAGCAACATTTCTCGAGGTTATTCTGCAACATTCACGAAAACTCGTACTTTATTTCTTTAATAATGCATTTACATATGTACAAATTCATTTGATGTTCGCATTCTCCTGGCGTGAAAAAGTACGTTAAATTTGATAATTTCATCAAAATGTACGTCCACACAGGAGAGAACTCTACAGCAAAATACTTACAACTGTTTAGCAGTATTCGTCTTATATACGAGTTGTAGGGGCACGGACATCGCGCTCGTAAATAGGTACCGTCACAAGGTACCTGGGGCTCGTAACATAAAGCATGCTAAGATTTTGACTTAAAGAGGTTCGATCCTCTGATTTTGGGTAGCCATTTTGTGTCACCTCTAGTCTGGAAATTCTGTGTCATATATGAGTTCTACTTGTAAATTCCTTTTTTACAATGCCAAATAAACTATATTGAATAAAATAGTGAAGGAAAAATTCCATATTTAGAGAGTGTAGTAAGGGACTATATTTTGTGGCGGAAGGTTTTTATGAAGATTTTTCATAACTCAGTTGTATTAGAGTACCGTCATTTTTGCTTTCTTATTTTCCGTGCAGACCAAACTTTCAGATAGTTTATGATTTCGACAATATTTCAATATTTCTATCGACATATATTGGCATGTATTAGTGATATTTCATAAAAGCAAAGAAAAAATCAACTCCAATTTTCCCCTAAAATTAGCTTATTTCATGTCATATCTCAAAATTTACATAATAGACCCATTTTTTTGGTTTTATTTTCTGAATATTTAAGTTTCTTTTGACAAGTCTGTCAGAATTTGAGAAAAAGTTTGAGACTTTATTATTATTATATTGCATGTTGAATCGTTTATGAATAAAAATAGTTTTTTTTCAGTGCAAAAAGTTCAAAATATACATTAGGTGAAGTAATTGCAAACTTTTTCATTATGATAATTTTAATTTTATTAATTCTAAATAATGTAAATTTGTAATTGATACCATGGTTAATTTCTATAAAAAATTATAGAGGGAAAAGCAATTTATGCGCAGTTCGCACTTTCAGTGTAGAAAGGTCGTATTAAATACACCGTAGCTCCGAAAGGAGCATATAGACCCCAACATTTTGTTTTAAATTTTGGTTAAGATACATGTGTAGATGTTAAAAAAATACTTTAGAAAAAAAATTAGAGACTTTTGATCGCAGGATCCAACGTCCTTAAGTAGGGTCATAAGTAGGACTTAGTCGGAATCTTAGGTCCTACATAAGTCCTGCTTAGGTATGTCTTATACCGTAACATAAGGCAAACTTAGCAATTTCTTAGCTAAGCCATGCTTATGTCAAAAAGTAAAAACGATTTTTTTCATTTCTTTTGCCGAATTTAGATGCATTGATAATAAAAAATCATTGTCTTAGGTTAATAGTTTGTTAATTATTTACATCTTTGATATTAGATGCGGGTACGGTAGATGTAAACGTAGGGACACAAAATCCACGGTGGCATGAGTATACATATACATATGTACCTAAAACTTTTAAAAAGTTCAAAGCGATGAATCTTGGGCAATGTATTCAGTCTATTGTTGTTACTTCGTTGTTTTGATGAATATTCACTAGTTTACTGCATGTGGCGTATTATCGAAAGGCCGTTATGACGTGATAGAATAAGATTCCTTTTTTATCTTTTGTTCTACATCTTATCTCACCAACCCATTCACTTACTCTGAGTATAATTCCTTCATAAAGTCGATATATATATTGTTACAGTAATGAAATGAGGCAATCGTCGTCTTTGAAATCACTGAGGTTTTCTGTCTTTTAACGTATTTTTCTGCAATTTCTCAAATTTACATATATACTAGTAGTTACTTCTTGTAAACTGATCATTACGTGTTTACAACCTATTCAGCAGCCCAGTTGCATACTATGCGGCAATGTTATAGCTCATTACAACCACTGTTAGACCTTATATCCATTAAATCAACACTTTTATATTGGTGAATATTAAGATATTGCATTCAAATGCTGAATTGAAATAATCAATTATAAAATTCTAAATGAATGAAAACAATACTTAAGACATACTTAAGTTACCTCTACCGGCCGCCTAAGTTTTGGTTAAATTGTCCTAGCTAAAGCCCCTTTCACAATTGGCGCACGAGCAGAAGCGACTGAATATGCGTTCCATGGTACGAATGCTCGTGCGAGTCAGAGGGGGTATATATACCGCCCATTTCCGACGCTTTAGTAGACACAGTTGAAAGCGAGAGAACATGCCACCCAAATAATTACAGAGATGCAGCAGCATATATTATTATACCTCAATATGATTATTGTATTATATTTAATTGGTCTAGAAAGTCAGGTGACAAGGCGACTTCATAGGAATGAAAAAGCCGATATGAGCATATGATGTAGACAAGTATGATTATATAAAAGATATTTAAAGGTTATGATTCTCTATATATCACAAAACTAACTTAACTATCTATGATTCGAAATTGTGAAAGAAAAGAGAGACAGTAACAGAGGAAATCAAACAATCACGACGTTATTGCCTTTGAAAAACAATTTTTAGAAATCAACGTATCTTGTATAATCATATGTTGTTCGGTATAATAAAACGTAAATTGCATTAATGTTCAAGGAATATGAAGATTTATTACCCCAGAAAAACAAATTTCCCTCGGGCGATGCCCTTGGGGAAATATGATTTTTCTTGGAGAAATAAATCTTCATATTTCCCTCACCATCATCCAATAACTGTATACTGTTGAATTGTGGTCTGAAACAGAGATGCTTATACATGGTATACATACTAGTGGCAAAGCATGGCATATTACTGATAGGTCGTGCAATGATAGCAAAACGTTGCAGGATAACATGAGACATGTTGAGCAACAGTCTCATGGTCGCACAATGCGCGTATAAACAACTGCGATTCATCTTGCGATCTTTAAAAATCGTGCATCACTCTTGCGAGTACACAAAACGTTGTAAAACGTTCGTACTAATGTTCGTGCGTTGCACTGCGATAATTTGGATCGCGTTCAGTCGCGTCTGAGTAGTGTGCATGTCCACTATTCAGAAGAGACTTGATGCGACCAGTAAAACGTATGCAACGAATGCGAGAGCTGGTACAACGTAAGCGAGGGCTCGTGCAACGTATGCGAGAGCTCTTGCGAAGCTCAAAAATTTCGATCGTAAAGTGTTGTAAAGTGCCCGTGCACCAATTGTGAAAGGGGCTTTAAGCAACAGTCTCATGATCGCAAAACACACATATAAACAGCAGCGATTCATCTTATGACCTTTAAAAATCGTGCATCACTCCTGCAGGTACACAAAACGTTGTTAAACGTTCTTACTCATGTTTGTGCGTTGCACTGTGATGATTTGGATCGCATTCGGTCGCGTCTGAATAGTGTGAATGTCGAGTATTTTGAGGAGACTTGATGCGACCACTTAAACGCATACAACGAATGCGAGAGCTCGTGCAACATTTCCGATCGCAAAGTGCTGTTAAGTGTTCGTGCGCCAATTGTGATGGGGGATTTATATGTATTCTAATTTCTTAATTAACGGATACGAAAATACTTCTAGATTCGATATTGTGTGACTTTGTAACACTGGGTGATAGATATTTATTTATCTTTATCTTATCTGATCTATATACAATTCGTACGTCTGAATTGATGATACTGTATTGTTGTTACGATTTACAGTCTTATCTCATCGTCCTGTATCATCGTCAAAGACATTCGCTAATATATTGTCGCCGTCACATATCGAGTAAATGTATGCCAGTCTATTCGACAATGAATGAAGTTAAATGTCTCAAAAAATTTATCTGATTCTTCTAATAAAAAATAACTTAAGAAAGAACAAATACATTTAATGCAAATTTTACTGTACAGCATACATAGACCCAACACACTTAAACGACATTGATCAAAATGAATACATATTTTAGAATCAACAATTGAAACATGAAATCCGTGATAATGGTAATATGATGCCAATGAATAATGCCATTAAATTAATTTTCTCAATCTATAAGACATTCAAAGTTTGGATATCTTCACATAAAAAATGTCAAATTCACATACAAAGTTCTACCGTATATCAGGTTTTTTTTTTACCACGCGTATCCAATTTTAGCTCTGTCCGCGACGATTTTATAATCGCATAAACTAAATCGGCATAAATCTGATAGAAAGTATTTTCCTTTGAATAGAGTTTGCTTATAAAGTAAATAGGTAAGTAAATATACGACGAAATGTGTTTTGTTAGTTTAGTTAGATTGTAGGAATAGCAGGCTCGAAGGACAAGCGGCAGATAAGAGGTATGTAAGCTTCACTATTAAATAATCATTCTACAAGCTAGTGAAATTGTTCACTTTCCTTGCGTAAACCGATGTCTATATAATTATAAATAAGATACTAGAATTTGTAACAGTACATGATCTACGTGTACTGATCTGTGATTATTTGCATCTCTGAAAATTATCGGTAAAAATTTTACATTAGAGAAATTGTTTAAGTTGTTTCATTTGTCTGAATTTTTTATTCAAAATTAAGATTTGCAACATCGATGTTTTTTCGTGCATTACGTCACAGGTTTAGATAAATCTGAATTATATTTTCACTATGACTTTGAAATAGTGAAAATCTTATTCGCGTACATTTTACATACTGTTCTAGATACTGAGTCGTGGTAAAAAAAAACACATGACACTGAAACAAACCTGACATACGGTACATATAAACAATCAATCAGTAATTCTATCTTATTGAATATGAAAAACAATATTTACACGTACATGTAATAACGTTCAGTTGAAATTATTGATTGTAATACTTTGTGCCTATAATTAAGTGTGTTTTTGGTACCACCGTATTGTTTTGTACTACCAAATGAGGACAAACAGAGTCTTCAATACACAACATTTAACATATTCAACAAGTAGAATAACTCTTCAATTTTAAAAAATAAAGTTCATGCCAACAATTTACACACAGGTACTATGCATATATTATCGATGATTTAAAAACTTAGTTTAAAACAAGTAAGCAATTGATATGAAATCAAGGAAGTCAACATATATAATTGCTTAACCACTATTACTACAAGAATACGCGGTAATAGCTTGAAAATGTAAAACAATGTAAAATTAACATTGTAAATTATACATAAAAACAAGAGGAATAAAAATATGGTGCACTGTTACAGAACTGGTTTCAAAAAAAGTTAACATTGTTAACCTAGCATTATATTGTTTTAAGTAAATATGTGCAAGAATATATTCTGAAAATATTCTGAAATTAAAGTAGATTTTAGAGTGACACTCTCCGGGCAGTCGTATTTCTTAATTTTTATTTATTTCTTTTTGTTTCTACAGAAGAAACGGGAAGAGCTCTGCCTTTTAATGACATGTTGGTTTGATGCAAAGTAAAACATTGTACCAGGGGTACTGGAGGAGAACCTTTTCTACAACAAAGGAAATTTTTTAATTCAGTTCTAAATTTCTTGCACAGCAAGGAGTAGATTGTAAAGTTCGCTGCATATGTCAAGATTGTTACAGATTTTATAAATGCAGTGTACTGTGCTTTGTTAACAGTACAAGACTGACATAGCGCACGTTGAGAAAAATATTTGATTGTAACGTTTGGTACTGAGATTATGATAACTGACGTCACAATACATGACGTAACTAAAACCATTTTGCGGATATTTCTATTCAACATAGTCTGTTGTCGCAGATATCTGCCTTTAAGCAATATCGAAATTATCATTGCATCAAAAATAATCATCGATGCTAGAGGAACAAACACAGTGCAAATTTCCGCGATGATGTTTGCATCTTCCAACTGTGGCCTCTCGTTCCAAACACAACCTGAGACTAGTTTACCGGGAATAACTGATGAATTAACGTATACTTCTTCAATCGTTTGAAGATTTAACATGAAATTAATATCAGCTAAAATTGAAACAAATATCATTGAAATAATGATGAATAATGTGATTCTTACTGTGAGTTTTAGCTTGGCAGTGATTGGAAATGATATAATGATGTATCGCTGGATTCCAAGTAGCGCTGTTAGAAGTCGCGCCAATGTCGTGCAAATCTTGGGGATACGTATTTCAAGCAGATTGTGCATTGCACACCACGCATGAGGTACAAATTCGTCAGCAAAGCCAAGACCGTAAAAATAGATAGAGGGTGCCATTGTTGACAACATTTGTATGATATTTGCTAATGCAATAGTTATCAAAACAACATGGCTTGGTGAGCAAAAGTTACCCCTGACGAATACTACAATAAACAAAATGTTAGTTGGAATTGCAATCATTTCAAGTAAAGGGTATATGTATAGATGAAACATGACTTTGGTATCATAGAATTCAGTATTCCTATATCTGAGATGGAATGCCATAATACTGGATGTATTGTCGTGTTGACCCGATGCGTTTATGTTTCTTGATCCACCTTCCCTCCTTAACAAAGACCGTTTATCAGCAGCAAAACTACAAGAACGAAAATCATACTTAAAAATAATTATTTATGTTTGATGATGTACATGTATTAGTTTTATGTCTAAGGTATCATCAAATATTGATTTAAAGAGCTTGAATACAAAGTAACGTACATGTGACAAGTGTTTTATCCTTAAATTATTACAACGGCGTTTTTTTATGAAGCATGTACGAAAGCCGAGAAGGATCATTCGAGATTCGAGATTCGAAATACGAGATTCGAAATACGAGATTCGAGATTCGAAATTCGAGATTCAATATCTAAATTAACCAATCAAATCAAGGATCTGAAAATATGTATCCTAGCGACATCAAACTGTTCTAAATAAAAATCATACGTACATGCTCTTATATACATATAAATGCTATGTTCACTTCTCCCTACCTAACTAAATAATTATTTGTATTTACTTTTACACAGAATATCTAAGTAGACTAGTAATAATGCAGTGTGCTTCGCGGATCTAAGTGATTTTGTTTGCCCTGGTGCATTTCCACCTGATGCGTTTGAACCCTAAGGTATTTCACCACCAGTAATAGTTTAAAACCCGGGTTTATTCACCCCTTTTGTGTAAAAATGCGGTTATGGTGGAGAACTTCATAAGCGTAGCTAATTTTTTCTGTAGGGGGTCCTAGGCCAATTTTAAAAAATTTTACTATGTAAATTTAATAAGCTCCAATTTTCCCGAGGAGGGGGTCCAGATCCCCTGACCCCCTCCTTTCTAGATCCCCGCATGAAGATTAGTACATGTATCTAAATAATCTAAATATAAATAATCTGTCCTTTTTCACTAATAAATATAAGCATTACTTATCGTTTTTATGTATGCATACAGTGATACACTAGTACTATGATTATAAACAGATCATTGAGATATTATCACATCATACGGAATTATTAATAAATACATTTTTTTCCTTTTCCTCAGTAAACAACTTATTATGAGTCTTACTTTTTTGGAATTGTTTTCAATATAGAAGGATACCTACTCTCTACAATTAAAGGTAGGGATGATAGGGTGCCAATTTGTTCACATTGCCGAT
This sequence comes from Magallana gigas, assembly GCF_963853765.1. Lineage (NCBI taxonomy): Eukaryota > Metazoa > Mollusca > Bivalvia > Ostreida > Ostreidae > Magallana > Magallana gigas. Next base: position 22,421,097 of record NC_088858.1, on the reverse strand, counting down.
TTCTTGTGCAGAGAACAGTAAAACCCTTTATTTGATTGTGCATGAATATTTCAAAATTAATTGTTGTACATATATTTTGTTATAATTCATTCATTGATATATCAACAAGAAAGAATAAAAGCATATGTTTCACAGCCAAGTTAAGTTTCTCTGTAGTTTCCTACCCCCCCCCCTTACCCCCCACCGCACCAAAATTGACAATAATTACATATAAGTCATACAAATGTTTACTTTTTTGTAAGTAAATCTCTAAAGATGTAAATAAGCACTGCAAACAAAGATGTGTGTATTTAATATACTACTACATTACACTTAGCCAGATAAAATGAAATCAGGATGAAGCTACAAGGGGTGAGTGGTGCAAATTTATCAATTTGTCGCCATACACACAGAACACCAAATAAAGAAACTGTGAGTGGTGTGTGGAATGCATAAAAGATGGCGGCAAATTATCTCAAATAATCAGTCGAAAAACCCACAAATAGGCTGTTATTTGTTACATATCCTGCAAAAACATTGATAAAAAATGTTATCGTCCCATAACATAGCCGATTAAGTTAATGTGTACATATGGTCAACGTACATGTAATTCTAATATACAAGAAGGCGGACGTATCAGGCGGGGATCCAGAAAATTAAATTTCAAATGATCGGTTGAATTACATTAAATGCTTTGAAAATTGTTTTAAACTATCGCACGGGTCAAAATGCGTGATAGAAGCTATGTACAGTGTAATTGGAAACTTTCATTTTATATCAATATGTAGTATTACCCATGCGCGGATCCAGAAAATTTTTCCAGGGGGGGTCCGAAGGATAATTGTGTTTGCCAGGGGGGGTCGGAGGCATATTTTCGCGATAATTTTACTATGTAAATTTAATAAATTTTCATTTTCCAGGGGGGGGTCGGGACCCCCCCCCCCCCCGACCCCCCCTCTAGATCCGCGCATGATTACCTATTATAACAAATGAGAGTATAGCACAACTGCCACAAGCAATACATGTCCTTTACCGGCACCACCTCCCTCCCCATAAAAAAAATGAAACAATTGTCGTTTTATTTGCTAAAATGTGTGTGGTTCAAGATTTTTCTAAAGGACATACCCGATTAGAATTGAAAAAAAGAGTCGTGCGTTTAAAACTAATTTTGTCAAAACTTTTAGATTCATTTGGTTATAATTTGGTCCATTTGGGTAAATATATGCACCAGTGCAGCTCTAATTTATATATAATCAGGCCATAAATTCAAAATATTTTCAAAAATTAATAGCTTTAAATTCAGTGGATGAAAGAAAAGGAAAGCAAATAGAACTCGATGAGTGCTAATACCTGTGTTGAATGAATGGTACAGTAGGATATGCGCAAAAAAGTCCCGTCTACTCTTTCCTACCCTATAATTATTGGAATATTCAATCCGATTATAAGAGTCAAATTAAAAATCAAGTACGGATATGTACCTGTTTATCAAAAGTAAAACTACTCATAATTTATCTACAGTGCATCGTTATGGAGCTACACAGAAAGTTTTATATTAATTTGCCGAGCCAAATAAAAAAAACCTGGAAAACGAAGAGAAAACAAAGTGGGGACAGAATAACTGACAAATTAATTAGGACTATATAGCCCCCCCCCCCCCCTTGAAATATATATACTGAAAACAGATTATTGGCGTATAACATCCGCACACAATTTAAAGAAAATTTCATGTTTTTTTTTTATCATTTTCGCTAGCTAATGTAAGACATCACAAATACCCCACGGAAAAGGAAATGCTAGGTGATGAGAGAGAGAGAGAGAGAGAGAGAGAGAGAGAGAGAGAGAGAGAGAGAGAGAGAGAGAGAGAGAGAGAGAGTCGATGTAAATCACAGGTGCGCTAACACCGTTAAAATTAAAGCTTGCTAGTTGGTCTGCCCTACCCTAGCTACCTCCTCTCTTTTCTCGTTTTAGAGGCTTAATTATTGTCTATATATGCTTGTAACAAATCAAATCAATTTCAAATTCTAAATCAAACTGAATTTGACACTACAAAACTCTCTCTGTGTCTGTCTGTCTGTCTCTCTCTCTCTCTCTTTCTTTCTCTCTCTCTCTCTCATATCGACAATGGCATTGCCATACCCTACAATACACTATTCTTATCTGGATTTTTGTCTTTGAGGTTGTAAATCATTATATCTTCTATGGTTTAAAACTTTATCATAACCTATGTTTTGACATGTCGATTATTTTTTTGAGTTTCGTTTCATAGCTAAAACATTTAGATTAAACAGATCTTTCTTCGCGAGCCGATTTGTACACAGTTGGGGCGAATACACTTCGGGTTAAAATTGTTCGGGGGGAAATACATACAGGGCAAACAAAACCACTTAGATTGGCAAAGCCAACAGTGTTATTTCTAATTTAATTGTTTATACTGTGTGGGGTTAATTCATCAATGTTAATTTAACCATTTTAAAACCACTATATAAGAGCTATTAAGACATTTATTTGTAGGAAAGAGCATGTACGAATGATCTTTATTTAGAACAGTTTGATGTTGCTAGGATACAGGTTTCAGATCCATGATTTGATTGGTTAATTTAGATATTGAATCTCGAATTTCGAATCTCGAATCTCGTATTTCGAATCTCGTATTTCGAATCTCGAATCTCGAATGATCCTTCTCGGCTTTCGTAAGCATGCAAGTTTGAATCCATTTGTGCAAGAGTAACTTGAAATCTTTGCTTATAGCTATCGTGTTATGCTTTTTATCGTATAATAAATAAAAAAACTTTTAAAACAGAATATTTGCATAAAAAATACCATTGTCTACAATTGATACGATAAACTATAGTATATACATAAAGTAAACAACAACAAAAATAACAGAAAGTTCTTTCTTGCTTATATTTTATCTCGACACGCATGTTTGAAAACAAAGTCAATCGACAATACATATAATTATGCCATTTTCAAAATCTTACAATAGAAGATGCATCATTAAATTAACAAAATAATAAATATAAGGCATTTGGAATCATGATAAAAGTGAAACGTAATGAAAAAAAAATTTCATTAAAAGATATTGTAAATATTCAAACAAGTTACCTTCCTCCTCTGAATAGACCTCTAGAAGACATCTTACTGACTAAAGCTCTTTGAATTTAACTGTGCTATCGCTGCGGTTGACTTAGGTCCTTGCAAAAGAATGGGAAAATAACCTTCCAGTTGTATATATCTCTTTTTTGAGTTATTTTAAGGTGAATAATTGCCTCTATGGTGTTAACAGTATCTATATTAACAGGGCAAGCCCTACTTTTCTCCAATTACTGGATTCCACGAGGTGTATACTTGTGTCGTATTAAAGTCATTACCCTTACATTTCTAACACGTCGGAACGCCATCGCACCCTCAAATGAAATTTTTAGAACCTAGTTTTCTCAGTTAAGCGTGTTGATGAAATGTTGCCATTGTTAATTGAAATATTATGCAAGAATTAGGAATGGCTGTAAGTTATCATAACGTGTGAGAACGATTTGACCTAGTGGTATTGTATTAATGGGATATATTTCATTTTTATTACTATTTTATGAATGCCACCCTTATAGAGCAGATTATTGTTTTCTTAGGAAGGGGTTTGTAAGAATTACCGCATTGTAAGAAAAATACTTTTTTATAATGTAAACATATACTTTATCAATTATCATTTTGAAAATGTCATTTTGAAACATGAATAGCTCAAATTATTAGAGTAGATTTGCCTTTCATATATAGATAAAAAGGATGATTAATTTCAAATTAAGTTCTCATCAGTATAAATGGTATATTTATTTACACAATAGCAAGAAGATGTAAAAATGAATGTCACAGAACAGTCTTCCCCTATCTGTGCGGTTACTTTGTGTGTTTTAAGAGGGGTAAATTTTCTCTCTGAAATGAACATTGGCGAGAAAGGAAACACAAATATAATTCGAACGGTAATTTCTATCATGTGATATCCTCTAAAATCCTTTATGGTATCAGATTCAGTACAATGATAGTTTACACAAAAGGGTTACACACCAGTTGATCACTCATATTCCTGGTGGGACCAGGTTCTTCATTCATAATACAATAACATCATGGACATATTTACTTCCCTGTACTCTATTTCCTTCTAAATGTTCAATATAATATCATGTCCTTTAAAAAATTGACAAATTTAAATAACAAATACAAATGTTCTTCCTTATTCGAAAAAACATCTGATCATTAAAAACTCATAGGATCCGATTTTTTTTCTGTTTAACCTATAATAAATATCTTAAGGTGCAAAACATCTGATACCAACATGAACCATCGTAAAATTGCCTTCGTATTCCTTCTTCTTGGATCATTATGTGCAATATTAGCGTTCTCAACAACTAGTTGGATGGAATTATCCCACAATGGTTTAAAAATTCACATCGGATTGTGGCGCATGTGCTCAACAAATTGCTCAGATCTTAACGGCATAGTATTACGTAAGAATTTAAAAATAAGCTTAATAACTTTAGAAGGAGGAGAGGCAGTAATTCATGTACTTTAACGGTTAACCACATTTTTTATTTCGAAAAGATCGAGTTCTTTACCAATATTTCACCAGAAATATCTTAAAATTTGAAGCAATGTACACTGTTTTACATTTAACAGTACAATCATTTTTATCTACATATATAGGTAAAATCTGTACGGTTTCTGTTCTTAAAAGAAATTATATTACAATGAAGTACTTTGTGAAGTGTTATGTTAGAGAAGTGTTTTAATCTGTTTCTTTGTTTTTGACAGGTTGGTACGGTTTCGTTCAAGCTACAGCGTGTATAGGCCTTGTTGGAACCATTGTTGTCAGTAGTCTTTTGGGACTTTGTCACTACGTTGAACGTTTCCAGAAGAATATTGCAATTCTCCGTTTCACAGCAGTTACCTGCATTATTACATGTAAAAGTCATTGTTATATTACTTTCAAAGTATTCTTGAAATAACAGGCTAGAAAATGTTGTCAACGTAAAATTGTACTTTATTTAAAATTGACATTTTTGTTTCATTTGTTTAGGGCTTATAGAAATATCAGGTTACGTTGTGTTTGTGTTGTCATGGATACGACGGTCATCCGACGCCATGTTTAATGAAGATCTCATATATATGGGGTTACCTGCTATAAAGACTGACAGGGCTGATATATCGTACAGCTTTTTTATAGCTGTTTTTGGAGCACAGTTCACAGTGTTAGCAGGTATTATCTTGTTTCAAATGATGGATGTTTCAAAACAAGGAGAACCATTATACACCGAAAAATCAGTCGATGCAACTTAATAATATCTACATGTACCTTTAATTTTACAAACCGAAAGTTTGTTTTAACAGTTGATTAATTTTAACTTAAAATGTTTGCACATCGTTCATACTTTGTTTGTTTGATTTCAATTTAAAAAAAGAAATTCTTTTCATGACTCAAACTGTATTATAATTTTATATTTTTTTCTGTAATCACAGCTGATGATAATAAAATGTTTTGCGATAAATTCAAATTGCTTTTTTCTAACTGAATATATTGTCTACGGTTTTTTCGAATCATCTGTTTAATTTCCTTTAAAACGTCGCATTAAAAGTTAAATTTTAAGTATTTGAATATATAGAATTTCTATGATTCCTATCATTATATATCGAAAATTGAGTTTATTGAGACTCAATTTCCTTGTTTCATAATAGCCATACTTAACATTTAATGGTATCAAAATAAAAATCAGAAGAAAAGAAATTATAAATGAAAATTCCGACATTACAGGAACGTTTTTTGAGTAAATTGGTATATAGTTAACTTCCTGCTTTTTGAGGAATCTTACATTATTTATGTGCTTGAAATTTAATCAATTTATGCGTGTGATCTTCCAAGTTTAAGTTTTTCCCCATCTTTTTTTTATTAAGTACTTCCTTGCCTTTTTGATTTTTGAAAAAAAATCTGCTTTTAAAAAGAGCTTAAAAAATAAACTAAACAAATTAAAACGCATATTTGACATAGTTATCATATCATCAATAAAGAAGTTTATTATAATTAATAGAAAATAATTATCACTAAAACGGACGGAATGATTGCTCATATTGGTTAATTTTAATTTTATATGAGTTCAAAAAGCAGAATAGTCACACATAATAATTATCCTTCTTTGTAGAAATCAATTGCAACTCTTTTCCGACAAGCAAAATAGAACCACTTGAATTACGTAGTCGTCTATGACAGCACCCTATTTTAATATCTTGCAATATTTTCACATAAATATGTTTTTTAAGTAGGTGGGTTTTTTCTGAGCTCTGCCTTCTATTTGACCAGAGAAGTTGCGATTAAATATGATATACGTTACATGTAAAAATGCTGTGAACTGAGGGCATGGTCACAATTTAAACTGAAGATCGTTTTTCTATTTCTAATGTTTAATATGTTCTATGATGGTGATAGACAGTCAAACATTAAATTTAAGTTGTTCATTTATATAAAACAGCGTTAACTATTTTTTGTTATGTAAACAAGGCTCGTGCCATGTTTTTGATTACGTTTAATAAATGATAGTGAAATTCTGTTCCAAACATATTTTCCTTCTTACTAGTTTTTTTTTAATCCACAGAATCTAGTGTTTATCACATTAAAAAAGTTTGAAAGCTTGTATTTGCTGTTAAGTGTTCAGTATTCCAGCAAAAAAAATGCCTGTTTAGTATGTTTTCTTGATAAAGAGTTGTGAGCTTCGTATGCAGTTGCCTTCAATTTGACGAATGACACATGTTTTAGTTGTATATTAAAAACAACATCAACGAAGTATCCTTAACACCAATAAGAGGTCCATAGGCCATATCACTCACCTGAGCAACACTAGACATAATAAAATTTGCTTTATGAAGTCATATCCAAAATATTGGGACAAAGAATGATAGAATTGGTCATGTTTTAAAAGATTTTTAAAATTTTAAAAAAAAAAAAGTTTTTATGTTGGGCACCCTTAGTAACTAGATGATTTCATAGTTATAATATTGACCATTTCCTTTCTTTAAAAACTGTTCATTTAAATATAAACCTACATGGAATTTTGAACCCCTTTTGTGGCCCAAGAATTATTCAGGTCCATAGTCCAAACATCTGAGAATCAACAAATGTCAATATAATAATAATTTCACATGTAAAAAATCAACTAGCCCCTCCCATTATAGTCTCATTCTCTTTAATTTGATTTTAAAGGCTTTTCTCTATATATATTACAATACCAGGAGATGTTTCCATTCAAGTAATAGCTTTTCTGCTTAATTGATTTTCAAAAAGAAGATATTTCTCTCTATATATTCCTCAGTAAAAATCCCCCCATGGTAAGCCCACCCAACCACCGTAGATCATGACTTGAACAAACTAGAATATACACCCTGAGGGTGCTTCCACACAAGTTACAGCTTTTCTGGCCAATTGGTTCAAGAGAAGAAAATCTTTTAAGCTTTTTCTCTATATACATGTATTCCTATATTAAAATCACCCCCTCCCCTTCCAATTGTGGCACCACTGTACCCCTGGGGATTATGATTTAAACAATTAGAATTTACACTGCCTGAGGATGCTTCCAAACAAGTTACAGCTTTTCTGGCCAGAAGGTTATTGAGAAGAAGATTATTAAATATTTTTCTCTATATATATTCCTATTTAAAAATTTGACCCCCAATTGTGACCCCACTGTACTCCGGGTAGCATGATTTGAACCAAATTAAATCTACACTACCTGAGGATGCTTCCATATAAGTTACAGCTTTTCTAGCCAATCAGTTTTTGAGAAGAGGATTTTAAAAGAATTTTCTCTCTATATTTCTATGTAAAAATTCGACAACGCCCCCAATCTACACTAATCTAATATACACTCAATCAACACTACCTAAGGATGCTTCCACACAAGTTACAACTTTCCTGGCCAGTTGGTTCTTGAGAAGAAGATGTTTAAAGAACTTTCTCTCACTTATGGCCCCACTTCACCCCCGGGAATCATGATTGCTACACACTTGAATCTACACTACCTGACGATGTTCCACACAAGTTACTACGAAAGCCGAGAAGGATCATTCGAGATTCGAGATTCGAAATACGAGATTCGAAATACGAGATTCGAGATTCGAAATTCGAGATTCAATATCTAAATTAACCAATCAAATCATGGATCTGAAACCTGTATCCTAGCAACATCAAACTGTTCTAAATAAAGATCATTCGTACACGCTCTTTCCTACAAATAAATGTCTTAATAGCTCTTATATAGTGGTTATAAAATGGTTAAATTAACATTGATGAATTAACCCCACACAGTATAAACAATTAAATTAGAAATAACACTGTTGGCTTTGCGAATCTAAGTGGTTTTGTTTGCCCTGTATGTATTTCCCCCCGAACAATTTTAACCCGAAGTTTATTCGCCCCAACTGTGTAAAAATCGGCTCGCGAAGAAAGATCTGTTTAATCTAAATGTTTTAGCTATGAAACGAAACTCAATGAAATAATCGACATGTCAAAATATAGGCTATGATAAAGTTTTAAACCATAGAAGATATAATGATTTACAACCTAAAAGGACAAAAATCCAGATAAGAATAGTGTATTGTAGGGTATGGCAATGCCATCGTTGATATATGAGAGAGAGAGAGAGAGAGAGACAGACAGACAGACAGACAGACACAGAGAGAGTTTTGTAGTGTCAAATTCAGTTTAATTTAGAATTTGAAATTGATTTGATTTGTTACAAGCATATATAGACAATAATTAAGCCTCTAAAACGAGAAAAGAGAAGAGGTAGCTAGGGTAGGGCAGACCAACTAGCAAGCTTTAATTTTAACGGTGTTAGCGCACCTGTCATTTACATCGACTCTCTCGGCTCGCTCGGCAAATTAATATAAAACTTTCCGTGTAGCTCCATAACGATGCACTGTAGATAAATTATGAGTAGTTTTACTTTCGATAAACAGGTACATATCCTTACTTGAATTTTAATTTGACTCTTATAATCGGATTTAATATTCCAATAATTATAGGGTAGGAAAGAGTAGACGGGACTTTTTTGCGCATATCCTACTGTACCATTCATTCAACACAGGTATTAGCACTCTTCGAGTTCGACTTGCTTTCCTTTTCTTTCATCCACTGGATTTAAAGCTATTAATTTTTGAAAATATTTTGAATTTATGGCCTGATTATATATAAATTAGAGCTGCGCTGGTGCATATATTTACCCAAATGGACCAAAATATAACCAAATGAATCTAAAAATTTTGACAAAATATGTTTTAAACGTACGACTCTTTTTCAATTCTAATCGGGTATGTCCTTTAGAAAAATCTTGAACCACACACATTTTAGCAAATAAAACGGCAATTGTTTCATTTTTTTAAGGGGATAAGGTAGTGCCGGTAAAGAAAATGTATTGCTTGTTGCAGTTGTACTATACTCTCATTTGTTATAATAGGTAATACTACATATTGATATAAAATGAAAGTTTCCAATTACACTGTACATAGCTTCTATCACGCATTTTGACCCGTGCGATAGTTTAAAACAATTTTCAAAGCATTTAATGTAATTCAACCGATCATTTTTGAAATTTAATTTTCTGGATCCCCGCCTGATACGTCCGCCTTCTTGTATATTAGAATTACATGTACGTTGACCATATGTACACATTAACTTAATCGGCTATGTTATGGGACGATAACATTTTTTATCAATGTTTTTGCAGGATATGTAACAAATAACAGCCTATTTGTGGGTTTTTGCACTGATTATTTGAGATAATTTGCCGCCATCTTTTATGCATTCCACACACCACTCACAGTTTCTTTATTTTGGTGTTCTGTGTGTATGGCGACAAATTGGTAAATTTGCACCACTCACCCCTTGTAGCTTCATCATGATTAAATTTTATCTGGCTAAGTGTAATGTAGTAGTATATCAAATACACACATCTTTGTTTGCAGTGCTTATTTACATCTTTAGAGATTTACTTACAAAAAAAAGTAAACATTTGTATGACTTATATGTAACTATTGTCAATTTTGGTGCGTTGGAGGGAGGGGGGTAGGAAACTACAGAGAAACTTAACTTGGCTGTGAAACATATTCTTTTATTCTTTCTTGTTGATATATCAATGAATGAATTATAACAAAATATATGTACAACAATTAATTTTGAAATATTCATGCACAATCAAATGAAAGGTTTTACTGTTCTCTGCACAAGAAATCGGCAATGTGAACAAATTGGCACCCTATCATCTCTACCTTTAATTGTAGAGAGTAGGTATCCTTCTATATTGAAAACAATTCCAAAAGTAAGACTCATAAGTTGTTTACTGAGGAAAAGGGGAAAAAAATAATTCCGTATGATGTGATAATATCTCAATGATTTGTTTATAATCATGGTACTAGTGTATCACTGTATGCATATATAAAAACGATAAGTAATGCTTATATTTATTAGTGAAACAGGACAGATTATTTATATTTAGATTATTTAGATACATGTACTAATCTTCATGCGGGGATCTAAAAAGGAGGGGGTCAGGGGATCTGGACCCCCTCCTCGGGAAAATTGGAGCTTATTAAATTTACATAGTAAAAGTTTTAAAAATTGGCCTAGGACCCCCTACAGAAAAAATTAGCTACGCTTATGAAGTTCTCTACCATAACCGCATTTTTACACAAAAGGGGTGAATAAACCCGGGTTTTAAACTATTACTGGTGGTGAAATACCTTAGGGTTCAAACGCATCAGGTGGAAATGCACCAGGGCAAACAAAATCACTTAGATCCGCGAAGCACACTGCATTATTACTAGTCTACTTAGATATTCTGTGTAAAAGTAAATACAAATAATTATTTAGTTAGGTAGGGAGAAGTGAACATAGCATTTATTTGTATATAAGAGCATGTACGTACGATTTTTATTTAGAACAGTTTGATGTCGCTAGGATACATATTTTCAGATCCTTGATTTGATTGGTTAATTTAGATATTGAATCTCGAATTTCGAATCTCGAATCTCGTAGTTCGAATCTCGTATTTCGAATCTCGAATCTCGAATGATCCTTCTCGGCTTTCGTAAGTTACAGCTTTTCTGGCCCATTTGTTCTTGAGAAAAAGATTTTAAAATATTTTTCTCTATATACTCCTATAAAAAATTAGACCCCCAATTGTGGCCCGACCGTTTCATGATTTAAACAAACTTGAATCTACACTACCTGAAGATGCTTCTACATAAGTTACAGCTTTTATAGCATTCTGGTTTTTGAGAGTAGATTTTTTAAAGAAACCATCAATTTTTTAATAAGTCTTAATTATCTCCCTTTGAAAGAGGGCGTGGCCTTTCATTTAACAAAATTGAATCCCCTTCCTCTAAGGATGCTTTGTGCCAAGTTTAATTGAAATTGGCCCAGTGGTTCTGGAGAAGAAGTCGCAAATGTAAAAAGTTTACAGACGGACGGACAGACAGACAGGCGTCTGGCAAAAAGTGATTAGAAAAGCTCACTTGAGCTTTCAGCTCAGGTGAGCTAAAAATGGAAAATTAAAATTTCAAAATTATCAGCTCAAATTGTGACCACTTCCCTTTAAGTTGTGGGATATTATTTTTTTCTTTTAAAGATTAATACCTTACTTTGAAAATTAAATTGTACACACATTTTTTTTTAGTATGCATTTATTAAGATATCGTTTTCTTTTTATTATTTATGAAATTACACAATAGTATAGTTTACAAGAAATGTATAAATAGCATACATGTATCTGCAAACGAAAAACTGTAGTTTTACCAAAAATTCGGGTCAATATACAATAGAGCTATATTTCCGTACATTTGAAGTTTCATTCATAATAATGTAAAGGTTTAGACTATTTTCCTGCTGATTACTGTGATGATAATTTTTTAAATTATAAATTAAAATACTCACAGTCAGAGTTTTGCAGTTTTCTTTTAAAATCTGCTCAAAATAATGTACCTTGATAAGATGCGTTTGGTATATTTTATAACCGTTAAGTTTTTGAAAATAACAAATTGAACAATAATAAATATTCCTTTCTACACATTAGGTTTATGTCACATTCAAATAGATACATGTAAACTAGATTATAGTTATCATATGTTGTTTTCACTTGAAAAAGATACTACACGAAGTAATCAATATTTCAAACTAAATGAATATATCAAACTTGAAAAAAAAACCTTTATAAAAAATTAAACATTATGTCATCAAAATGGACACGTTTGTCGTGTTTATACACATTTCTTTCTGTGTCTGTGGCCATCCTCTCTGAATCGTCCTTTGAACTTTCAAAAACATCTCCATTGGACTCTCGTTTCCCCGATTCAATGTATTTTTCATAAGTTTTCTAAAAATATAACACAAATTAACATTTTCAATAATTTTAGAATGCTGCACAATAAGGCTTGGTGAAATACTCAATGTTTTATTTTCTTCGACCAGACCAAAAGGCGATTGTGGTAAAGCATAGCGTTTGCTCAAAAAGATGAGATATTGTCTCTTGTATTGCAAGAGTTTGCTATTGCTATCAAGTTCTACAGCCCTCCTTTACAAACTGGATTTTATTTTATTTATTGAGCCGATTTTAACAAACAAAAAATGAAAAAGATTGTTAATTTAACATAAGTTTCAAAAAGTTTATAACTTTAAACTTCTTTTAACAACAGCGGCGGTTAAATCATTTTTTAAAGAATAAAATCGGACTTCTTTCAATTAGTTTAACAGATTTTAATGTACTAAAATATGAAACAAAAAATCATTTTTAAAGAGTAAAATCGGACTTCTTTCAATTAGTTAAACAGATTTTAATGTATTACAATATGAAACAAAAAAGAATTTTACTGTTAACTTAACAAGATACTGTTAAGTGTTCAAATATATATATCAAATACTTTGTTTTCTGTATTTGAAAACACTTAGATACCAGGGTCTTCCCCATGCAAACCGGGGTAAATCCCGAACACCCTTGATTTGACCTGGATAACGAAGTTATTTCCTATGTAAAACAAATAAATCTGTTTCCCTTGTCCATCCGAATACTTAGCCAATCAAATCTCGTTTTACAAGCTACATAGGAAATAAATGATTAAACCCATTTACAGGCTTTGATGGCATTTGCAAGTGTGATCTTTTATTGAGACACGTAGGAAATAGTTTCTAAGTTGGCTAGCTTATCATCCCTTTAAAACTCCAAGATAGGTGTTTAATACTAGGCGATTAGAAACTGACTATAATTAACATTTTTGCAAAGTGTTTAGTCAAATTATCTCATTAATTTTCAATGTTTAGGCTATTGAATATTGAAATTGAATATCAGGCCAGAAAATGCCTTACCTCATCTGTCCTATCAATGGTTTGGTGTAAAGATCTACTCAAGAGATGTAAAACATCAAAGGTTTCACTATCAGCAGACGCATTATTTCTGTACAGGTTCCCTGCAGAAAAAGAGTAATAACAATTATGTAACAAACGCCCCGTATTAGTAGATAAATGTGAAAAGAAAACCATCATAAACACTTAATAATTATACCACAGTATTACCTTTCGTAACATTTGGTTTGTGATCCGTCTCAGTCTTGAACACCATTCCCAAGATGTCTTTTATCGTTTTACTGATATAAAATTTCATACCAAGCTTATTGTATTCAATATTTAGAGATGCATTGACGTTAGAAATGCTCTGATTTAATATGGCTGCAAATATTGTTATTAATGTCATGATCACACAAAACATGTACATGAAATAAAAGAATTCGGCAAAAGTAGGAACTGCAGATACCATCGACTTAAGGTTGTTCTTTCCTATGAAACTGTTTGCCAATGTTCCACATGTACTGAAAAAATCTCGATAGTCCCGAAGTTGAACTCCAAATAGAAGCGTTCCAAGTATTACAAACATTACATAGATAATGAGAAAAATGAACCCAAATCCGCCTATGTCGCTTCCTGCATTGACCACGACCGATATAATCTGGGTGAATCTTTTATTATATCCCAGGATGTTCAGAAGTTGAAGTGTTGAGAGAAAAACAAGAGTTGCAAACACGGCATTGAAAATATTGTCCCATATGATTATATGGTTAAAATTGATAAACTTGTCCTCTTGGGTCAATAATTTGTCATAAAACAACTTCATTGCTTTCTTTGCAAATATTGTTCGGACGATATACACAGAAACAGACGTGTAACCGAGAAAAATACTAAAGATCGTTACCAAATTCCATGGATGCGTAAAGAAAGAACAGCCATTGATCTTTATTTTGAAAACGACTTTTGTTGTTGTTATAAGTATGTAAATTATGAAGGTTATATAACAGAAAGCCTTGAGATTTCCAATTGAGTCTGAAATAAGAATTGGTCGAAATGCCTGTATCTCAGTCCATTTTGTCAAACCACCAGTTTCCAAAAACTCCGTCAAAAAAATTGCATGAACAAAAAGGTTGCTGTTTGCGTTATACAAAGTGAATTCTAGAAAAATGGCACGAGTTTGGCGATCGATCCAATTTTGTTCAATCATATCCTTGATAAGTAGTTGTCCTTTGTCTTTATCTTTTGTGAAGCGTAAAATGTACCCTCCTCCATCATATGTTCCATATTCTCCTGTTTTCGGAGTTCCCCATATGCTCTCTGCGTCTGTGTATTTCCATGCACCTGCAGTAAAGCGACTCTTCTGGTTTGTATAGGCTGCACAGTTTAAATCTAAGGGTTTCCAACCAGCACAATATTCAGCTGCGTCTGCAAATTCTTTTTCATATCCATGCACGCATGGGTATGGCCATGTTATTTTCTTTACAGAACAATAGGCTACAAAGAAATGTTTTTACTTAAAATTTTAAAACAGTAAGATTCATGGTTATCGTCTTGTAAGATAATCAAATTGCAAGGGTTTAAAAAACGTAATAGAGTACAATGCATTTTTTGCAACTAAATACAAACACGAGGTATTTTCAGAAAAGTTAAGCATGATGAAAGAATATATAAATAGTTCCATAATTCATATGGCTTCACTATGTTCCGCTCTTTAATTTTAGAAGATAACGCTTTTAAATTAAAGGATTTGTTACAAGAAATTTAGTTAATGCAAGAAGTAGTTGCATGATATGTATCATTATATAGAGAAGCACTTTTGCATGAGTTTTCTATGTACATAATAAAATCTTTGAAAAGAATCAAATAAGTAGGGATGTGACTTATTTTTCCCTCAAACTTCAATTCGAGTTGATAATGTTAAAATCGTTATGCAATCACACCTGCAGGAACAGTTCGTAGTTGTCGAAGTTGGGCTGGTCCAACTCTGACACTTGCATCGTCTCTGAACATGCGCTTTTCTTGAACCTTTAGGTTTTTGTTTGCGTAATTTTTTACCGGATACATTGTAGAAATAAAGGTCGTGTTCAGCCAATTAATAAAATCCTCAGTTCTATTGATCTTAAATGAAAATAATTCAAAACAAATCAAAATATTACACCATCAGAGTCTTATTATTAATTTCAATATTAAATATTATATTTGAAACGCACATACCGATGAAAATCCCTGTTTTCCGTTACCACCTGAATACATATAGTTCTCGATATTTGATTTATAGTTGAACGAATTGACATCCCTCTCTAAATAGCTGATAATGAAAAGAGTAGAGAGATATATAGCATATATTATTAATCTTGTAAGTGCCTTCTTTGCCTTGTGTTCCTCTTGCCTCTTTGCTCTCATTCTTTCTATTTCCTCCTGGGTCAGTTGAATGGGGTTTCGAAGAATACTGCTCGCAAATGCTGTAATGAAATATCTTTATGTACCAAATCGTTCATAAGAGGTGAATATTTTTTTATATTCATAAAGATAGCAAAACAATAAATATGTGCAATTAAAATTTTGATTGAATTTTGTTTACATATTTATCAGAAAAGTATATACCTTCAAATTGTTTTCTTGATGACTGATTTAATTTCTGCGAAAATTCTTTTATCTCTTCCACATCTATTTCAGCGGTCTTTTCAAAAATAATGGATTTGAACACGGTTGCAAACAGAACTGCTACGAACAAAACCTGTCAATGTTTGTAATAAATTGTTTTATAAATTGTCTAAATGAACAACATGTGAAACATATTACTGGTAGTCGTAAAAGATCACTAACAAAAACTAAAAAAAATACGTTGTCTCTGAGCTTCTTATATTTGTATATTAAACGGCACTTTTGAAGAGTAAATTAAAATAATTTTCTTTTATTAACATGATTTGTATATGATTTAAGGGGCTTACAAACTTTATAGCGTTGGGGTAGAAAATGATGGATACCATATGTAGACAATAATATAAAGTGTGCGAGTATCCACATTTTCAATTATTTAAAACCTATATTACATGTATACTTCACAAAGTTTGATATCGACTTGTCAAATATAACGTGATAACAGACAATAAAACTTTATTACTCCTCACTTTGTAATTAAAAAAAATACATCAAAATTTATAAATAGTTGATACTTTAAATCCTACCTTTACTGGATCAACAAGTGTAACTGACTGTAAAAACGATAAAATAAAGGAGGCAAGCCACTCTTCAGACTTGGTACTCCCCCATTCCATGCTGTAGAGCAAGAGGAAAAATGCAGAGACAGCAACCATTATCGTTAACATTATCCATGCCACGTAAACAATCCAATACGGTAGTAAACCTTCATGTTCCCTTATTAATGTTTCTGGAATAACAAATAGTTCCTGATCATTTCTTACTTTCTCATCACACTGGCTATTAAAACTTCCACCTTTCTTTAATTTTCTGTTTCGAAATAGAAATGTTATGCATGACACTGGAACAGTGGTTAAGACGATCCCGACTAAAGAAATAAACAATGCCGAAGGAGAAAGTTTAAACACTCCAATTTGTACGAAATCATTAACAGACTCTTCTGTGGATCTGTAGTACATGGCATTGGAAATCATACTTAAAAAGAGCAAGGCCATCAAGCAAGACAATCGATGTACCCTCGAGAATCTACTTTTGCGGGGTCGTAAGAAAAGAGACAACCAAAGATGATGTTCGGTGACATTTATCTGTGCTTGACTGGCAAGTCGAGTTTTAAATGTTGTTAATGATTCAACGGTC
Organism: Magallana gigas; assembly: GCF_963853765.1. NCBI lineage: Eukaryota > Metazoa > Mollusca > Bivalvia > Ostreida > Ostreidae > Magallana > Magallana gigas. Next base: position 22,403,954 of record NC_088858.1, on the reverse strand, counting down.
GATACAGGAATCAAGCGTTCTGTCTGTCCATCTTCCTTGGTAAGGGATAGCCAATTGTCACACAGGAAAACTATCCTGAAAAAATGCGATGTAATGTACAATTAGATAATAATATCTTTCAGCACAAAAGCCATCATTTAAATCTCAATACCGTGCATAGTTCTAACCCAGTTTAATAAACACCATACCGTTCGTTTGATTGGAGGTCAGTAATTTCTATTTTATTGAGATACCAGTCTTGTAGTGATTTTTCTCCTGAACTGTCATGCCATATTCTAATGTATTCAAGGTCACCTAGACTATGTTTTGTGCCAAACACAAACGCTACAACACTGCCTGACGGGAAGCCCTGGAGTTAAATTCATCAAATTAGTAGAATTGGACAACATGAAGTTCAATTTATACTCTAAACTGCACAAGATATATTCTCTTTTTTTTCATATAATAAAATTAAATGGATTTGTTGATTCTTTTTTAAACATTTGTTTTGCCCTACCTCTCGAGCTCCTCCATACAAAGAGCGTGTTTTAGAATCATCGTCTGAACCATTCAGCACAAAATAAATGTTAGAAGTTGTTCCTGCATTTCGTCTAAGCCCAGTGAAAACAGTCATTTTATAAAAGTAACTGTCATCTGGATCATGATCACACAGAAAAGCTATTGACCACTACAAAATAATTATAGCAAATTTTACAAGATACAACTCTGTTCAAGACGAACTACAGCTCATTTAATTATTTTCTCTGTTTTTGATGTGTTTATTACGGTTTATATAAAAAAAATTCAAGAGAAAACTTTTCCATTATCCCTTATAAACAGTTAAAAAGAATTATCAATCTTTCTAAAGAGAATTTTCGAAGAAGTTTGTTTTAAATATAATTGAAAGGAAAAATAAAAAAAACCTGCAACATCTTTATTTTTTTCATTTTGATAAATCAAAATGTTAAGGATAATCTTTTTCAAAGTGATTTTCAAAATACGTATCCTGAAAATATCGATATAAATATGTTTCTTTAGTATTACAGTAAATAATGAAAGTTTACATCTTTTGTTTTAGCAATTATGTTTTTACCCTGTCGATATCTTTCCTATCTTCTCGGCGCAAGATCACGGCTAACACAATGTAAATAACGAATAACGCAATGATGGTTCCATAAACGGAGGCATTATTCACATCAAACTTTCCCCAGACGTTATATAAATCTATTAAATTTGGAGGGATGTGAAATGTTGTTGAGAAAATATGTCCTATGCAACGACAAACTGTCTCGTCTACTGTAGTGTCTGGCAGAACCTAAAACACAGATCCACATTAGTCTGGTAAAAATCACTGTGTGTGCATTTAAACAAAAACGGCATTTGTCTGAAACTTGTTCATTATTCCAACTACGCAGAGGTTAACCGGCTGGTTTAAAATGTATATAAAAACCAGCAAATCAAGGTGCCTAGATAAAATATCTTTTATAGCATTGCTGATAAAGTTCTACCTCTCTAGACTTATAACAATACTAAAATTCTTCCCAGAAATTCAAACCAAAAAAACCAAATGCATATGTCACAAACATTTTAGATGATGTTAACTTTGTTGCATTATTTAATCTTAAAACTGATTTATCTTCTGTTAATTAAACGTAAACATTAAATTTTTTGACAATAAGTGAACTGTGAATTGCTAATTCTGTAGTTAAACGTCGAAAACAGTTTTAACTAAAATCATTCTTTAAACCTATTTTATATCTTATCTGAAAATATTTTTGACAGTTGTGTATATGTCTTTTTAAATCCCTGATAAAATCCCTGTTAAAGTCATAGAGGTTTAGGCAGCAAATAAATTCAACACGTATTTCTTTATCAAGGATTTAAGAATACCTTTTGCGATAATTTTTGAATCAAATTCTTAGCAAAACAATGCATGTTTATACGTCAAGCGAAACACTTTTTGAACAATGCAACACAGTGTAAGAGTCTCTAGAACTCTGTATGTTATCTATAATCATCATCTTAATCATCATTTTCCTCCTCAATCGTCATGTGCCACAAAAGGGTACATATATGAGCGCATTGAAGTTCCGAAGTTCAAATTCTTTCCTAACAGAGGTTGAAAAGGAAAATTCAAAAAAACATAAAGCGCATGGATTGCTGATCTATGTTTTGCTGTGCAATAATGGCTTGTCCAGCTGTTCTTATGGTTTTGCAGGTGGATTGTTTTGTATCGTTTCAAATTATGTGCGTTATGGGGTTTAATACGTAATCATTTACTATGAGAGTTTCGAATGTCAACATGTTGTGTTAATTCGAAGCGAGTAAAAAAGTTGGTAAAAAAGTGTTGAATTCTTTATTGATATGAATTAATTTTTTAGATGAAAGATATGTACAGCTTCAAAATGGTTTGTTATGATTAATTTAACTGTTATTTTCAATGCAGCTTCATTAATTTTTTGCTACATTACGAGTATATGGGAGGCACTTTGACTGTGGCGATGGCCTGTCCTGAGACACAGTTAGATTATTCTAACTAAGCAGAGTGTAGTGAAATAAATTGCATTATTGTAGGCTTAAAGCTTTGTTACGTAAATGTCAACAATACGGCCACGATGTGTTGATGTATCTATTTCGTAAATGCCCGATACCATATGCAATGTCAACCCGTGCACGCACGGGTCAGTCTAGTATAGTTTTAAAAATCAAAAAGGTTTTTTTGACTGGTTCAGATATTAAAGGCATTTTTGCTACAGACAGATTTAACAGTAACGTGTTGGTTTTTAAAGTGATTTTATAGGTGTTGAAATTGATTGAAAAACTGCATGAACAAATGAAAAATTTTAATTAAGCACCATGTGTATTTTGTAATGTTGGATATAGGCACCATGTGCGAAAGTTACACAATAGTGACACCATCTGTTTTTATAAAGCACCATGAACAAAACGAAAGAAATTTAAACATTTCTGTTGATCGTTTTATATGGTTTTGAATTGAAATTGATTTTTTAAAAAAAATTACATAGTAGGTACGCAATATTTGGACGGAAAATCAGGATTTGGAAATTCATCAGCAGCCTCGAACATTCGTTTTTTCATCAGAAGAGGAAAGACTGACAACTCGAATGAAATTTTAGTGCAGGATTTAGTGTCTGAATCAGTGTTATCAGCATATTTCTACAGTATCAAGTGGTATCATGATCTTAATGTATGTGTCAATAGTCCGTGTGATTGTAAGCTTTTACATGTGGCTATGGAAGGAGGAAAGGGAATTCTTAGCAAGCCGAAATACATTGTCGATGAATATCGGATTTTTCATGGGACAATTATGTAAGTGATACTGTTTCAAAGCAATTAAACGTTACAAAAAACAATGTTTATACATGTACATTGTTGTTTACTGGGTTATAAAATTGTATTGTTTGTATATCTGTCAGCCAAACGTTATGATTGAATCTCTAAACGCTAGTGAACAGCGTACCTATGTAGTACTTGTTGGTTTTATTCATTTAGCACTTCATTGTTTTATATTCGGTCGAACGAATTGGGGGAGAAATAAATTAAAATTATGTGTGTTTTCATACGTACTCGAATAGGTTTCGGTCACGTGATTAGGTAATATAAATAGTAGGACCATGCGGTGGCGTGGCACTCTATGCTCGCTTGCTAGTTGGGATTTAAGTAAGGTAAAATGGCAGATGATATAAAATGCGCTGATTTTGGGCTGACAGATGGTTTTATTTATTTAGCACTTTATTGGTATATATTTGGACGAACGTAGTGAGGGAAAATATAACACATTGAAAGTTGTAGCCAACCTAGTTTTGTATGCCGATTACATTGTCGAGTTTTGTAGAAGTTGTCCCTCTTTTACGAAAGGTATACGTCTTTAGAAGAGGTAGTCAACTGTCAACCCTGAATAAAGCATTTAGACAGTGGCTAAATCTGCTGAAGACAGACCATCTAAATGTGAAGGCAGGGCATACCGCAAATTGAATACTGCCTGCTTAAATAAGGCGTAAACTAGTGTCCATCCCGGAACATTGTGTGTTGAAATTCAGGCCAACAAACAATTGTAATCCACCCTCCCCTAGATAAGGGAGAAGGCGTGTTTGTACATTTATTATATTGCCGTTAAATAATTAGCTCATAATCATCATTTTAGAAAGAAAAATTATATAAAGTATTTTTGTATATTCAAACCTTAGAAAACTGGACCTCTCGATATGCTACACTAAAATTTATGCTGGTGTTATACATCCCGGCGTATTATGGAAGAAGAAGGTACAGTTTTTTTCAATATTTGCCTTAAAATTCAACAGTTGCTTAAATCTCTTAAAAATACACATATATCATCTTGAACATGTGTGTATATAAAGTACCAGGTTTAAAACTTTTATCTTGTTTCAAAAAACTAATAATGACTTAGACATTTTGCCATATTTCTAAGATTTATTCAAAAATGATAATAAATGGCACATTTTCTCATAGTTTTTTGAAGAAGAAAATGTGTCAGCAGCCGTCGCACACAACGAAATTTATATATTTTATGTGATATCACATGATAAAGTTATGAGTTTTATCTTAGGCAACGGCTGCGGACATATTTTTCTATTTGAAAAAACACTAAAAAACTTGTGTCTTCTGCTCAGCTTCATGAAAATTACAGGAAAATGCACTGTTTATGACGCCACGATTAACCTTTTGAAAGTCAAATCACTTAACTATATATATATTCTTAATTTATGAGTATTTTTGTGTAAATAAACGTTACATTTCAATGTTTTGTGATATTTTTAAAATTTACTCTAAAACAAGGCATTATATGTCTGAAATTGTATCTAGTTCTTAAAATATCGAAAGTATTAAAATTAAGGAAGGCCAGCACATATTTTTTTTAAAACCAAACAATGGGTTTTCGAGAACGACTCAAAACATACTTGGCAATTGTCCGACTCCCATGTTTTTGATTCCCTCTTCCATGTTCTGCATGCGGTCGTTACGATCTGCAATGTGAAATTAGCCTCTGCTGGATTGAAATATGAGCTGTTTCTGCCATTAAGTTGACCTATACTTGCTACATCTCTTTTCATTCGCGGTGATCCTGCTGTACTGTCCGTCAAATCTATGAAAGTCAGTAGGACTTTTTGTTATTTCGTTTTAAAAATGCAAATTGAGTTCTAAATTGTCTAAAATTACTAGTAAACATTTTCATACTGTTACTAGCATTAAATCATATAAAATTTCAATTTCATCAATTTACAAATGTGGTTATTTTTTTTACATTCGATAGGCTTAATGCCTAGGTAACATATTCCTTTTGGGCACACATTAGCTGGAGCAAACATCTTGTATCCGAGTTCAGAATCCCAGTTTCTGATTGCGGTTTCCAACTTCTTATAAACTCTATTTTCTGAAGTAGATGTTGTTGGAAAAGGTTTCGGCGATACGTACACCCAATACATAGTTCTGTTTTCAATACTGTTCACGTCAAAACCCTCAGGTTTTAAATAAATCAAAATTGCATCATCATCGTTTGTGACGTCAAAATAAAAGTGTGTTATCTTCTCGTCAACATACTGGCTGTATAAAGGACTGAATTTGTAAGGAATTCTTGTTCCTTTGTTTTTAAGTGTCACATCTACGATAGTTTCGTTTCCAAAATCAGACACAAATACGTCAGAGGTCAGACTACTGGCATTGTTACCATATATTAACGGATTCTTCCCAAACACACAGATCTAAAATATGAATATCCACAGTTTGTGTACATTAAGCAAAAATAAATACTATGTCAATTAATTGTCTTAGAAAATATAAATCGTTTTTTTTTAACATCTAATAAAGTAATAATAATAAAGTATTGTAAACCAACTTTTATTTGCGTGTAAGAAATTTTCGTTATGTTCTCAACGAAAAACATGCACTTGCCGTATAGGTATAATCACAATAAAAGTTTGTTTACAGTACATGGTTGCTACATCAATCACGATTTGTTAGGTAATGCATACCTTAACGTCGATATTAGCATTAGGTGAAGTTCCATTAATCTTTTGTAAATTAAATTTTTTTGACTTCTCTGTATTAAAATCTTTAATGGTAGTTTTCATCATTAAAACATTAAGAAATCGTTGTTGAAACTCCATTTGTTCTCCTAATACCATTGTGGATAACACAATCGATTGAACGTCAAATATCAAATTTCGTAGTCGATCGAAGAATTTTTTTGCCTGTAAAAGAATGAATATCTTTTACGGTGCGACCGTTGAGGCGAGCGCAGCATGTGATCAAACAATGAATTATGATAAATCAATAAAAATAAAATAACAACGTAAATAAATTTGATTGCAAAATAAAATAAAACATTCCATTTTTTTCAGTAAATTTACATTATTCATAGTTTATGAGATTTGTTTTTTTTTATTTATTTATAAGTAGAACAAAAGTTCAATCTCAGATACAATGTTGTTGAATAATAAAGATTTAAATATAAATGTTCATTGCACTCTAAATGATTGTAACGTACGTCAGTTCATCCCCCTTTTTTGCAGTAGACATTTTTCTCGAGCTTACATACAAAAAATTGACTTATCATAACACCCCCCCCCCCATGTTAAAAAAAATTGTTTATTTTTGATTTACACAAAGAAAATCCGATTATTCGACTTATTATGGAGTGTTGCCCCCCTCCACTTTTAAGAAAAATTAATCTTTAATTTTTTTTTTAATTTGCGCTTTAAAAAAATTGCTTATCATATTATACAACAAAAATGGAGTTGCCCACCACCAACCAACCTTGGGATTGGGAGCATGTAATAAATGGAAGTGAAAATAAAGAAACCACTGAACTGCTAAGGAACTGAAGGATTAGAATTTTCATGATTTTAAGAATTATCTTTTTTTTTTCTTTTTTGAACTGAGCTATTGCGTGCAATTTTGCCCAGCAAAATTAAACGCTTTTTAAAAGTTCATCCTTTTTTATGCAGACCAATTTTGCAATTTAGTCCCCCAATACTGGGCGGTGTACCTTGAATTTAGTACTACCACAGCTACCTCTGTCTTAGATATCTACTTACTATTTCTTTTTGTTTGTCTTGAATTGACTTTTCATGCTCATGTAAGTTCAAAAGGAGCACACTTTTTCTCTTGATTTCGCTAAGTTCCTCGTTTGTTAAGTTCCTGTGTATCAGTTTTATTTGTTGATCGTTGCGAAGTTGTTTAATCGTTAGGTCAGCCTGTATTCTCTCAAAACTTAAGTCACTGTAGTCATTTAGTTGTCTTGGTAGCATCACATCAATAATGACACTTACAATACGCACTATTTCTGCACATAAAACAAATGCAGTGATATATAAAAACAAGAGGCCCACAGAACTTGACAGTCACCTGAGTACCATACCTCATAAATGAACCTCTCATGGAGTCTCAAGTTTGTATTTTTGCATTTTAAGCTTTTTTTTTAGTCTTAACCCTAATCCAAGACTTTTCTGATGTTTCCCCTTTATTATTTGATGTTTGCATCAACTCAAACAACAACTCATAAAGGGTGCCGTTGGGTAAGATTGTAAAGAATCTAGGATTATCTAAAGCATAGCTCATGGAAGCACAAATTGTTAACCTGTGGTAAAGGGAAACATTCATAACGCACACAAGTATTCATTGCACAGGAAATTAAAGTAGATTTCCTAAAATAGAACATCTATCATAAAAGATGACATTATGGACATTATGAACATAATAACAATGCATTTAGTTTACCTCTTACAACTGTTTAAGTGCAGGGGAAAATATGATAATATTTGATACATTTACACTAAGTGGCAATATATGTCCGCCCACTTCACAGCCTGAATCCCTTATCAAGCTGTCATGAATTTTAAAATTTAAGAAGAGGGTTTTATTATATGTTTAGTATAACTATGCATTCATTTTATCTCTCCCTGCTGTAGATGTAAAGAAACTTTTTTAAGATGATTTGATACAGCTTCACTTTATGCCCATTTTGGCCCCGCCTTAATCCCCGACCCATTGTTATAAATGGATACAAATGGGAATAGAGAATAAGATTATGTAAGATTTAATACATTTTCACTATATAGCACAATTGGCCCACTAGGACCTGAAGCCCTGACCTAGGTCCATGAAGTTCACAACTTTGAGTGCTTTATTGACATCATAACTATGTTGTTAGTTTTTTTCCATTTGTTTGGGGGTAGAGAAGGAGATATTACAAAATTAATCTTTTTTGCATAGTTTGTCCTGACCTGAGGATGGTAAGGTCATAAATTTTAAATTTCCTTTTATCATAAACATGCTTTTAACAAAATATGGTAACATTTGGCCTTTTAGTCTTCAAAAAGAAGTTAGAAGAAGTAACGACGCATGACGCACGACGAAGGACGGAGACCGATAGCAATAGTCTGAGCGTCTCAGGGGACCTAAAAGAATAGCATTGATATAGGATAAGAACTTTTATAAATAATAGAAAGCGAATCATTTCAACTACTATGTATTTGCAACGTTACGACAAAAAATTATGTTAATTGTTCCAACAATTTTAACACATGCATACAATGCAATCTCTTCAAACAATTCAAAATTCGAAATTTATTCGTTTTCTTTTTTTAAATCAACGTATGCATACTAACGTTTCATAATTTCTTCAATAGGCTCGATGTTGTCGTTTGGTAATGGCTCCATGGTTTTACCCATTCGAATTGTAAAACATTTGGTCACATTTTCCAATATTTCAATTAATTTATTTTCCTACAATTTTCAAAAATCAAAATAATGCACAACACTTCTAATGCGGATACTAATGCTGCTTTTTACTTCTTGGAAGAGTAGAATACTTACCAACATATCTAGAGATATATAACATGGCTCTCTCACCATAGCATATATTGTACTAAAAATGAGTTGTATATCAGTCAAACTAAATCTTCTGTAGTCTTTCTTTGTACAGCTTTTTGCTTCCTTAGATAGGACATCAATCATTTTATAAATTATCTGCAAGAAACAGCATACACACACACACACACACATATATATATATATATATATATATATATATATATATATATATATATATATATATATATATATATATATATATATATACGCAGTCAACAATTTTATAGAAAATGACGGTTTTGACACTGTACTGCTGGATTTTTAGGAAAATATACATGTGGATTATATGTTACGTTAAATACATTATACCCCCGAATTTATATTTTCATGATTCCGATATTATCCACACACACAAAAATTAACCGTTTTCATAATTTTGGTATTATCCAAAAAAAAATTGAACTGTTTTCATAATTTTGGCATTATCAAAAAAGATTTTTTAAATGAGACGTTTAACAATGAAATCAAGTTTTCTGTAACTATCTTAATTGCATTGATTACTTGTAGTCACGAAATAATCATCCACTCATAGAATTTACTCTAAAGGATAGACTTCAAATATTGCTTTGTACTTATACTCTTACTTCTTTATATTTCTTTTCTATTGGAGAGTCCTCGTAAAATTTAACATCAGTTTCTCCTCTGAGGATATCTTCCTCCGTTGTAACAGTAACATTCTGTTTATTTGGTAAAAATTAGTTAAAAGAAGATCATGTAAACATTATGTACCTACTTGTATACCTTATAAAAAAGCTATTAACTTTTTTAAAAGAACAATAATTTGGTTTTATTCAGGAATGTGATATCAATGTATAAAATATATACAAAATCATTAAGGTTGCTAGTCTTAGCCTGCTTAGCATTTACAATATTTTTTTTCTAAATTTAACCTATGAGGGACCACCCTGGTTTTAAACATTTAAATTAACTCAATGAGCTCTGGGTTCGTTAGTCTCGTCAAGTCAGTTGAGAAGAATAACTAATTTTAGAAATATTTCTGAGAGACATATTAATGCAATAAAATAATCATGATTCAAGTATATACACGTAAAAAGACATGAAATGTACCCTTTTGTGTCTTGCAAACATAGATGCTACAGATCCTACGTATCGGAAAGTTCTCATCGTATCACCTCCTGCTCGAATGTAGCTGACGGTTTTATTAAAATCCCGTAGAAGATTTTCAAGCTTCTTTTCATCATCTTCTCCAAGAGGAAAATATTGCTTAGGGGTTGTGACATTCTATAAAAAAAGGGTGAAAGTTTTATTCCATTAATATACATTTTATGTATCAGAAGTATTTAGTAGTTGCCAAACTTGAACTACAGTAGTTTCAAATTTACTTGAAAAGTCGTATTGAATGTCCGATAATCGCCGTTTTCATTAAATATTCTGATGCGCAATGTGACGTTGCTTTCAAATCTGTCGTCTCCTGTATGAATTGGTATCTCTCTAATGGAGCCTTCATCTGTGATAATAACAAAATATTAAATATTGAATAGTGCACATCAATAATGAAATTTTGACCTTGGAAACATGAATTGATGTCTTTTCTTTCAAGAGACAATTTACATCATAGTATATAAAATCCTTACATCCCCGGTATAGATAGTTTACGATGTCTTCGGTTTCGTTATAAGCATTCAATCTTCTTGTGGTCGTTTCAAAAAGATAGCTCACAACCATACTTGAAGATCCTTTGCATATAGCACTAACTGCAGTCTTTTCTGTAACATATTAATGGCATATATCAGAAGACTGAAATCATGTTAGCTGTTTTTTAAGAGGACTTAGTAACGATTTGAATTCGAATTATTAATATTTGATTTTCCAATTGTATAAGTTACTGTGCTTTAATATGGTACTTTAATAGGTTTGATAGACTGTGCATTGCTAAAAACAAAACATTTGATTTACCTGTCTGTCTTTTTACACGTCTTCTATTATATGCAAAACAACTTGACAATTAGAAGTGTTTTTCTCATATTAATTTGTTCTGAGTTATTTTTACCGGAAATATGAATAAACGTTTGTAAAACATGGCATGGGTCTTGTTTACACTAAAAAAAATATATGCGAGTTCTATGTCTCGTTTTAAGTACTCTATTTTGAGGTAAATCCACAATTCAAATGTGCAAGGTTCAGACATTTTCCTAACAAGAGGTCGTAAAATGGACACCAATGACCTCCTTGTTTATTTTGTAAAATTTTGTAATCTGTTTCATGTATGTTTCTGTTCTGCAGTGTTCTGCACTTGTGAACGCAATTTGCATACAAAACAGCACATAAACCCTCATGTTCATTGCTTTTTATCTTTACTTTAAACAACAATTTTAGTTGGGTTTTTTTAACATAAGCAAGTCAGTTCAAGACCTGTCTACATTTTTGGTTCATATGCCTACAAGATGGCTGGATATTTCCTTGTCTATATCTGATGAATTGTTAAAAAATAAGACTCTATTTTTGCTGTACTGGGTAAAGATAACTTTGCCTGCAATGGGGGTATAAATAATAGTTTTGCTTTAATATTTAATAAACCAATTATTAATAAAATAGAACATAGAATATAAAATAGAATAGAATATCTTACCGGGTATAAAAGTAGCGTCGCACACAATATTTATAATGTCTTTTCCACCCAAGCTGGTTTTGAAATTCATTGTTAAATTATATGGTTCGATACTACTGTTAGTAATATCAACAGTCAATACAATCTTGTAGTTTGTGTCTGGCATCAAAGTATTCCCATTAAGAGAAATGTCTTTTCCGTATATACCTATGAAAATAATATTCAATTATGTATACCATTTCGTACAAATTCATTAAAGTACATATTTTCCCTGAAATTAAATTAAAACTTGGGATATTTTGTAAGAGTTTTGAATCAGGAATGAATATTGAAAATGTACAATTTGTCATTAGATGTGAAAATTTTAGGTATATCTAAAGGATCCAATTGGTAATATTTCCTTTTCACTTTTTTTTCTCTTTTATTTGATAAAAATTACACTTTTCCATCACAAATATCGTACCAGTTAGAGTTTTGTAGTTAATATCAGTGATATTTCCTCCGATCACTGACCATTTGTAGTCTACGTTTGATGTATTATCTATAGCTAGACAATTGGTACATTCACTTGAAATTGCCAGTTTCATTTGTGGCGATATGGCGTTCATGATACAATTCAATACACATCTGAAATTATAATTTTTCATTAAAAAGAAAGTATCTGAATGAGTCTACCTCAGCTTATGTTAAGTTTATGTACAAGAAATACACAAAGATGATAACAATTAATCTGGTTTTTTCAACTTAATGTTCATCGTACTTCAAATGTGTGACAGTATAGTTGACAGTCCTGTTCAAGACGCTGACTTTCTGGGTAAATGTGACAGTTCCATTTACTCTTAGAGAAACGTTAAAGTCACCACTGGTGTTGAACTTGTATGAAAATGTTGGCCTAAAGTTAGTTTCAGGTACACTGCCCCTATATATCAATATATTCAAAAGACAAAATCAATCTAAAACCATAGGTTGTAGAATCTATATTTGTATGGAAATCAAATTTTGTCTAAAATATTAACGCTCTGCTAATTGAAAAGATAAGTACATTTCCATTTTTGAATCACAGAACATGTTACTTTACCTGTCTATATCCCATTTTAAACGGACTTCTTTATTATTCCTTAAAATCAGCGCCTTGAAGTTTATAATGTCATTTACAAACGCTATTCTTGAATCACCGCCATATATGTAAGCAACAAGAACAGACGGGATTATTTCGATAAACATTGGTTCAAATATGTAGGTTTTCCATTGCGGAATTGAAACATTCAATGTAACATTGTAATTGTTTGCTGTCAGTGTTTTTGCTTCATTAAATAAACACACTCCTTTTCTCAATGGTATTGACTTGCATCTTTTCCAAACAAAATTGATATCATCTTTATAACAGAAAACACTCATTCTGTTTGCTATGTACACTTCACTGGTATCAGTTATCTTCATTCTGACTTCCGGCATGGAAAACTTGCGATCAAATATTCCTTCGTCTCCAAAGCAAGAATTAATAACGTCTACTTTTCCCGTAAAACTCACTGATGATATAAAATTAATGCATGTCACTTTTATTGTTTGGTTTCCAAGATCGCCATACGTATGGTTTACTACTATATGGCTGCCACGTGTGATGTTATGACTAACGTTGTATTCGAATCGTTTTACTTCATCTCCAGATGTAAGGCTACAATTTACCCACGGCAATGTTTCGTCGAAATCTGAACTAATTGTAAAGTTGATGTCTCCGGGAGGAAGATTTACTGTATCATTATTTTTTTCTGCAGTTGTATGCAGTTCGAGCTTGTTTTCGAGGTTAAATTCGGCAATCAACGGACCATCTAAGTATATTTCTTCTATAAAATCATTTCCATATCCAGCAAACTTAGGCATATAAAAGCCATATTTATCATATCTTAATTCAAAAAATTTTTCATTGAGAAGTGAGTTTTTGCTTAAATTGAATGATTGCGCTGGTTTATCTTCAATTATTTGAACTTCATAATCAGATTGCAAAGTAAATCCTACATCATTTCTTTTTTTGTTAGGTTCAAATTCATTTAGTACCATTAAGTTTACGTTGAATGTTTCCTCCTTGAAATTGATCATAGTTTTACTGCACTTCAATTTCATTTTTCCTAAAGTAATGCTTCTCTTTAGAGTATGAATGTCGCCTTTCAACTTAAACTCTACATGTATATCGAAAGTATTCCTTTCTTTAAATGAAAGTGTCCGAGTAAATTCTGTTTTGTTATTAAATTTCGTCTCACCATAATTGACAATTTTCCATGTTTCATTTATATCAAATGGTAATCTTGAACAGTTAAACAGAACAATCTTAAATGTTACATTTGTAGGCACTGGGGTTGGATTATATGGAAAAGCTGCATTTCTTGACATGTTCATTGGTGAGGGATTCTGGTAGACGAGTGAAATGTCACTTGTGTTGATTTTTGTGACATTCACATGTGGCTCCAAATGAAAAGAACTTACATCATTTTTACAAGACACATTAAGTTTGTATTGACCATGGTTTGAAAATTGAAGTCTAAAAGAATAAACTTTCGTATTTTTGAAAACGTTATTTTTCGTTTCCAATTCGATTCTGTCCCCGTAATGAACCGTACAAGATACATTAGTTGGAAGTCGTTGTCCTTCATGTCTGATGTCGAAATCGACAAGTCCATCGGGAAGAGGAACATTATATGTGTCAGGGGTGATGCTTAAACGTTCTATTGGATATTGTATAGAAACTGTCACAGAATGTTTTCTCTCATATTTTCCATTCCAAGCAAAGATGGTGATTATGTACAATCCAGATTCAGTGTAGATTTGTTCATGCTTAGACCATATAAAGGATTTATTTAGGGTTCCTGAAATCTTGTTTTCTTCGCTTCCATCTCCAAGCGATAGGTTATAATGAAAATTTGACGGCGGGGGGTTTTCCAAATCAATAGTTATTTTTTCTCCAACGCTTGCATACATCTTGGAAGGCTTAATTTGCAGATCAGCCAATTTATCCCAAATGTCAATAGGCATCGATATGTTTGTAGCATCAATCTCTGATCTTAATTCTATCAAAACTTCATATTTACCTTGTTTTTCAAATTTATGTGTGAAATTAAACTTGCTTACATTTGAATCGTGAATGCTAAGAGCATTCATAAGAAACAAGGGGAAATAAACGTTCACATTTACCAATCCTACAGGATAATTTGTTGTAGTGTTATTAATTCCAAACAATGCATCTTCCGTTGTGCTATACACATTTTTTCTTGAATATAGTTCAAATCCGTTTATTGGGTATAATGATAAAATACTGCATGAATTTGAGGAGCTTGAAACCCCATTTTTAACAGTGACAAATATTTCAATTTTGCCTGCTTTCGAAATGTTAAATAGCTGTGTGCTCTGTGAAGTTATGTTATTTGTTTGTATGGTTTTGTTGATATGGATATCATCTATGACCCAATTCCAAGTGAGGCCTACACTGTGTCCTTGAACAACATTTGCTGTAAAGTTTGCAAAACTCCCGATCCTTATATGTTGTGGACCATTGATCTATTAGAAATGAATGAAATGAATGAAAATCGATTCTTATGTTTTAAAGTAAATGAATTTTCTCAGGGGTATAATCTTTCATTTCTAAAAAGGGGGAAGAAGGGGTAACATGTAAATAATTTTTTTGTAATTGGATTAATATCAATCGTATCAAATCTACTAGATCTTGTGGTTTGATGCTGCAATCACTTTACTAGCAAAATTTTCTACAATCAACACGATTGATTTTCAATCGTAATCATAAGTAATCATCGTAGCAGATCGCATTGCATCGTTATTAAGCGGAACGTGTTGCATTTTCCCTCCCTTTTTGTGTTGATCCGGGTATAAACACAAAGCTCGGCCGCGTTCAGATCCGATGTTTTAATATTGTCAGTCGGGCTAATTATATATATATATGTGTGTGTGTGTGTGTGTGTGTGTGTGTGTGTGTGTGTGTGTGTGTGTGTGTGTGTGTGTGTGTGTGTGTGTGTGTGTGCGTGCGTGCGTGCGTCAAGGTTCAATCGTAACTTAAATCGTGATATCTTCTTTCTCAATCGTGAACAGAATCATGATCAATATCATTCCATATCGCAACAGGTTGTCTGTAAACTGTTGACTTTTCCAAAAAAGCCACTTCTTGACTACATGATATACTGCTATACATGTATTATTAAGATTTTTAAAAAAATTGTTCGTTTATACACGTAAATCTGTGGTAAAAAGCAGACTATTATTGTTATCAGATCACAATTCACACTTTATGTCTATTGGTCAATTCAAGAATCCACATTGGTACAGATCTGGCAACAAAAACTTTCAAACCTAATTGAAGCCATTGTCGCTCAAGGTAAAACAGTCTTTTAAAAAGTATGACCTCATATTTTATACAATTCAGATAACTTTGATTTTATTCATACTTAAGAAACGAAGAATTTTTATCAAACCCAATCATTGTAAGAAAAATTAATTATTCAAATAAAATTATAAATTAGGGAAACGAGATTAAGTGTACCGTTATAATAATTTGGTCCTTTACAAATATATAAATATGTGACACATTGATAATTAGTAGTAGTAGTAGTAGTAGTAGTATAGAATTTAATTGGCCCTATTCTATTTGGAAGTTGATAAAATTACAATTATATGTAATAATTTCAAATTTGGTCATTTTCACATTATTTTAATTTTAAATACACCAAAGTTCATTTTAAAATTACCATTATCCCATCCTTTGTAATAAGAATTATTTTTGTCGACAACGTTTCTGACACTATATATATAGTCGTGCAAGCGAACTAAATTGCATGGCAATATGGTTGTTCCATGTACGTTTCAAATCTCTGACTAAATGCGTATATAATGGTTTTAAAGCGGCGATACATACACACTTTATACAGGTAAATTATCAATATTAACACAGAGTATGCAGTATGTCTGCACAGCCTTGGGGTGCAATCAGACCGACCACATCCAAAAATAAACTTTTAATGCTTTAAAAAACCTAACATTACAAGCAATTGCAAAAACCGTCAAGAACGATTTTTTTTTTTCTATTTTGATATCAATAAGTTTTATTCCATTCTTTTTACGTAACATTCTTCAAACCTAACAAATCTAACGTAATGGTTTTGCTTCATATCAAGTTTTGTTATACATATATTTCAGAAATCATAGCATTAATTTTCTTCTATATAAAAGGTCCTTTTTTACTTTTTATCTTTATGATAAGCTTTGAAGGTGAAGAAGTCCCTTCTCTTGTTTATTTAAAAACTTGTGCAATAATTTGATTAATCTTATATATAATATACCGGTATATGATTTGACCGGGCGATTTTTGAGAAATGTTGACATGTAATCAGTTTATAGACAATAGACAGACGCTTGAAAATTGAGATCAGAAAAGATCTCGAATGACTAGACATTTAAGTTCAAGAGAGCGTATTAACGAAAAATTGTTTTTTAAAATCTTAAATGTAATACATGTATAGCAGTATATCATGTAGTCAAGTGATTTTTAAGAAGATGTTGGAAAAGTCAACAGTTTACAGACAAATGGTAAAACAGACACACGCTTGAAAAAACTGAGATCAGAAAGGTTCACCATAACTTGAACTACATGTATATGCTTAAGAAATCTAATTACAAAACAAAATTTTTATCTTAGAACTGATTTAAATAATCTTTAGCATTCTTAAAAATAAAAAAAAAACAAATATAAATTGAATTGAAAATACTATAATAAAATATAAAAAGAAATACTTACATAAACCTGGCCAATTTCCTCGTCATAAGATATAAACAAAGGTATCGATTCATTGAATGAGCTTGAGTTTTGCAAGCCCGCTACTAAGAAAACTTTGTAGAATCCAAAGACTGCAAAATAGTCTCCTTTGATAGGAAACTGTACAGTTATCACACCATCTTTTGACATGTCTTTTTCTTCAACGATGTATTGTTTTTGAAACAATGTCGCCGATGCATTGTTGGGGTTAGTGTTTCTAAGCAAAATGTCAAAGGATGTCGATTCGTTTCCAATTTTTCCAAGTATTTCTAGTGTCAGATTGACTGAGACGTCAGACATGTTAACCAGTTCGATATGCTTATTTTCTTCCTTCGTTATAAAAAACGAATTAATATAGCCTGAAAACATGCAACATACATTATTTATGAAATACTTATCTGATTAATAAAACCCAGATACGTACATATATTCATTTGAAGCAAAAAAATAAATCGTTCCTATAGCATTAGGGTCTGTTTGAATCAAACTAAATAAAGAAACGTTCTTTGCTGATTTCATCGATGTGCTACACACAGAAAATTTAAATTAATACATTATATTGCCTAGCCAGAAAATGGAAATGCTTATAACGGATATAATAACGGAGAGAAAATATTATTAGAAATGGCAAAAATTAAGATTTTCTCAAAATATAGAATGAACTTTAACAGTAAAATATGTTTACACTTAAAAGTATATACAGTGTAAATTGTTAACCAAATTAAAAATTTTACTTGGGCTTCAATAATTAATCAATTCTCGATGGAAATGATTACAAAGTCTTTTACTCTCAATTTAGAAAATAAAATATAAAAAAATTAAACATCTCTCCACTAACAAAATCGCTCTATCGTTTTAGAGAGAACGTTTATTGTCACTTCTTAATCCAAAGCACAAATGATAGATCCAACTGCATGATATCATTGACAATAATATTTTCTAAACTGTTACGGACAACATTTGTTAAATTAAATGTACCTGTTGAGACGTCGGCATCTGTTGGGCTTGCAGTGGAAGTTTCACCTGTAATTTGTAAACAAAAAAAAATACACCATTTTATTTTTCATGAATTAAAGGATATTCATTTCATTATCAAATTTCATAAAGGAAAAACTTTGAGGATTGTATACATTAAACTTTATACGTAAAATTCTTATTATTTTTAGAGGTCAAGGTTAATCTCTAATTACGTTAGATGAATACGGATTCAGTCATAAAATGTAAGAATAGAGAGTTTTATCTTTCAATTTGTAATAAAAATATCTGTTATAAAGAGTTTCAAGATATTTCAATTAGAATATGGGGTCCCAAATTAAATTATATCACGCTGTTAAATTGTGTTGAATAATACTGAATTTATATTCAAAAGCCTTAACCATCTTTGCGTCTGAGGCTGTAACGGACATGAATTTGTTATGGACCGCACTTGTTAAATTAAATGTACCTGTTGTGACGTCACTATCGGTTGGGCTTTCTGTAGATGTTTCACCTTTTAAAAAAAAAAGGATGTTTTGGGTAATACATGTATTATACCAATAACAGTTATAATTTTTGATTTGTTATGAACGACACTTGTAAATTAAATGTACCTGTTGTGACGTTTCCATCTGTTGGGTTTTCTGTGAAAGTTTCATCTTTATTTAAAAAAAATTAAATACGCATTCATCATAAATTTTGGTTTAAAGTTATGCTTATCATTTTTTTTAAGATAAAAAAGTGAAATACATACATTAATACTTTTTTACATAAAATTATTTGTTTTCGTTAATCACGATATTTTTAAAAGCCAAGTCAAGGTTGACATTTGATAGTGTTACATGAATACACATTTAAAACAAGTATGAATATCAAATTTTTTATATTTCAATTTCTAATAAAAATCTTTGCTTAAAGAAATTCAAGATATTTCACTTGTTTCGCATATTTGGTGTCTCAATTCAAATAATATCACGCCTTTAATGTGTGTTGAAATTTTTACTTCATTCATTCATAAGTCGTAGTCCTAATGGGTTCTTAGGTAGCGGACAAGCACGTTTATTGTGAGTTCAAAATTAGAGACACGAATACAGAACGAATTGCCTAATACCATAATAGTTTTTGATTTGTATAGGATGACACTTGTTTAATTAACTATACCTGTTGTGACATCGCCATCTGTTGGGCCTTCTGTGTAAGTTTCACCTTCAGTGTAAAAACAATTAAGGATGAATTATATCAACATTTTTCATGACTTGAGAGATATCGGTATTGATGTGTTTATCAAATTTCTTCAAGACAAATGCGAGATGTAAATATTTGTCTTCTTCATTTAAAATTATGTGAACTCGATAGTAAGCCATTTTTTTAGAGATCAAACATATATATCTTATAGGGTTACATGAATACCGATTCAGCATCAACAAGTAAAAAAAAGTAAGAAAATCAAGTGTTTTAATTTTCGATCTGTTATGTCATTTCTGTTATAAAAGATTTTCAGTATCCCTTACATTGGATTTTAAGTCACACATTTTAAAAATAATATCACACCATTAAATTATGTTAAAGAATACAATATTCCTAGTCCTGGTTGCTCAGTACCTAACAAAACGATTTGATTGTAGATTCACAATCAGAGACATGAATAAGAGAACCAAGTGCCTAAAACCATTAACAGCATATCATTTTGGTTTGTTAGGGAAACCCTAATTGTATTAAGGTGTTATAGAACTTATGTCAATATTAGTGGATTAAAGTACATTATATCTGAAATACTTTCACTGGTTTAGAATTTTTAAATTCCACAATATTTATCAAAAAGATACGTTTTAAAAAATGTGGAAAGGTAAAAATTTTAAAATCCTTAGCAAGATTCGAAATAGTGACATACAGATGAGAGAAACCTCATACCCACTGCGCCACGCCTTGAGGTGACAGCATTTGGAAAGATGGTATTTATGAAATAACGCTTGCTTTTATTTCGATACATAGTACGTCAGAATATGGAGGTGTCCCATTACACCTTAAATGTACCTGTTCTGAAGTCGCCATCTGTTAGGCCTTCTGTGGAAATTTCATCTTTAATTTTAAAAAAAGGATTAATCAAATTTTCGTTTTTCCATAAAATTTTTGGAAATACATATAATAATACATGACTTTATTTGAGCAAGGGTAAGACAACTTTTCCAACCGGTGCCCAAATAAAGCTTATATTTCAAGACAGTTATTAGTTATTTCGTTTATCCTCAAATATCACATTTTGCACCTCGCACGACCTTTATTCAACAAACGCTACATAGCATACATGCAGTTGAAACCATGACGCCATGGCGTAGACGAATCAAGAAAGATGACGTCACAATGCATTTTAACGTCGGTTACATACACGAGGCTATATTTGGGTATTGACCAGGTATAGCTCTGGTTTATTGAATTACCTTTATTCGGTCAATACAAGAGGTAGTTGCAGGATAAATGTGGTTATAATTTTTTTTTCAAGACAAAAAAGTGAAATACATGACTGTATATATATATATCGTTTTACGAAAATATTGATTTTTTATTTGTTAACAATATTATTTTCAGAGGTCAAGTTAAAGTTGGTATCTATAAGCGTTACATGAATACGGTTTCGCCTACAACATTGTAAGAAAAAAATTAAAGAATATTCCAAAATATTTCAATTCTCCCAAATTGTTTTATTAATATTACACCCTTAAAATGTGTTGAAGAATTTAACTATATTTATTCAAAAGTCTTAGTCCTAATGGCTTCTTAAGTAGAAGACAGAACGATTATTTTAAGTTCAATATCAGAGACGAGCAAAAGAACCAACTGCCTAATACCATTAACAATAATAGTTTTTAATTTGTAAGAGACGACACTTGTTAAATTAAATGTACCTGTTGTGACGTCGCCATCTGTCGGACCTTCAGAAGTTTCACCTTAAAAAAGAAAAACAAAAAAATAACTAATGTCTGCATTCTTTATAAATTTTGTGTAATACATGTGTTTTAAAAAATTTCTTCAAGAAAAAAGTGTAATGTATATATTAGTCTTTTTACGTTAAAATATTTAATTCGTAAACCATATTATTTTCATAGATAAAAATTACATATCTAATGATTACATGAATACCAAATTAGTAACAACAAGTAAGGAAATCAAGATTATAGCATTCGAGTTATAATAAAAATATGTATTATAAAATGTTTTCAAGATTTTTTTAAATAAAATTTTTAGTCACAAATTAGATATCAATCCATTAAATTATGTTTAAGAATACTAAATATATGGATTCAAAATTCTTAGTCCTTGTTGTTTCTTACGTAACGGACACGAATATTTATTGTCGGTTCAAAATCAAAGACATGAAGATGAGAATCAAGTGTCTAATTCCATTAAGGTATCCGATCCATAATAGCCCGAGATTCAATGAATCTGGGTGCATACTAGATGTGTATGGGGTTAATACTCAATATATTTTGACATAATTGTCATGTTTAAGTATCAATATGTAATAGTGGAATCTGTCCTTATTAATGACCTTTTCCTTTTGAAGAGTTGTCCAACTTTGCTTTAATTCTATAAAAATTAATTTTTTAAAAATCTATGCGGTATAAAATTTAGTTTTAATAGTTTTTGTGTTCCTAAGAACAAAAAAGACCTTTCCACCAACGCATTTATTAATATTCCTATTATTTATTTATTTTTTATTTTAAAAAATGCGCTTGTCCCTATAGACCATAATGCAATCTTCATTTATTAATTACTGCTTAGTTAATAATGTTTTTAAAAGTTTCTCTCGGTAAATCTTTTTCTACTCCAAAATGCTTTAAATTAATATCAAAATATAAAATACATGATGGATTTTCAAGAAAAATTAGGTCCTGCCTTAAGAGATTTTTTTTTTCTTTGGTTTCTCAGGGTAAACACTAATCTATCAAATTTACCTGTTGTGACTTCGTCATCTGTTGGGTTTGAGGTGGAAGTTTCACCTTGAATTTAAATGAATAAAGGATTAATAATATCTTCACTTTTCATAAAGTAGGGGTAATACCTGCGTTTATCAAAATTCTTCCAGACAAAAAAGAGAAATGCAAACATTAATCTTTTAACGAAAATTTGTTTTAATTATCAAACCATATTATTTTCAGACGTCATGTTAAGGTTGGTCGCGGGTTTGCTTTCATCATCAAATTTTGTACTCAATTTAGACAACTTGAGAGGCTGTTTTGTGCACATTTGTTTATGACATCATAACAAGGACATCTCAAAGTTTCCCGCTTCACATTTTCTAACGTCAAATGCTCTTAGTAATAATATAGTAATTCGATTTAGGTCTATAGTGTAAATACTATAGAAGTAATTCATACCAAGTCTTAGTTTTCAACTAAGAATCGTAAGTTAGAAAACCAGATTGGAAGCAATCCATCATATTTATGTAGATTATTATCAAGATTTGGAGCTTTACTTTTTAACTCTATGTGAAACTGTATATAAAAGCTAAGTAATGACAGTCATGTAGTCTAGAATGTTTGAGAAGAGAGAGAGAGAGAGAGAGAGAGAGAGAGAGAGAGAGAGAGAGAGAGAGAGAGAGAGAGAGAGAGAGGTCTGTAAACTAGTTTGTGTCAGTAATAAAGTTTACAAGCATTAACAGTAAGTTTACCGTAACTATTTTGACCAAAAAAAAGGGAGGAGCAAAGCCGGGGAATTAAATTTTCTAAATAAGTTGTGAAGATTTTGATAACCTAAATAAAAGTCCCTATCTTGAGAATATCATCTGTTTTTTAGATTTAAGACTATATAATTTGCATATATGACATTCGACAAAAGAAAGTGGAAATGGGGAACTCACTAAAAAATTTGTACCACCCTTTTCTCTAAATTTTAGATATAAAAATATTATGCTCTGCATTCTCCAATTTAGAATAAGAGGGCAAAAGTGGGCTTTTAATTGATACCTTTAATACTAAACTAATGTTTATAATTAAAACCAAGGAATGTTTTTATAATACAAAAGCAAAATAGAGAAATATTGTTTTTTACAGGCCATTGCTAACCGGGGGTACACGGGAGGCCTTATAACTTCGAATTCATAGTAAAGATATGGTTTTTTTTAATCATTGTTTTATTTTCATACTCTCCAAAATTGCTTTTTCAGAAATAAAACCACTAGTTTTAGCTTTAGAAGTCTTAATTTGATTTTTAAGTGATTGTTATATCACTAAATAAGCGGAATGGGTTAAAAATAAATGACGTCGTACTCACGACGTCAAATACGGAAAATACGGCAATTTTCGGTAAAATTATCAGAAATAACGATAAAATAGCAAAAAATCTAGCGAGAACAGATATAATTTTTTTTTACATTAATTTATTTTAAATCACTTTTTCTTTACGCACAGAAACAGTTGATAAATTTGTCTAAATTGTTTAAAAGTTACTTGCCATTGTTAAAAATAACTCAATTTCAAAAAATGCTCATTTTCCTATGTAATCATTAGAAAGGCGTCAAAACAGCACCATCAACAATACCAAGTTCAAGGCGGTATTGCATAAAAATGGCGTAGACAAATTTGATGAATATTTTATATAATGAACTGTAAGTACTACAGAACGATTTGACAAATTTTCAGGGTATGTTTTCTCGTGAGATTTTTATGGTGTAAACACGCAACCCACCTTAAAAGTGTAAATGTAAGGTAATTTTCATTTTAAGCATAAATAAATGCAAGTTTTTAAATTTCATTTTATCTATAGTTTGGGGAGGAATACATGGATCCAGGAAATTTTCCAGGGGGAAGGGGGAGGACAGTTTATATATGAGTTTGTTTGGGAATGGTGGTTCCAGGTCATATATTTGACAATTTTTTTAATGTAATTTAAAATAAGACTAAGCCATTCTACTGTCATGAACATGAATAGTATAGAACATAACACAAACTAATACATATATATATATATATATATATATATATATATATATATATATATATATATATATATATATATATATATATATATATATATATATATATATATATATATACTTGTACATAGGAAGTATTACAAAACATAGATGACAGATCTATATCTGAGTGCTTGAATTGAATCATATATCATGTACATATAGGATCTCTCATGATTTGCGATGGTATATGATTTTTATCCAACGAGTTGTGTGTTTTCTATCCCCGAGCCTTGGCGAGGGGATAGAAAACACACAACGAGTTGGATAAAAATCATATACCATCGCAAATCATGAGAGATTCTTTTTATCACATGTTTTAGCAAGTGTTTTGTTAATCCCAACTTTTTTGTAAAACTTAAGATTGTGAGCCGTACAACAAATTATTTACAACACGTCAACAACGTTACGCATGGAAAAAAAAGTTCATTGAAGTTTAACAAACAGACATTCATTTTCTAACATTTTTTTATGAATTCATGACAAATAACTGAAACAACATTAAATGTTTCAAATTTAAATGTCAACACCCCTCAACTGAATTAATTATTTACTTTTTCATTCTACGTCAATCAACCGTCTAAACCTACGTAATGATTAACTATGACGTCACGTGGCGTAAGAACACACAGTGGAATATCAAAAATTTATCCCATGAGTGATATCCACCGTATATTGGGATAAACATGTGATAAATATATTTATATTGTTTCTTTGTTCAAGGCATTTCAGATGGTATGCAGGTCATGATCCCAAGTGCTCTTCCTGAAATTATCAAATATTATAAAAACCGTAGAGATTCCCATCTTAATCCATAGATATTATTCCTTCTTTGGTCATGGTGCATTAGATCATTATGGTATGTAAGTCATGACCCTAAGGGGTCATATTGACCCCTTAGAATCAGAAATTGTCAATTATCTTTAAATTATTGATGTTTGATGATCCTATCTCTATTTAATTTTTATTATTAAGTCTCCCAAATGAAATTTTGAGACTCATTGTTTTTATACGGTTCTTATTACATGTATTATTATTCTAAGACACCTTCTTTTTCTTCTTTCCCGCTCTGAACTTGTTTCTCAGAGATGGCTGAACAGAATTGTACAAAACTCTAGGATACAATAGGCCTGCATATCTAGTTATGCACTCTAGTTTGATTTTTCTCATTTGGTGTTAGACAACCACTTTTCTGGGAGGGGGGGTCAAAAGGGTGTGGGGTCTAACATTGAACCATATGGGAAGAATCGTAGACTCTATTGTAAATGGTAACTTGAAAACGGACAAAGATAATCATATAGGGTTTTCATAATCATAGACTGTTACTGGCAATATATAGGGTTTATTAGATCTGACCCCTTGGGTCATCCCCAACCCCAGGAATTGGAAATTACTATATATCTCAGAAACTGTTATAATCATGACTCCTAAACCATATATATTCTTGTTCCTTATATCAAGGGGCATCACACGGTATGTAGGTCATGGGCCTTGGGGGTGGTCGTGACCCCCCTCAAACAGGAAGTGCACGAATATCTCGAAAACGGTTGAGATCCCCACCCCTTAACCATATATATTCTTGATCCTTATAGGGCATCAAACGATATGAAGGTAATGGGCCTTGGGTTAAATTTTTCAAAACCGTAATGCACATCTCTAGAACAGTCCCTAACATATCTTGGGATATGATGTGTCTATCCATTAAATCATAAGAGGAGTTCTAGGATCTGTGGGGTTTTTTTAATGATAAACGTCAATTTTCTGCTACTATTTGACTCCCTGGATGAAATTTAAATTTTTAAGACCTTATTGTACATCTACAGGACAGCCCCAATTAAATCCCTAGAGATGACGTAGCTACTCCAAAAGTTGTAAGAGGAGTTCTTAGAACCATACTTTTTTGCAAAAAGAAAGTCATTTTTTGTTGCCCACTGATCCCCTTAATAAAAAAAAATTCTGGAACCTGATCACACTTTAATATGACACCCCCAATCATATTCTAGACGATCATTTGGCTACTGCCAAAAAAATGAAGTTTTTGAAACCAGTTCTTTTGTATAAAAAAAAATCATTTTCAGCCATTAAATGACCCCCAGGACTAAATTAAAAATTCCGAAACCTTATTAGGCATCTATAGGATACCCTAAAACATATTCCAAGAGATGATTTGTTTACTGTTGATAATGTAGGAGGAGTTCGAGGAAGAAGGTTTCTATTGAAAAACGTCATTTTTTACCAATTATTTGACCCCTAGGACTACCAGAGAATTTTTAAAACCTTTTTACAAAACAACATGACACCCCTAATCAAACTCCAAGAGTTCAGTTTGCTGGTTTATAAGATGTAAGAGCAGTTTGAGAAAGTAAAACGTGACAGATGGATGGACGGACGGACAGACGGACGGAACAGGGTAACAACAATATACCCGAACTTTCTTTAGAAAGTGCGGGTATAATAATATCCCATCATTAAATTGTGTTAAAGAATTCAAAATTCCTAGTCCTGGTTGCTCAGTACGTAACGAAACGATTTGGTTGTAGATTCACAATCAGATACATGAATAAGAGAACCAAGTGCCTCATCCATTAACAGCATATCATTTTCGTTTGTTAGGGAAACACTAATTGTATTAAGATTAAGGTGGTAAAGAACATATGTCAATATTAGTGGATTAAAGTACATTATATCTGAAATACTTTCACTGGTTTAGAATTTTTAAATTTCATAATATTTATCCAAAAGATACGTTTTAAAAAACTTTGGAAAGGTAAAAATTTTAAATCCTTAGCAAGATTCGAAATAGTGACATACAGATGAGTGAAACCTCAAACCCACTGCACCACGCTTTGAGATGACAGCATTTGGAAAGATACTATTTATGAAATAACGCTTGCTTTTATTTCGATACATAGTACGTCAGAATATGGAGGTGTCCCATTACACCTTAAATGTACCTGTTGTGACGTCGCCATCTGTTGGGTCTTCTGTGAAAATTTCATCTTTAATTTAAAAAAAAAGGATTAATCATATTTTCGTTTTTTCATAAATTTTTTGGTAATACAAATAATAATACATGACTTTATTTGAGCAAGGGTAAGAAAACGTTTTCGACCCGTGCCCATATAAAGCTTATATTTCAAGACAATTATTATTTATTTCGTATATCCTCAAATATCACATTTTGCACCTCGCACGAGCTTTATTCAACAAACGCTACATAGCATATATGCAGTTGAAACCATGACGCCATGGCGTAGTCGAAGCAAGAAAGATGACGTCACAATGCATTTGAACGTCGGTTAAATACACGAGGCTATATTTGGGCATTGACCGAATATAGCCCTGGTTTATTGAATTACCTTTATTCGGTCAATACAAGGGGTAGTTGCAGGATAAATGTGGTTATAAATTTTTTTCAAGACAAAAAAGTGAAATATATATAAATTAATCTTTTTACGAAAATATTGATTTTTTATTTGTAAACAATATTATTTTCAGAGGTCAAGTTAAAGTTGGTATCTATTAGCGTTTCTTGAATATGGTTTTGCCTACAACATCTAAAAACTTCAAGAGTTTTATCATTTAATTTCTAAAAAAAAATTAAAGAATATTCCAAAATATTTCAATTCTCCCAAATTAAATAATATTACACCCTTAAAAATGTGTTGATGAATTTAACTTAATTTATTTAAAAGTCTTCGTCATAATGGCTTCTTAAGTAGAAGACAGAGCGATTATTTTATGTTCAATATCAGAGACACGAGCAAAAGAACCAACTGCCTAATACCATTAACAATAATAGTTTTTAATTTGTAAGAGACGACACTTGCTAAATTAAATGTACCTCTTGTGACGTCGCCATCTGTCGGGCCTTCAGAGGAAGTTTCACCTTAAAAAACAAAAACAAAAATTAACTTATGTCTGCATTCTTTATCAATTTTGTGTAATACATGTCTTTAAATGAATTTCTTCAAAAAAAAAAAGTGTGATGTATACATTAGTCTTTTTACGTTAAAATATTTAATTCGTAAACGATATTATTTTCATAGATAAAAATTATATATCTAATAATTACATGAATACCAAATAAGTAACAACAACATTCGAGTTATAATAAAAATATGTATTATAAAATGTTTTCAAGATTTTTTAACATAGAATTTTCAGTCACAAATTAGATAATATCACACCATTAAATTATGTTAAAAAATACTAAATATATGGATTCGAAATTCTTAGTCCTGGTTGCTTCTTACGTAACGGACAAGAATATTTACTGTCGGTTCAAAATCAAAAACATGAAAATGAAAATCAAGTGCCTAATTCCATTAAGGTATCCGATCCATAAAAGCCCGAGATTCAATGAATCTGGGTGCATAATAGATGTGTATAGGGTTAATACTCAATATATTTTTACATTATTGATGAAATTTTCCTTTTGAAGAGTTGTCCAACTTTGCTTTGATTCTATAAAAAATAATTTTTAAAAAATCTGTGCGGTATAAAATTCATTTTTAATAGTTTTTGTATTCCTAAGAACAAAAAAAAACTTTCCACTAAGGCATTTATTAATATTCCTATAATTTTTTTATTTTTATTTTAAAAAATGTGCTTGTCCCTATAGACCATAATGCAATCTTCATTTATTAATTACTGCTTAGTTAATAATGTTTTTAAAAATATATTTGACCATTTTTTTTTTGTAATTTAAAATAAGACTCAGCCATACTACAGTCATGAACATGAATAGTATAGAACATAACACAAACTTATATATATATATATATATATATATATATATATATATATATATATATATATATATATATATATATATATATATATATATATATATATATATATATATATATATACTAGTACATAGGAAGTATTACAAAACATAGATGATAGATCTATATCTGGGTTCTTAAATTGAATCATATATCATGTACAAATATTTATATTGTTTCTTTGTTCAAGGCATTTCAGATGGTATGCAGGTCATGATCCCAAGTGCTATTCCTGAAATTATCAAATATCATTAAAACCGTAGAGATTCCCACCTTAATCCATAGATATTATTCCTTCTTTGGTCATGGTGCATCAGATCATTATGGTATGTAAGTTATGACCCTAAGGGGTCATATTGACCCCCTTAGAATCAGAAATTGTCAATTATCTTTAAATTGTTGATGTTTGATGATCCTATCTCTATTTAATCTTTATTATTAAGTCTCCCAAATGAAATTTTGAGACTCATTGTTTTTATACGGTTCTTATTACATGTATTATTATTCTAAGACTTCTTTTTCTTCTTTCCCGCTCTGAACTTGTTTCTCAGAGATGGCTGAACAGAATTGTACAAAACTCTAAGATTCAATAGGCCTGCATATCTAGTTATGCACTCTAGTTTGATTTTTCTCATTTGGTGTTAGACAACCACTTTTCTGGGAGGGGGGTGGGTCAAAAGGGTGTTGGGTCTAACATTGAACCATATGGGAAGAATCGTAGACTCTATTGTAAATGGTAACTTGAAAACGGACAAAGATAATCATATAGGGTTTTCATAATCATATATTGACTGTTACTGGCAATATATAAGGTTTATTAGATCTGACCCCTGCGGTCATCCCCAATCCCAGAAATTGGAAATTACTATATATCTCAGAAACTGTTATAATCATGACTCCTAAACCATATATATTCTTGTTCCTTATATCAAGGGGCATCAAATGTTATATAGATTATGGGCCTTGTGGGTGGTCCTGACCCCCCCCCCCTCCCCGAACAGCAAGTCCCTTAATATCTTCAAAACAGTTGAGATCCCCACCCTTAAACGATATATATTCTTGTTCCTTGTGTCAAGGGGCATTAGACGGTATGTAGGTCATGGGCCTTGGGGGTGGTCGTGACCCCCCTCGAACAGGAAGTGCACGAATATCTCGAAAACGGTTGAGATCCCCACCCCTTAACCATATATATTCTTGATCCGTATATGGCATCAAACGGTATGAAGGTATTGGGCCTTGGGTTAAATTAAATTTTTCAAAACCGTAATACACATCTCTAGAACAGTCCCTAACATATCTTGGGATATGATGTGTCTATCCATTAAATCATAAGAGGAGTTCTAGGATCTGTGCGGGGTTTTTATGATAAACGTCAATTTTCTGCTACTATTTGACTCCCTTGATGAAATTTAAATTTATAAACCTTATTGCACATCTACAGGACAGCCCCAATTATATCCCAAGAGATGACGTAGCTACTCCAAAAGCTGTAAGAGAAATTCTTGGAACCATTTTTTCTTTGCAAAAAAAACGTCATTTTTTATTGCCCACTGATCCCCTAAAAACATTAACAATAATAGTTTTTAATTTGTAAGATACGGCGGCGTGGAAGGGCCAGATGAGAAAAAAAATTAATCTTATTCGTTCGGACGAATAAGCTGTGTGTTCGGACGAATAAGTTATTTGTTCGGACGAATTAGGATTCGTTCGGACAAATAAATTATTTGTTCGGACGAATTAAGATTTGTTCGGACGAATTAGCTATTTGTTTGGACAAATAAGTTATTTGTTCGGACAAATAAGTTATTTGTACGGACGTACTAGGATTTGTACGGACGAACTAGGATTTGTTCTGACGAATAAGTTATTTGTTCGGACGAATTATGATTTGTTCGGACAAATAAGATATTTGTTCGGACGAATTAGGATTTGTTCGGACAAATAAGTTATTTGTTCGGACGAATTAGGAATTGTTCGGATGAATTAGCTATTTGTTCGGACAAATAACTTATTTGTTCGGAAGAATTAGGATTTGTTCGGACGAATTAGGATTTGTTCGGACGAATAAGTTATTAATAGTGGTACATGTATGAGAGAGAGAGAGAGAGAGAGAGAGAGAGAGAGAGAGAGAGAGATATGTCATAATTATATGGATACATAAATGTGAAAAGTCTAATCAGTTTACATGATCATGCGCGGATCCAGAAAAATTTACCGGGGTGGTGTAGTTGGGGGGGGGGGGGGTATGATAGATAGTTTTGTTTGCGGGGTGGGGGTGCAAGGCCCCCCGACCACCCCGTCTCTAGATCTGCGTATAGATGTATGCCAACTCTAGGCAGCGCAGGTTTTTTCTTAACCAACTATAAATTTTATTTCGCGCAATGCCAGAAGAAATGATTCCAATAGTCATAATTATATGATTCCGCAGGTGGATTTCGATTGTCGATGTTTATATTGAAAATGTAGTCATTCTCCTGTTTACTTGGGACACTGGACATACGAAATTATCTTTCGCCTTAACTTAACTATAAACATTATCAATAATCATAACTGATTGAATAATCATAACTGATTGAGTCAAGTTATGGGAAAAATTAAAATAATTGGACGATTTAAGGTGAAATAAAAGCTTACAAAACAATTGACAATTTTATACAATATTTTCAGAAGGTTGTATCTCATTTTTCTTAACTATTATTGAAAAATATTGTTTATGAATCATACTATCGTAAACATCTGACGCCTATTTTCATCGGTCGAATGCGGCATCCAGGTTATTTATAGATAAAAACTGCATATGATGACGACTAACTTTGATTTTGTATCGACGATTTTTGATGCTATGTCTGATTTTAAAAATGAAATAGATTCAAATTGACTAATGAGACAACCATTAAGGTTAACATTAGTTTTAGACTATCGAAAACCCATGGCACCATGATAATATAACTCCAATCCTTTAGATAGATAGAGTTTGAAAAATGAGCTTGATAGCACAATATGTCAGATATTGCATACATGTCAGATAGTATACATGTAACACCTATGTCTATATTATTAGCAATTTATCATTTGAAGGAAGAGGGGTGGCTTGACCCCCCCCCCCTTTCATCTACATCATTACCAGAGCAGATACATGTAGTCTAAATATACATGTAGTCTTTATATTATAAAGTATAAGTAAAAACTAGTTTGTTTTATAAGTCACTTAAGTAATTGTGCGATTATTACAATCCCACGAAGCATATCAGTTAACTTTGATCGTATACATGTACATGTATATGTTGAAGTTAAGGCGAAAGATAATTTCGTATGTCCAGTGTCCCAAGTAAACAGGAGAATGACTACATTTTCAATATAAACATCGACAATCGAAATCCACCTGCGGAATCATATAATTATGACTATTGGAATCATTTCTTCTGGCATTGCGCGAAATAAAACTTATAGTTAGTTAAGAAAAAACCTGCGCTGCCTAGAGTTGGCATACATCTATACGTGGATCTAGAGCCGGGGTTGTCGGGGGGCCTTGCACAACCACCCCGCAAACAAAACTATCTATCATACCCCCCCCCCCCAACTACACCACCCCGGTAAATTTTTCTGGATCCGCGCATGATCATGTAAACTGATTAGACTTTTCACATTTATGTATCCATGATTATGACATCTCTCTCTCTCTCTCTCTCTCTCATACATGTACCACTATTAATAACTTATTCGTCCGAACAAATCCTAATTCGTCCGAACAAATAAGTTATTTGTCCGAACAAATATCTAATTCGTCCGAACAAATCATAATTCGTCCGAACAAATCCTAATTCGTCCGAACAAATAACTTATTTGTCCGAACAAATCATAATTCGTCCGAACAAATATCTAATTCGTCCGGACGAATCGTAATTCGTCCGAACAAATAACTTATTTGTCCGAACACGAACAAATCCTAATTCGTCCGAACAAATAACTTATTTGTCCGAACAAATCCTAATTCGTCCGAACAAATCCTAATTCGTCCGATCAAATAACTTATTCGTCCGAACAAATTACTTATTCGTCCGAACAAATCCTAATTCGTCCGAACAAATAACTTATTCGTCCGAACAAATCCTAATTCGTCCGAACAAATCCTAATTCGTCCGAACAAATAACTTATTCGTCCGAACAAATCCTAATTCGTCCGAACAAATAACATATTTGTCCGAACAGCTAAGAATTTTTTATTTTTTCATCTCGCCCTTCCACGCCGCCGTAGTAAGAGACGGCACTTGTTAAATTAAATGTACCTGTTGTGACGTTGCCATCTGTCGGGCCTTCAGAGGAAGTTTCACCTTAAAAAACAAAAACAAAAAATAACTTATGTCTGCATTCTTTATCAATTTTGTGTAATACATGTCTTTAAATGAATTTCTTCAAAAAAAAAAGTGTGATGTATACATTAGTCTTTTTTACGTTAAAATATTTAAACTCGTAAACCATATTATTTTCATAGATAAAAATAATATATCTAATAGTTACATGAATACCAAATAAGTAACAACAACATTCGAGTTATAATAAAAATATGTATTATAAAATGTTTTCAAGATTTTTTAAATAAAATTTTCAGTCACAAATTAAATAATATCACTCCATTAAATTATGTTTAAGAATACTAAATATATGGATTCAAAATTCTTAGTCCTGGTTGCTTCGTACGTAAAGGACAAGAATATTTATTGTCGGTTCAAAATCAAAGACATGAAGATGAGAATCAAGTCCCTAATTCCATTAAGGTATCCGATCCATAATAGCCCGAGATTCAATGAATCTGTGTGCATACTAGATGTATATGGGGTTAATACTCAATATATTTGGACATTATTGTCATGTTTAAGTATCAAGATGTAAGAGTGGAATCTGTCCTCATTAATGAAATTTTCCTTTTGAAGATTTGTCCAACTTTGCTTTAATTCTATAAAAAATACTTTTTAAAAAATCTATGCGGTATAAAATTCATTTTTAATAGTTTTTGTATTCCTAAGAACAAAAAAAAACTTTCCACTAAGGCATTTATGAATATTCCTATAATTTTTTTATTTTTATTTTAAAAAATGTGCTTGTCCCTATAGACCATAATGCAATCTTCATTTATTAATTACTGCTTAGTTAATAATGTTTTTAAAAATTTCTCTCGGTAAATCTTTTCTTCCCCAAAATGCTTTAAATTAATATCAAAATATAAAATACATGATGGATTTTCAAGAAAAATTAGGTCTTAATATGGATCGGCTGCCTTAAGAGATTTTTTTTTCTTTGGCTTCTCAAGGTAAACACTAATCTATCAAATTTACCTGTTGTGACTTCGTCATCTGTTGGGTTTGAGGTGGACGTTTCACCTTGAATTTAAATGAATAAAAGATTAATAATATCTTCACTTTTTATAAAGTAGGGGTAATACGTGCGTTTATCAAAATTCTTCCAGACAAAAAAGAGAAATGCAAACATTAATCTTTCAACGAAAATTTATTCAAATTATTAAACCATATTATTTTCAGACGTCATGTTATCCTGGAAATTTTCCAGGGGGAAGGGGGGGGGACAGTTTATATATGAGTTTGTTTGGGAATGGGGGTTCCAGGTCATATATTTGAACATTCTTTTTTATGTAATTTAAAATAAGACTCAGCCATACTACAGTCATGAACATGAATAGTATAGAACATAACACAAACTTATATATATATATATATATATATATATATATATATATATATATATATATATATATATATATATATATATATATATATATACTTGTACATAGGAAGTATTACAAAACATAAATGATAGATCTATATCTGGGTTCTTAAATTGAATCATATATCATGTACAAATATTTATATTGTTTCTTTGTTCAAGGCATTTCAGATGGTATGCTGGTCATGATCCCAAGTGCTATTCCTGAAATTATCAAATATCATTAAAACCGTAGAGATTCCCACCTTAATCCATAGATATTATTCCTTCTTTGGTCATGGTGCATCAGATCATTATGGTATGTAAGTTATGACCCTAAGGGGTCATATTGACCCCCTTAGAATCAGAAATTGTCAATTATCTTTAAATTGTTGATGTTTGATGATCCTATCTCTATTTAATCTTTATTATTAAGTCTCCCAAATGAAATTTTGAGACTCATTGTTTTTATACGGTTCTTATTACATGTATTATTATTCTAAGACTTCTTTTTCTTCTTTCCCGCTCTGAACTTGTTTCTCAGAGATGGCTGAACAGAATTGTACAAAACTCTAAGATTCAATAGGCCTGCATATCTAGTTATGCACTCTAGTTTGATTTTTCTCATTTGGTGTTAGACAACCACTTTTCTGGGAGGGGGGTGGGTCAAAAGGGTGTTGGGTCTAACATTGAACCATATGGGAAGAATCGTAGACTCTATTGTAAATGGTAACTTGAAAACGGACAAAGATAATCATATAGGGTTTTCATAATCATATATTGACTGTTACTGGCAATATATAAGGTTTATTAGATCTGACCCCTGCGGTCATCCCCAATCCCAGAAATTGGAAATTACTATATATCTCAGAAACTGTTATAATCATGACTCCTAAACCATATATATTCTTGTTCCTTATATCAAGGGGCATCAAATGTTATATAGATTATGGGCCTTGTGGGTGGTCCTGACCCCCCCCCCTCCCCGAACAGCAAGTCCCTTAATATCTTCAAAACAGTTGAGATCCCCACTCTTAAACCATATATATTCTTGTTCCTTGTGTCAAGGGGCATTAGACGGTATGTAGGTCATGGGCCTTGGGGGTGGTCGTGACCCCCCTCGAACAGGAAGTGCACGAATATCTCGAAAACGGTTGAGATCCCCACCCCTTAACCATATATATTCTTGATCCGTATATGGCATCAAACGGTATGAAGGTATTGGGCCTTGGGTTAAATTAAATTTTTCAAAACCGTAATGAACATCTCTAGAACAGTCCCTAACATAGCTTGGGATATGATGTGTCTATCCATTAAATCATAAGAGGAGTTCTAGGATCTGTGGGTTTTTTTTATGATAAACGTCAATTTTCTGCTACTATTTGACTCCCTTGATGAAATTTAAATTTATAAACCTTATTGCACATCTACAGGACAGCCCCAATTTTATCCCAAGAGATGACATAGCTACTGCAAAAGCTGTAAGAGAAATTCTTGGAACCATTCTTTCTTTGCAAAAAAAACGTCATTTTTTATTGCCCACTGATCCCCTTAATAAAAAAAATTCTGGAACCTGATCACACTTCAATATGACACCCCCAATCATATTCTAGAAGATCATTTGGCTTCTGCCAAAAAACGACGTTTTTGAGACCAGTTCTTTTGTAAAAAAAACAACAACAAAAAAAACAAACGTCATTTTCAGCCATTAAATGACCCCAGGACAAAATTGAAAATTCCGAAACCTTACTGCGCATCTATTGGATACCCTAAAACATATTCCAAGAGATGATTTGTCTACTGTTGAAAATGTAGGAGGAGTTCGAGGAAGAAGGTTTTTTGTGAAAAAACGTCATTTTTTACCAATTATTTGAACCAAAGGACTACAAGAGAATTTTTTTAAAACCTTTTTACAAAACAACATGACACCCCTAATCAAACTCCAAGTGTTCAGTTTGCTGGTTTATAAGATGTAAGAGCAGTTTGAGAAAGTAAAACCTGACAGATGGATGGACGGACGGACGGACGGAACAGGGTAACAACAATATACCCGAACTTTCTTTAGAAAGTGCGGGTATAATAATATCCCGCGATTAAATTGTGTTAAAGAATACAAAATTCCTAGTCCTGGTTGCTCAGTACGTAACGAAACGATTTGATTGTAGATTCACAATCAGATACATGAATAAGAGAACCAAGTGCCTAATCCATTAACAGCATATCATTTTCGTTTGTTAGGGAAACACTAATTGTATTAAGATT
Organism: Magallana gigas; assembly: GCF_963853765.1. Classification (NCBI taxonomy): domain Eukaryota; kingdom Metazoa; phylum Mollusca; class Bivalvia; order Ostreida; family Ostreidae; genus Magallana; species Magallana gigas. The sequence goes on along the minus strand of NC_088858.1, from coordinate 22,366,965 downwards.
AAGGTGGTAAAGAACATATGTCAATATTAGTGGATTAAAGTACATTATATCTGAAATACTTTCACTGGTTTAGAATTTTTAAATTTCATAATATTTATCCAAAAGATACGTTTTAAAAAACTTTGGAAAGGTAAAAATTTTAAAATCTTAGCAAGATTCGAAATAGTGACATACAGATGAGTGAAACCTCAAACCCACTGCACCACGCTTTGAGATGACAGCATTTGGAAAGATACTATTTATGAAATAACGCTTGCTTTTATTTCGATACATAGTACGTCAGAATATGAAGGTGTCCCATTACACCTTAAATGAACCTGTTGTGACGTCGCCATCTGTTGGGCCTTCTGTGAAAATTTCATCTTTAATTTTAAAAAAAAGGATTAATCATATTTTCGTTTTTTCATAAATTTTTTGGTAATACAAATAATAATACATGACTTTATTTGAGCAAGGGTAAGAAAACGTTTTCGACCCGTGCCCAAATAAAGCTTATATTTCAAGAGAGTTATTATTTATTTCGTTTATCCTCAAATATCACATTTTGCACCTCGCACGAACTTTATTCAACAAACGCTACATAGCATATATGCAGTTGAAACCATGACGCCATGGCGTAGTCGAAGCAAGAAAGATGACGTCACAATGCATTTGAACGTCGGTTAAATACACGAGGCTATATTTGGGCATTGACCGAATATAGCCCTGGTTTATTGAATTACCTTTATTCGGTCAATACAAGGGGTAGTTGCAGGATAAATGTGGTTATAAATTTTTTTCAAGACAAAAAAGTGAAATATATATAAATTAATCTTTTTACGAAAATATTGATTTTTTATTTGTAAACAATATTATTTTCAGAGGTCAAGTTAAAGTTGGTATCTATTAGTGTTACATGAATATGGTTTTGCCTACAACATCTAAAAGTTTCAAGAGTTTTATCATTTAATTTCTAAAAAAAAAATTAAAGAATATTCCAAAATATTTCAATTCTCCCAAATTAAATAATATTACACCCTTAAAAATGTGTTGATGAATTTAACTTTATTTATTTAAAAGTCTTCGTCATAATGGCTTCTTAAGTAGAAGACAGAGCGATTATTTTAAGTTCAATATCAGAGACACGAGCAAAAGAACCAACTGCCTAATACCATTAACAATAATAGTTTTTAATTTGTAAGATACGGCGGCGTGGAAGGGCCAGATGAGAAAAAAAATTAATCTTATTCGTTCGGACGAATAAGCTGTGTGTTCGGACGAATAAGTTATTTGTTCGGACGAATTAGGATTCGTTCGGACAAATAAATTATTTGTTCGGACGAATTAAGATTTGTTCGGACGAATTAGCTATTTGTTTGGACAAATAAGTTATTTGTTCGGACAAATAAGTTATTTGTACGGACGTACTAGGATTTGTACGGACGAACTAGGATTTGTTCTGACGAATAAGTTATTTGTTCGGACGAATTATGATTTGTTCGGACAAATAAGATATTTGTTCGGACGAATTAGGATTTGTTCGGACAAATAAGTTATTTGTTCAGACGAATTAGGAATTGTTCGGACGAATTAGCTATTTGTTCGGACAAATAACTTATTTGTTCGGAAGAATTAGGATTTGTTCGGACGAATTAGGATTTGTTCGGACGAATAAGTTATTAATAGTGGTACATGTATGAGAGAGAGAGAGAGAGAGAGAGAGAGAGAGAGATATGTCATAATCATATGGATACATAAATGTGAAAAGTCTAATCAGTTTACATGATCATGCGCGGATCCAGAAAAATTTACCGGGGTGGTGTAGTTGGGGGGGGGGGGTATGATAGATAGTTTTGTTTGCGGGGTGGGGGTGCAAGGCCCCCCGACCACCCCGTCTCTAGATCTGCGTATAGATGTATGCCAACTCTAGGCAGCGCATGTTTTTTCTTAACTAACTATAAATTTTATTTCGCGCAATGCCAGAAGAAATGATTCCAATAGTCATAATTATATGATTCCGCAGGTGGATTTCGATTGTCGATGTTTATATTGAAAATGTAGTCATTCTCCTGTTTACTTGGGACACTGGACATACGAAATTATCTTTCGCCTTAACTTAACTATAAACATTATCAATAATCATAACTGATTGAATAATCATAACTGATTGAATCAAGTTATGGGAAAAATTAAAATAATTGGACGATTTAAGGTGAAATAAAAGCTTACAAAACAATTGACAATTTTATACAATATTTTCAGAAGGTTGTATCTCATTTTTCTTAACTATTATTGAAAAATATTGTTTATGAATCATACTATCGTAAACATCTGACGCCTATTTTCATCGGTCGAATGCGGCATCCAGGTTATTTATAGATAAAAACTGCATATGATGACGACTAACTTTGATTTTGTATCGACGATTTTTGATGCTATGTCTGATTTTAAAAATGAAATAGATTCAAAGTTGACTAATGAGACAACCATTAAGGTTAACATTAGTTTTAGACTATCGAAAACCCATGGCACCATGATAATATAACTCCAATCCTTTAGATAGATAGAGTTTGAAAAATGAGCTTGATAGCACAATATGTCAGATATTGCATACATGTCAGATAGTATACATGTAACACCTATGTCTATATTATTAGCAATTTATCATTTGAAGGAAGAGGGGTGGCTTGACCCCCCCCCCCTTTCATCTACATCATTACCAGAGCAGATACATGTAGTCTAAATATACATGTAGTCTTTATATTATAAAGTATAAGTAAAAACTAGTTTGTTTTATAAGTCACTTAAGTAATTGTGCGATTATTACAATCCCACGAAGCATATCAGTTAACTTTGATCGTATACATGTATATGTTGAAGTTAAGGCGAAAGATAATTTCGTATGTCCAGTGTCCCAAGTAAACAGGAGAATGACTACATTTTCAATATAAACATCGACAATCGAAATCCACCTGCGGAATCATATAATTATGACTATTGGAATCATTTCTTCTGGCATTGCGCGAAATAAAACTTATAGTTAGTTAAGAAAAAACCTGCGCTGCCTAGAGTTGGCATACATCTATACGCGGATCTATAGCCGGGGTTGTCGGGGGGCCTTGCACACCCACCCCGCAAACAAAACTATCTATCATACCCCCCCCCCCCAACTACACCACCCCGGTAAATTTTTCTGGATCCGCGCATGATCATGTAAACTGATTAGACTTTTCACATTTATGTATCCATGATTATGACATCTCTCTCTCTCTCTCTCTCATACATGTACCACTATTAATAACTTATTCGTCCGAACAAATCCTAATTCGTCCGAACAAATAAGTTATTTGTCCGAACAAATATCTAATTCGTCCGAACAAATCATAATTCGTCCGAACAAATCCTAATTCGTCCGAACAAATAACTTATTTGTCCGAACAAATCATAATTCGTCCGAACAAATATCTAATTCGTCCGAACAAATCGTAATTCGTCCGAACAAATAACTTATTTGTCCGAACAAATTGTAATTGGTCCGAACAAATCCTAATTCGTCCGAACAAATAACTTATTTGTCCGAACAAATCCTAATTCGTCCGAACAAATCCTAATTCGTCCGATCAAATAACTTATTCGTCCGAACAAATTACTTATTCGTCCGAACAAATCCTAATTCGTCCGAACAAATAACTTATTCGTCCGAACAAATTCTAATTCGTCCGAACAAATCCTAATTCGTCCGAACAAATAACTTATTCGTCCGAACAAATCCTAATTCGTCCGAACAAATAACATATTTGTCCGAACAGCTAAGAATTTTTTATTTTTTCATCTGGCCCTTCCACGCCGCCGTAGTAGACGGCACTTGTTAAATTAAATGTACCTGTTGTGACGTCGCCATCTGTCGGGCCTTCAGAGGAAGTTTCACCTTAAAAAACAAAAACAAAAAATAATTTATGTCTGCATTCTTTATCAATTTTGTGTAATACATGTCTTTAAATGAATTTCTTCAAAAAAAAAGTGTAATATATACATAAAACTTTTTACGTTAAAATATTTAAACTCGTAAACCATATTATTTTCATAGATAAAAATTATATATTTGATAATTACATGAATACCAAATTAGTAACAACAAGTAAGGAAATCAACATTCGAGTTATAATAAAAATATGTATTATAAAATGTTTTCAAGATTTTTTAACATAGAATTTTCAGTCACAAATTAGATAATATCACACCATTAAATTATGTTAAAAAATACTAAATATATGGATTCGAAATTCTTAGTCCTGGTTGCTTCTTACGTAACGGACAAGAATATTTATTGTCGGTTCAAAATCAAAGACATGAAGATGAGAATCAAGTGCCTAATTCAATTAAGGTATCCGATCCATTATAGCCCGAGATTCAATGAATCTGGGTGCATACTAGATGTGTATGGGGTTAATACTCAATATATTTGGACATTATTGTCATGTTTAAGTATCAATATGTAAGAGTGGAATCTGTCCTCATTAATGAAATTTTCCTTTTGAAGAGTTGTCCAACTTTGCTTTAATTCTATAAAAATTATTTTTTAAAAAATCTATGCGGTATAAAATTCATTTTTAATAGTCTTTGTATTCCTAAGAACAAAAAAGACCTTTCCACTAAGGCATTTATTAATATTCCTATAATTTTTTTATTTTTATTCTAAAAAATGTGCTTGTCCCCAAAGACCATAAGGAAATCTTCATTTATTAATTACTGCTTAGTTAATAATGTTTTTAAAAATTTCTCTCGGTAAATCTTTTTCTACTCCAAAATGCTTTAAATTAATATCAAAATATAAAATACATGATGGATTTTCAAGAAAAATTAGGTCCTAATATGGATCGGCTGCCTTAAGAGATTTTTTTTCTTTGGTTTCTCAAGGTAAACAATTATTTTATCAAATTTACCTGTTGTGACTTCGTCATCTGTTGGGTTTGAGGTGGACGTTTCACCTTGAATTTAAATGAATAAAGGATTAATTATATCTTCACTTTTTAAAAACGTAGGGGTAATACGTGCGTTTATCAAAATCTTCCAGACAAAAAAGAGAAATGCAAACATTAATCTTTCAACGAAAATTTATTCAAATTATTAAACCATATTATTTTCAGACGTCATGTTATCCTGAAAATTTTCCAGGGGGAAGGGGGGGGACAGTTTATATATGAGTTTGTTTGGGAATGGGGGTTCCAGGTCATATATTTGACCATTTTTTTGATGTCATTAAAAATAAGACTAAGCCATGCTACAGTCATGAACATGAATAGTATAGAACATAACACAAACTTATATATATATATATATATATATATATATATATATATATATATATATATATATATATATATATATATATATATATATATATATATATATATATATATATATATATATATATACTTGTACATAGGAAGTATTACAAAACATAGATGATAGATCTATATCTGGGTTCTTAAATTGAATCATATATCATGTACAAATTGTTATATTGTTTCTTTGTTCAAGGCATTTCAGATGGTATGCAGGTCATGATCCCAAGTGCTATTCCTGAAATTATCAAATAATATTAAAACCGTAGAGATTCCCACCTTAATCCATAGATATTATTCCTTCTTTGGTCATGGTGCATCAGATCATTATGGTCTGTAAGTTATGACCCCCTTAGAATCAGAAATTGTCAATTATCTTTAAATTGTTGATGTTTGATGATCCTATCTCTATTTAATCTTTATATTTAAGTCTCCCAAATGAAATTTTGAGACTCATTGTTTTTATACGGTTCTTATTACATGTATTATTATTCTAAGACTTCTTTTTCTTCTTTCCCGCTCTGAACTTGTTTCTCAGAGATGGCTGAACAGAATTGTACAAAACTCTAAGATTCAATAGGCCTGCATATCTAGTTATGCACTCTAGTTTGATTTTTCTCATTTGGTGTTAGACAACCACTTTTCTGGGAGGGGGGTGGGTCAAAAGGGTGTTGGGTCTAACATTGAACCATATGGGAAGAATCGTAGACTCTATTGTAAATGGTAACTTGAAAACGGACAAAGATAATCATATAGGGTTTTCATAATCATATATTGACTGTTACTGGCAATATATAAGGTTTATTAGATCTGACCCCTGCGGTCATCCCCAATCCCAGAAATTGGAAATTACTATATATCTCAGAAACTGTTATAATCATGACTCCTAAACCATATATATTCTTGTTCCTTATATCAAGGGGCATCAAATGTTATATAGATTATGGGCCCTGTGGGTGGTCCTGACCCCCCCCCCCCCCCCCCCGAACAGCAAGTCCCTTAATATCTTCAAAACAGTTGAGATCCCCACTCTTAAACCATATATATTCTTGTTCCTTATGTCAAGGGGCATCACACGGTATGTAGGTCATGGGCCTTGGGGGTGGTCGTGACCCCCCTCAAACAGGAAGTGCACGAATATCTCGAAAACGGTTGAGATCCCCACCCCTTAACCATTGTTATTCTTGGTCCGTATATGGCATCAAACGGTATGAAGGTAATGGGCCTTGGGTTAAATTAAATTTTTCAAAACCGTAATGCACATCTCTAGAACAGTCCCTAACATATCTTCGGATATGATGTGTCTATCCATTAAATCATAAGAGGAGTTCTAGGATCTGTGGGGGGTTTTTTATGATAAACGTCAATTTTCTGCTACTATTTGACTCCCTGGATGAAATTTAAATTTATAAACCTTATTGCACATCTACAGGACAGCCCCAATTATATCCCAAGAGATGACGCAGCTACTCCAAAAGCTGTAAGAGAAATTCTTGGAACCATTCTTTCTTTGCAAAAAAACGTCATTTTTTATCGCCCACTGATCCCCTTCAAAAAAAAAATTCTGGAACCTGATCACACTTCAATATGACACCCCCAAATCATATTCTAGAAGATCATTTGGCTACTGCAAAAAAACGACGTTTTTGAGACCAGTTCTTTTGTAAAAAAAAAAAAAACAAAAAAAAAAAAAAAAAACAACAAACAAACGCCATTTTCAGCCATTAATTGACCCCAGGATAAAATTGAAAATTCCAAAACCTTATTGCGCATCCATAAGATACCTTAAAACATATTCCAAGAGATGATTTGTCTACTGTTGAAAATGTAGGAGGAGTTCGAGGAAGAAGGTTTTTTGTGAAAAAACGTCATTTTTTACCAATTATTTGACCCCAAGGACTACCAGAGAATTTTTTTAAAACCTTTTTACAAAACAACATGACACCCCTAATCAAACTCCAAGAGTTCTGTTTGCTGGTTTATAAGATGTAAGAGCAGTTTCAGAAAGTAAAACCTGACAGATGGATGGACCGACGGACGGACGGAACAGGGTAACAACAATATACCCGAACTTTCTTTAGAAAGTGCGGGTATAATAATATCCCGCCATTAAATTGTGTTAAAAAATACGAAATTCCTAGTCCTGGTTGCTCAGTACGTAACGAAACGATTTGATTGTAGATTCACAATCAGATACATGAATAAGAGAACCAAGTGCCTAAACCATTAACAGCATATCATTTTCGTTTGTTAGGGAAACACTAATTGTATTAAGATTAAGGTGGTAAAGAACATATGTCAATATTGGTGGATTAAAGTACATTATATCTGAAATACTTTCACTGGTTTAGAATTTTTAAATTTCATAATATTTATCCAAAAGATACGTTTTAAAAAAATTTGGAAAGGTAAAAATTTTAAAATCCTTAGCAAGATTCGAAATAGTGACATACAGATGAGTGAAACCTCAAACCCACTGCACCACGCTTTGAGATGACAGCATTTGGAAAGATACTATTTATGAAATAACGCTTGCTTTTATTTCGATACATTGTACGTCAGAATATGGAGGTGTCCCATTACACCTTAAATGTACCTGTTGTGACGTCGCCATATGTTGGGCCTTCTGTGAAAATTTCATCTTTAATTCAAAAAAAGGATTAATCATATTTTCGTTTTTTCATAAATTTTTTGGTAATACGTATAATAATACATGACTTTATTTGAGCAAGGGTAAGAAAACGTTTTCGACCCGTGCCCAAATAAAGCTTATATTTCAAGACAATTATTATTTATTTCGTTTATCCTCAAATATCACATTTTGCACCTCGCACGAGCTTTATTCAACAAACGCTGCATATATGCAGTTGAAACCATGACGCCATGGCGTAGACGAAGCAAGAAAGATGACGTCACAATGCATTTGAACGTCGGTTAAATACACGAGGCTATATTTGGGCATTGACCGAATATAGCCCTGGTTTATTGAATTACCTTTATTCGGTCAAAACAAGGGGTAGTTGCAGGATAAATGTGATTATAAATTTTTTTTTTAAGACAAAAAAGTCAAATATATATATATTAATCTTTTTACGAAAACATTGATTTTTTATTTGTAAACAATATTATTTTCAGAGGTCAAGTTAAAGTTGGTATTTATCAGCGTTACATGAATATGCTTTCGCCTACAACATCTAAAAGTTTCAGAGTTTTATCCTTTAATTTCTAAAAAAAATTTAAAGAATATTCCAAAATATTTCAATTCTCCCAAATTAAATAATATTACACCCTTAAAATGTGTTGATGAATTTAACTTTATTTATTTAAAAGTCTTCGTCCTAATGGCTTCTTAAGTAGACGACAGAGCGATTATTTTAAGTTCAATATCAGAGACACGAGCAAAAGAACCAACTGCCTAATACCATTAACAATAGTAGTTTTTAATTTGTAAGAGACGACACTTGTTAAATTATTATGTATAAATATAAATTAAATGTACCTGTTGTGACGTCGCCATCTGTCGGGCCTTCAGAGGAAGTTTCACCTTAAAAAACAAAAACAAAAAATAACTTATGTCTGCATTCTTTATCAATTTTGTGTAATACATGTGTTTAAATAAATTTCTTCAAGAAAAAAAAGTGTAATGTATACATAAGTCTTTTTACGTCAAAATATTTAAACTCGTAAACCATATTATTTTCATAGATAACAAGTATATATCTAAAAGGGTTATATGAATACCAATTTAGTAACAGCAAGTAAGGAAATCAAGATTATAACATTCGAGTTATAATAAAAATATGTATTGTAAAATGTTTTCAAGATTTTTTTACATAGAATTTTCAGTCACAAATTAAATAATATCACTCCATTAAATTATGTTAAAGAATGCTAAATATATGGATTCAAAATTCTTAGTCCTGGTTGCTTCTTACGTTACGGACAAGAATATTTATTGTCGGTTCAAAATCAAAGACATGAAGATGAGAATCAAGTGCCTAATTTTATTAAGGTATCCGATCCATAATAGCCCGAGATTCAATGTGTATGGGGTTAATACTCAATATATTTGGACATAATTGTCATGTTTAAGTATCAATATGTAAGAGTGGAATCTGTCCTTATTAATGAAATTTTCCAACTTTACTTTAATTCTATCAAAATTAATTAAAAAAAAAAATCTATGCGGTATAAAATTTATTAAGGTCTTCCGTTTCCAACGGAAGACCATTCTATTATTGTGTGGGTTAAGATTATTCTTATTAGGGTCTTCCGTTTCCAACGGAAGACCCTCTTGTTATTCTACGGTTTCTTTTTATTATTAGGGTCTTCCGTTTCCAACGGAAGACCCTCTTGTTTTTCTACTGTTTCTTTCTATTATTATTATTCTTAACATTCTTTTTCTGCCTTCTTTAAAGCTTTATTTCTCGAAAACTATTCGCCCGATTTGCACGAAATTTTCCGGACTTATAGGACATCGGAGGGGATAAATGATTTTAGTTAAATATTTTGTTGACGTCACTTCCGGTTTCAGATATTGACGATTTTATAAATTTTTCGGGGGCATTTTGTCCACGCATCTCCTCCGAAACTAATCAAGGTAGAAGCTTAAAATTTTTAAGGATTGTAGATGAATGTCTGTAGATGTACCCCCATGCTTCCATTTATGAAAATTGCTCAAGGCCTCGAAGCTCGCCTGAACCTGAAAATAAGCACCAAATTTTTTCACGAAATTTTTGCACATTTTCTGTAATACCTTTCGATGTGTACATATTTTGTTAAAACATGTAATGCAAAAGTTGTTTCAAATTACAAGGGCTTTCGTTTGATATCAAGAAAAAGGGGCTGACCCCTCAAAGTAGGGGCCAAGAGGGCTCTAAATTCTTCTTACAATAATGCTTTACTGAACAATAATTTGTTATTAGTTATAGAAGCAAAAATGTTCATTGTACAGCTGTTATCTATACAGTACCATATTTAAGCCATATGTTACGTAATTAGGGGCTTCAAGGGGCCAGAAGTTTAAAACTTTGATGATTAATATCTGAAAAAGGAGAAATATTTTTAAAAGCAATGTAGCACAAAAGTTGCTCAAAATAATGTTCTGTTCAATATGCAACCTTAAATGGTTTTGTTTATGACCCCATTTAGGGGTTAAAGGGTCGGCCCCTAAAACACATTTGTACAGATATCTCAAGAACCGTTAACATTTCGTGAACACTTGTAAAACAAAATATGTTTATATTAGCAAGACCTTTTATTTGATATCAAGAAAAAGGGGATGACCCCTCAAATTAGGGGTCAGGAGGGCTATTAAGTCTTTTTATAATAACTCTTTTCTGACCAATAATTTAATATTAATCATAAACCAGCAAAGCAGCTTTTATTAAGCTGAATCTAACACTAAAAGCCGTTTTAAAATCGGACGATGCATTACAGAGATATCGGGGTTTAAAAATTGATTTTTTCCGGAAATTTTGATTCCGCGTCCTTGGTTTTAAAAATAGCGTAATGTTCAAAGTAAAATTAACTCGTACCAAAAAAAATTGTTAAGTCGTACTTGAACACATTCGGATATTTTTGTTTAGTCGTTCTTGAAATCAGAAAGGTTTTTGGTAAGTCGTACTTAAAATCATTAGAATTTTGTTTAGTCTTACCAGGAATAATTCGATTTTTTTTCATCTTTTTATTTTAGTTACTCTTGTTATTGGTTTAAGAGCTCTGCTTCTTACAGGAACTTCCAGCTTTACTTCCGATATTAACGGAAGACCCACTCGTTGCTTTGCAACGAGCTTTGCTCTAGTTATTCTATATTTTTCCTCTGACATTTTTCGAGAGCTATAACTCTAAAACTATTTGGTCGATTTTCACCAAATTTACAGGACTGATAGAACATACAACGTGCTTGCGAATATAAAATTTTGAGCTGATGACGTCACTTCCGGTTCGAGATTTTGAAGATTTTGTGATTTTTTAAGGACCATTTTGTCCACGTAACTCCTCCGAAACTAAAGGGTATAGAAAAGTGAAACTTTCAGGAATATGTAAATGAATGTCTGTAGATGATCTTCTGTATTTGATATTGTGGAAAATGCGCACGGCGCTGAAGCTCGCCCGAGGTCAAAAATTGGCAACAAAATTTTTGGCAAAATTTTAACACGTTTTGCAAAATATCTTTTAACCTGTAGATAATTTGTTAAAACATGTAAAGCAAAAGTTGTTAAGATTTACACGAGCTTTTGTTTTGTTTTTATAAAAAGGGGCTGGCCCCTTTAATTAGGGGCCAGAAGGGCTCTAAAGTCTTTTAATTTTAACTCTTTACTGAGCAATACTTTGTCATTAATTATAGAAGCAAAAATGTTCATTGTACAGCTGTTTATCTACACAGTACCTTATTTTAAACATTTGTTACGTAATTAGGGGTTTCAAGGGGCCAGAAGACCAAAACTTTGATCATTAATATCTTGAAAAGGAGAAATATTTTGAAAGGCAATGTTGAACAAAAGTTCCTTAAAATAATGTTCTTTAGAACATGGTACCTTAAAATTTATGGTTTGTGGCCCCAGTAAGGAGTTTAAGGGTCGGCCCCTAAAACACTGCTGTTCAGATATCTCCAAATCGGTCAACAATTTCTGAACACTTTAAACAAAATATGTTTATATTTATAAGATCTTTTATTTAATATTAAGAAAAAGGGACTGGCCCCTCAAATGAGGGGCCAAGAGCGCTCTAAAGTCTCTATATAATAACTCTATACTGAAAAATAATTTGTTATTAATTATAGAAGCAAAAATGTTCATTTTACAGCTGTTCATCTATACTGGACCATACTCAAGTTATATGTTACATAATTAGGGGTTTCAAGGGGCCAGAAGTCCAAAACTTTGATCAATATTATCTTGAAAAGGAGAAATATTTTGAAAAACATTGTATCACAAAAGTTGCTGAAAATAATGTTGTTAACAATGTGATACTTAAAAAATTTTCGTTGGTGGCCCCAGTAAGGAGTTGAAGGGTCGGCCCCTAAAACACAGTTGTTCCGATATCTCTATAACGGTTAACAATTCGTGAACACTTGTTGAACAAAATATGTTTATTTTTGCGAGATCTTTAATTTGTTATCAAGAGAAAGGACTGACCCCTCAAATTAGGGGCCAGGAGGGCTACAAAGTCTTTTTATAGTAACCTTTTTTAGAGCGATAATTTGTTATAAATCATAAAAGCAAAAATAAAAGCTTATTAAGTTTAATGTAAAACTGAAATCCGTTTTAAAATCGGCCGATGCATTACAAAGATATAGGTGTTTGAAATTTAATTGACTTTTCTGGAAATTTTGATTTCACATTCTTGGTAAAGAAAATGGTGTTATGTTCATAGTTTAATTAACTCGTACCTAAACTATTTCGATAATTGTTAAATCGTACTTAAACACATTCGGATTTGTATTTGCTAAGTCGTTCTTGAAATTGATAATGTTATTGCTAATTCGTACCTAGAATCATTTTGTGAACCTGTACAAAAAATAATTCGATTTTTTTCTTTTTGTTTTATTTACTTATGTTTATTGGTTTAAGAACTCTGCTTCTAAGAGCAAGTTTTAGCTTTACCTTCGACATTATCGGAAGACCCACTCGTTGCTTTGCAACGAGCTTTGCTCTAGTTTTTCTTTTTTTCTTTTTTCTTCCTAGACGCGAACTTTGAGGCTTCATATCTTGCTCATTTCTGAACTGATTTTGCTCAAATTTTCAGGGCTCATGGACTTTAGAAAACACTATCTTCATCAATTCATAAAAGTTAGAATTCCCTTTCCGTTAACGAGTTATTCCCCTTTTAAAATTTTTTAGGGCCTTTGGTTTCCAGACAAAGGCTCCGAGACTATGATAGCAGGGAATGGGAATCCAACGAATTTGAATAACAAAGACATTGAAGTTGTATACATCGGTTTTTGTTTTTGGATTACGTTCCTTATTTAGGAAAAGGTAGGGGGTCAAAAAACAGGATTCCAAAAAGTGCAAAAATTTAGACATATTTTCCTTTATATCTTTTTAACGAAAAATATTTTGTTAAGACATGTAGAATAAAAGTTGTGCAGAATATCAAGGGCTTTCATTTGACACTAATAAAAAAGGGCTGGCCCCTAAAATTAATGGCCAATAGCCCCTAAAAGTTTTTGCTTAATAACTCAAAAACGGAATGGATTTTGATATGGATGTCGCTGGAAAAGTTGTTTGTTGGGATCTCATAAAGGTCGTAACAATATTTTTTTGTAAGTGATTTGTGTAGTATGAGTGTAAAAAGCTTTACATGTTGACATGTACCTGTTTTCATTTGACAAGTTAACGAAAGTCTTTGTGCGTACAACTGGCATAAAGTTGCCGCGGAAAGTATGCTGGTTTATACAGGAGGCATTAATTTATAAGAATTTTTTTTTGTTGGAGTACATGCTTTTTTTTTTTAGGAGTTTAAGTCATTGTTGTTAAGTTCTTATAGTGCACAATCATTAAAAACGGCAATTGGAAAACAAAACATTCTTTTTCTATTCTTTTTAACCACAAAATATGGAATTAAAAAACTCTATGCATTACATTTTATTTATTAACTCCATGCATTTAAAATCTACCTTGAATCAGAGCTGTGTGTGTGTATACCATTACGTAAGCTCTCCCTCGCCCGCGGCCGAGAAAATCGGTCACCATGCTCGCGGCTGGACTACCTAGCGGTCAGCGGTTATCTAATACACGAGAGTTGCGTCTCTCATATATGAGTTTATTTAGCCGCGAACTCAAGAATTGTTTTAGTTTTGATTACACAAAATCTTTTGTGGATTAAACGATATGATGTCAAGTAAGAAATAGTTCATTTAATTAATAAAAGCAATGTCATTCTCTAAAGCAATAATAGACAAAGATCAATTGTGGGGTTTAAGTTTAAAATATATAACTTCTATTTGATAGAGTAAGGTCATTATATTGCAAACTTTTCAAATCTTCCTTGGTTGTGAGCTGTGCGTTTCTGTGCGTTGTACCTTTACGAAATATATTCTTTGCCCACGGCCGAGGAGATCAGCGACGGCTGCATTACCTAGCGGTAAGCGGTTATTTAATACACAAGATTCGCACACCGCGACTTACACTTACATGCATATGAATGTGTTTGAGTTAATAAAACCGTATATACAAGAACTGTTTTAATTTTATGTTATAAAAGTTTGTCCTATTTGTATATATTTAATTAAATATTTGAGTGTAAATGAATATTAATGAACGACATTACTCCAAATCGGAAAAATCGTTAGACATAAACTAATGGTTGGTTTGTTTATGTAAACTACTTTAAAAACTGTACAATTAATGTTTTAAATGAACACCCCCCCCCCTCAAATATTAAACATTTAAATGATGATAATCCCTCGCACATGGCTGAGGAGATCCGGCGCGAGTGGATAAGTGATCCGCGGTCGGTTCGTGTTCTTCTACATGTACCTTATGACGCGTTTATGTTTCATATTTTGCACGGACACAACTATATTTTATTATGTTTTCAACTATTATATTGGTTTAAGATGAAAAGATAAATTTATTTTACTTGTACAGTTGATTAAGCATTGATTTATACGATAGCGTATAAGGTAGTTTAAAAATCAAATCAAATTATAATCAAAGTTCCATGTTACATGTTTGCGGTAGGTGCTAGCACGATAAAGGAATGCCCTGAATTGAGGCATTCGATGATTATTTTAAAAAATATTCACATGAGTTTAAACAACTTTAGATTAGATTCTATCGGTCACATATTAATCACTACTGTAGTTTCATTGTGGAAGCGAACTCATTACTGCCCCCCCCCCCTCCTCCCGCCCCGCTGACTTGTGCTCGCGCTGGATTTTTTTTTTAATTGGAGAAAAGATAGCAAGATCTGTCGAAAATGATTGTTGGTGGTTTCTTATGTGCAACATTTTGTTTCACTTTCCCAGCCCTTTGTTTATTCGGCCAGTCTGTGTTAATTCAATTGCTGCATGCGACCGAGAATCTTGTGTCGCTTCAGCGCACACAGCTCAGAACATTTATAGCCCCAGGTCATCAATTGTTATGTAATTGAGTAACAGTTGGAAGGGTGATTTTACTACATAAAATAATAAAATCATAATATAATCTATTTGAATTGAGTACCATGCGTATAGATTCCCATAATAATTAATTTTTTTATTACCTTTCTATGTTTACATTTAATTTTGTTCAAATAATTAATAAATTTTCTTTCATTTAAATTGTGTGCTTCATCTAATACGTATTCCGATTACCTTGAAGTCATTAATTTTCCATTGGCTTTTGACAAAAGAGAGACGCCTGACCATCCAATGAAAACAAATACACAGAGTTTGATTGACAGGTTTAGCCAGGTGCAGGTCTCACCCGATGTCCGAGGTTATGTGTGCTGCTTGTACACAGCCGAATGGTCTCAGTAAGAGTTATCGATGTAAATAAATAATAAAAATACATGCTTATCAAAACATGATCGTGCAAGTTAAAGTTGATTTAGGTTTGTTCCAATAGAAATCATGTTTCACTAACTGTATTTAATATTTTTTATGTATAGCGAATTTTAATATTGTTTCAGTACTGAAACATCGCATGAAAACGTTAAATATACATGTAATTATCTGTTACTAGTCGTCTTTTAATTAATATACCTTTCTTTTGTTTGTTAAAAATTCGCTCAATTTTGTTAAAGTAATGTAAAACACGGGCGCCATTTTGAAACAATTAACTTGTCAGAGTTCCGAATGAAATCTGATGAACGTTTCACACGGTTCTCGCACGCTTTGCTCGAAACGATTTACACGCTTTGCCCGAAACGCTAAACGGTTTACATGAAACTCTGAAAACATGAAACTAAAAGGTTTATACACGAAACGTTGCTCGCACTTAGGCCGCACGCTTTTTTGGTGTAGTAGTACGTTTTAGGGTCTGTAAATTTTGTCGGCACGCAATTCTAAACTTGCACATAGTCTTCAAAAATTAGAAATATTTTAATATAGAAGTTATCTTCGAGAAAGGTTTACGTGTTTTGTAGGCGGGTTCAGTTTAAAAAAGAAATACAATTCCTGACATGAATCATGAGTACATACTGTTTATAACAATGCTTGCTACCCTTGAAAATTTAACTCGCCATTAAACATCTCACTTTTTAAAGAATGTTTGAAACGATTACATAAACTCTGCTCGACAAATAGTTTTCCTAAAATATTTTCTTCCTTTCTTTGTTTCAAAACACGTTTTATATACAGGCTTTCAATCACAACACGTTTTTATAACAAAAGCAGAACTGAAAGTATAGTCATTATAATCGTTTGACACCATATAACATATATTTTCAACTCGCAACAACAACGGAAGACCTACTCGGGGCTTTGCCACGAGCTCTGCTCTAGTTTTTAATAGTTTTTGTGTCCCTAAGAACAAAAAAGACCTTTCCACTAAGGCATTTATTAATATTCCTATTATTTCTTTTTTCTTATTTTGAAAAATGTGCTTGTCCCCATAGACCATGATGCAATCTTCATTTATTAATTACTGCTTAGTTAATAACGTTTTTAAAAATTTCTCTCGGCAAATCTTTTTCTACTCCAAAATGCTTTAAATTAATAACAAAATATTAAATACATGATGGATTCTCAAGAAAAATTAGGTCCTAATATGGATCGGATACCTTAAGAGAATTTTGTTCCTTTGGGTTCTTAGGGTATACAATTATTTTATCAAATTTACCTGTTGTGACTTCGCAATCTATTGGGTTTGATGTTTAAGTTTCACCTTGAATTTAAATGAATATCTACACTTTTCATAAAGTAGGGGTAATACCTGCGTTTATCAAAATTCTTCCAGACCAAAAAGAGATATGCAAACATTAATCTTTTAACGAAAATTTATTTTAATTATTAAACCATATTATTTTCAGACGTCATCTTAAGGTTAATATCTAACAGTGTTACATTAGTATTGATTCACCTGCAACATGTAAGAATATTAAGAGTTTTATTATTCAAGTGTTAAGAAAAAATATTTGTTAAAAATTTCCCAAGATATTTCACTTAAGATTTGATGTTTTAAATTTAACAGATATCACGCCATGAAACTGTGTCGAAGAATTTTTTTCTTATGAATTCAAAATTCTTAGTTCTAATGGCGTATTGTGTAGCGGATATGTACTTTTGTTGTCGCTTCAAAATCAGTAACACAAATTAGAGAGCCAACTGCCTAATACCATTTACAATAATAGTTTTTCATTTGTAAGGGACGGCACTAATTACATTAAATGCATCTGTTGTGACGTCGCCATTTTTGGGGTTTCGGTGAAAATTACACCTTCAATGTAAAATCAATTAAGGATATATTATATCCACATTTATCATAACTTTTTTGGTAATATATGTGTATATCAAATTTCTTCCAGAAAAAACCTGACATGTATACATTAATCTTTTTTACACAAATTTATCTTAACTTGTAAAATATATAATTTTCAAAATTTAAGTTAAAGTTGATATCTATGGTGTTACATGAATACAATAAAAGATGTGGGTTGTTTTTTTTTACATATTTGGATATTTCTCTAAGGATCTAGTGCCCAAATTACATTTTTAAAAAGCGCCATTAATTTATATTGAAGAATTTTAACGTTATGTATTTAAAAGTCTTCGTCCTAATGGCGGCTTAGGTAGCGTACAAACAATTTTATTATGAGTTCAAAATCAGAGACACAAATAAGAGAACATGTGTTATGGACGGCACTTGTTAAATTCAATGTACCTGTTGTGACGTCTCCATCTGTTGGGCTTTCTGTGAAAGTTTCATCTTCAATTAAAAAAAACAAAAAAATGATTTTTTGGGTAAAACATGTCTTAATCAAATTTCTTTAAAACAAAGAACGCGAAATTTATACATTAATCCTATATATTTACATTATCCAATGTCTTTGCCTGTGATAACATTACGTATCGATTTTGTACTATATAACCCAAAATACAAATGACGCCAAATGGAGGCTCCAGCGTGGTTTGTTTATTTATATTTATATTTAAATATTTAATCGTACGATGGCCTAAAATTATATAAATATAAGTAATAAGGAATCATTCTTTGAATATTATGAGATGAAAATAAATGTACCTGTTGTGACGTCGCCATCTGTTATGCTTTCAGTGAACGTTTCACCTTTAATTTAAAAATAAAACAACTTAAATCCGCATTCATCAAATATTTTGGGTAATGCATTTGCTTATTTTATTTTCAGAGAAAAAAGTAAAATTTATACATTAATTTATTTATATAAAATCCCTTTAACTTGTAAACAATATTATTTTTAAAAGGCAAGTGACCGTTGATATTTAATAGTGCTACATGAATAAGGATTTACCTACAACATGTAAGAATATTAAGAGTTTAATCTTTTAATTTCTAAATGTAATATTTCTTTTTTTTTAAAGTTATATTACTTAGGATTTGCAGCCTCAATTAAAAACATATCAAACGTCTTAGTTCTAGTAGCTTTTTATGCAACGGTCATGAACTTTTATTGTCAATCTAAAATCAGGGACAGTAAATAAGTCCACCAATGCCTGATGCAAGAAACAATATATTTTTTGAAAATTGTTAGACGGCAATTATAAAATTAAACGTACCTGTTGTGACGTCACCATTTGTTAGACTTGCAGAGGAAGTTTCATCTTTAATTCAAAAACCAATTAGAATAAATCTTATCCTCATTTTTATGAATTTTTCATTATAGATATGCAAAAACGCAAAAACTGAAATTTATACATTATTCTTTCTTAAAATTATTTTTATTCGTAAACCATATTTTCAGCAGTTAAATTAAGGTTGATATCTACTAGTGTTACTTGAATACAGATACAGCCAGAACAAGTAAAGAAAAATAGAGTTCTATCTTTCACTGTTTACTTAAAAAATATCTGTTACAAAAAAAAAACTTTTATTGTCAGTTTAAAATCGGATAAGAACTTTGATCGTCTGTCTAAAAGCAGAGCGACAATGGTCGCCAGACAAGTGTCCGGTAACATTTACAATATATTTTGTGATATCTATTAGGGACGGCACTTATTAAATTGAATGTACCTGTTGTGACGTCGCCTACTGTTGGTCTTTTAGTGGAAGTTTCATCTTTAATTCAAAAACAAAAAAAAGTGTAACTCACATCACATATTTCATTAATGAATTGGACAAAAACTCTAACGGTCAAACATCAGAGACACCAATAAGACAACCAAGTGCGTCTTACTAATAACAAGATACATTTTGAGGTGTTTTGGGGACAGCATTTATTAAATTAAATGTACCTGCTGTAATGTTGTCTTCTGCTCGTCTTTCAGTGGAAGTTTTATCTTAATTTAAAAAACAAAAGAAATAACTCGTAAACCATGTTATTTTTCAGCAGTCAATGTATATATGAAATAAGGCCTCATAAGTACCGATTCAGCGACACCAAGTTAAGGAATAAAGAGTTTTATATTTCGATTTTGGAATAAACATTTCTGTTATAAAGAAAATCAAATAAGGGTTTAAATTAATTTCACAAATCAAATAATATCACGCAATTAGATGTATTCAAAACTCTTAATCCTGGTGGCTCCTGATGTAACAAACAAGAACTTTTATCGTCTGTTCGAAATCAGAGACACTAATAAGAGAACCATATTTTTGTGGTTTGATAGGGAAGGCACTAATTTATTTCAACATACCTGTCGTGACCTCGCCATCCAATGGGCTTTCAGTGGAAGTTTCACCTTAAATTAAAAAAAACGAGAAAAGATCCTCATTTTTATAACTTTTAGATGATAAATGTGTTTATCCGATTTCTCCAAGACAAAACCTTTTTAAACTCATAAACCATATTATTTTTAGATCAAAGTTTATATCTAACATGGTTACATGAATACCGATTCAGCTACAACAAGTTAGGATGTATAGTTTAATCTTTTAATTTGTAATAAGACATCGGCTGTACAAAGTTTTCGAGAAATTTCACTTAGACTTTGGCGACGAAAATAGATAATGCCACGCCTTTTAATTGCGTTGCCGAGCATTAAATATATGTATGCTAAAGTCTTAGTTTGCACCTTGGTAACAGACAAGTCCCCGTACCAGCAAGAGCTATCAAAACTTAGACTTGTGAAGACTTGCAGAATATTATTTTATCACTTTAGTTATACTATACCTTTAATTGCCAAAACTAAAAAACTCCATATGAAGAGAATTTCCTTAAAACGTGAATAAAACATCTTAGCTTTCATGAGTTTTCATGGTTTGTTAGGGAAACACTAATTGTATTAAGGTGGTATAGAACATATGTCAATATTAGTGGATTAAAGTACATTATATCTGAAATACTTTCACTGGTTTAGAATTTTTGAATTTCATAATATTTATCCAAAAGATACGTTTTAAAAAAATTTGGAAAGGTAAAAATTTTAAAATCCTTAGCAAGATTCGAAATAGTGACATACAGATGAGAGAAACCTCAAACCCACTGCACCGCACTTTGAGATGACAGCATTTGGAAAGATAGTATTTATGAAATAACGCTTGCTTTTATTTCGATACATAGTATGTCAGAATATGGAGGTGTCCCATTACACCTTAAATATACCTGTTGTGACGTCGCCATCTGTTGGGCCTTCTGTGGAAATTTCATCTTTAATTTTAAAAGAAAAGGATTAATAATATTTTATAAAATTTTTGGTAATACATATAATAATACATGACTTTATTATTTGAGCAAGGGTAAGAAAACGTTTTCGACCCGTGCCCAAATACAGCTTATATTTCAAGAGAGTTATTATTGATTTCGTTTATCCTCAAATACCACATTTTGCACCTCGCACGAGCTTTATTCAACAAACGCTGCATATATGCAGTTGAAACCATGACGCCATGGCGTAGTCGAAGCAAGAAAGATGACGTCACAATGCATTTGAACGTCGGTTAAATACACGAGGCTATATTTGGGCATTGACCGAATATAGCCCTGGTTTATTGAATTACCTTTATTAGGTCAATACAAGTGGTAGTTGCAGGATAAATGTGGTTATAATTTTTTTTTCAAGACAAAAAAGTGAAATACATATATATTAATCTTTTCACGAAAATATTGATTTTTTATTTGTAAACAATATTAATTTCAGAGGTCAAGTCAAAGTTGATATCTATTAGCGTTACATGTATATAGTTTCTCCTACAACATCTAAAAACTTCAAGAGTTTTATCATTTAATTTTTAAAAAACAATTAAAGAATATTCCAAAATATTTCAATTCTTTCAAATTAAATAATATTACACCCTTAAATTGTGTTGATGAATTTAACTTTATTTATTCAAAAGTCTTCGTCATAATGGCTTCTTAAGTAGAAAACAGAACGATTATTTTAAGTTCAATATCAGAGACGAGCAAAAGAACCAACTGCCTAATACCATTAACAATAATAGTTTTGAATTTGTAAGAGACGACACTTGTTAAATTAAATGTACCTGTTGTGACGTCGCCATCTGTCGGGCCTTCCGAGGAAGTTTCACCTTAAAAAACAAAAACAAAAAAATAACTAATGTCTGCATTCTTTATCAATTTTGTGTAATACATGTGTTTAAATAAATTTCTTCAAGAAAAAAAAGTGTAATGTATACATTTGTATTTTTACGTTAAAATATTTAAACTCGTAAACCATATTATTTTCATAGATAAAAATTACATATCTAATAATTACATGAATACCAAATTAGTAACAACAAGTAAGGAAATCAAGATTATAGCATTCGAGTTATAATAAAAATATGTATTATAAAATGTTTTCAAGATTTTTTAAATAAAAGTTTTGGTCACAAATTAAATAATATCATTCCATTAAATTATGTTAAAGAATACTAAATATATGGATTCAAAATTCTTAGTCCTGGTTGCTTCTTACGTAACGGACAAGAATATTTATTGTCGGTTCAAAATCAAAAACTTGAAAATGAGAATCAAGTGCCTAATTCCATAATAGCCTGAGATTCAAGGAATCTGGGTGCATACTAGATGTGTAAAGATGTTTATGGGGTTAATACTCAATATATTTGGACATAATTGTCATGTTTAAGTATCAATATGTAAGAGTGGAGTCTGTCCTTATTAATGAAATATTCCTTTCGAAGAGTTGTCCAACTTTGCTTTAATTCTATAAAAATTAATTTTACAAAAATTCAATGCGGTATAAAATTTATTTTTAATAGTTTTTGTATTCCTAAGAACAAAAAAGACCTTTCCACCCAGGCATTTATTAATATTCCTATTATTTATTTATTTTTATTTTTAGAAATGTGCTTGTCCCCATAGACCATAATGCAATCTTCATTTATTAATTACTGCTTAGTTAATAATGTTTTTAAAAATTTCTCTCGGCAAATCTTTTTCTTCTCCAAAATGCTTTAAATTAATAACAAAATATTAAATACATGATGGATTCTCAAGAAAAATTAGGTCCTAATATGGATCGGATACCTTAAGAGAATTTTGTTCCTTTGGGTTCTTAGGGTAAACAATTATTTTATCAAATTTACCTGTTGTGACTTCGTCATCTGTTGGGTTTGAGGTGGACGTTTCACCTTGAATTTAAATGAATAAAGGATTAATAATATCTTCACTTTTCATAAAGTAGGGGTAATACCTGCGTTTATCAAAATTCTTCCAGACCAAAAAGAGAAATGCAAACATTAATCTTTTAACGAAAATTTATTTTAATTATTAAACTATATTATTTTCAGACGTCATCTTAAGGTTAATATCTAACAGTGTTACATTAGTATTGATTCACCTGCAACATGTAAGAATATTAAGAGTTTTATCATTCAAGTGTTAAGAAAAAATATTTGTTAAAAATTTTCCAAGATATTTCACTTAAGATTTGATGTTTTAAATTTAACAGATATCACGCCATGAAACTGTGTCGAAGAATTTTTTTCTTATGAATTCAAAATTCTTAGTTCTAATGGCGTATTGTGTAGCGGATATGTACTTTTATTGTCGCTTCAAAATCAGTAACACAAATTAGAGAGCCAATTGCTTAATACCATTTACAATAATAGTTTTTTATTTGTAAGGGACGGCACTAGTTACATTGAATGTATCTGTTGTGACGTTGCCATTTTTTTGGGCTTTCGGTGGAAATTACACCTTTAATGTAAAAACAATTAAGGATATATTATATCCACATTTATCATAAATTTTTGGTAATAGATGTGTATATCAAATTTCTTCCAGAAAAAAACTGACATGTATACATTAATCTTTTTTAAACAAATTTATCTTAACTTGTAAAATATATAATTTTCAAAATTTAAGTTAAAGTTGATATCTATGGTGTTACATGAATACAATAAAATATGTAAGGGTTTTTAACATATTTGGATATTTCTCTAAGGATTTAGTTCCGAAATTACATTTTTAAAATGCCCCATTAAATTATGTTTAAGAAGTTTAACTTCATGTATTCAAATGTCTTCGTCCTAATGGCGGCTAAGGTAGCGTACAAACACTTTTATTATGAGTTCAAAATCAGAGACACAAATAAGAGAATGAGTGCCTAATACCCTTAACAATTATAGTTTCAGATTTATTATGGACGACACTTGTTAAATTCAATGTACCTGTTGTGACGTCTCCATCTGTTGGGCTTTCTGTGAAAGTTTCATCTTCAATTAAAAAGCAAAAAATGATGTTTTGGGTAAAACATGTCTTAATCAAATTTCTTTAAAACAAAGAACACGAAATCTATACATTAATCATATTTACGTAAATTATCTTCACTCCTTAACAATATTATTTTCAGATGTCAAGGTTAATATCAATTAGGGTTACACGAATACGGATTCAGCAACAGTATGTAAGAATATCAAGAGTTTTAACTTTCAATTTGTAATAAACCTATCTCTTTTAAAGAGTTTTTAAGATACATCAAGTTGGATTTGATATCCCAAATTAAATAGTATCATGTTGTTAAATTGTGTTGAATGATACTGAATGCCTATTAGAAAGCCTACGTCAGCTTGGCTCCTTACGAAACGGACATTTATTATCAATTATAAATTCAAAATCTGAGACACAATAAGAGAACCAAGTGCCTAATACCCTGAACAAAAATATTTTCTAAATTTAAGAACCGCCATTGCTTAAAATAAATGTACCTGTTGTGACGTCGCCATCTGTTATGCTTTCAGTGAACGTTTCACCTTTAATTTAAAAAAAGAAAAAAAACTGAAATCCGCATTCATAAAATATTTTGGGTAATGCATTTGCTTTTTTTTTTTAGAGAAAAAAGTGAAATTTATACATTAATATTTTTAAATAAAATTTCTTTAACTTGTAAACAATATTATTTTCAAAAGGCAAGTTACGGTTGATATTTAATAGTGCTACATGAATAAGGATTCACCTACAACATGTAAGAATATTAAGAGTTTAATCTTTTAATTTCTAAATGTAATATTTCTTTTTTTAAAATCCAAGTTATATTACTTAGGATTTGCAGTCTCAATTAAAAACATATCAAACGTATTAGTTCTAGTAGCTTTTTATGCAACGGACATGAACTTTTATTGTCAATCTAAAATCAGGGACAGTAAATAAGTCCACCAATGCCTGATGCAAGAAACAATATATTTTTTGAAAATTGTTAGAGGGCAATTTTAAAATTAAACGTACCTGTTGTGACGTCACCATTTGTTAGTCTTGCAGAGGAAGTTTCATCTTTAATTCAAAAACCAATTAGAATAAATCTTATCCTCATTTTTATGAATTTTTCGTTATAGATATGCAAAAACGGAAAAACTGAAATTTATACATTATTCTTTCTTAAAATTATTTTTATTCGTAAACCATATTTTCAGCAGTTAAATTAAGGTTGATATCTAATAGTGTTACATGAATACAGATACAGCCACAACAAGTAAAGAAAATCAGAGTTCTATCGTTCATTGTTTACTTAAAATATATCTGTTACAAAAAAGAACTTTTATTGTCAGTTTAAAATCGGACAAGAACTTTGATCGTCTGTCTAAAATCAGAGCGACAATGGTCACCGTACAAGTGTCCGGTAACATTTACAATGTACTTTGTGATATCTATTAGGGACGGCACTTATTAAATTGAATGTACATGTTGTGACGTCGCCATCTGTTGGTCTTTTAGTGGAAGTTTCATCTTTAATTGAACAACAAAAAAAGTGTAACTCACATCACATATTTCATTAATGAATTGGACAAGAACTTTAATGGTCAAACATCAGAGACACCAATAAGACAACCAAGTGCGTCTTACTAATAACAAGATACATTTTGAGGTGTTTTGGGGACAGCATTTTTTAAATTAAATGTACCTGCTGTAATGTTGTCTTCTGTTCGTCTTTCAGTGGAAGTTTTATCTTAATTTCAAAAACAAAAGATATAACTCGTAAACCATGTTATTTTCAGCAGTCAATGTATATATCAAATAAGGCCTCATAAGTACCGATTCAGCGACACCAAGTTAAGGAATAAAGAGTTTTATATTTCGATTTTGGAATAAAAGAAAATCAAATAAGGGTTTTAAATAACAAATTAAATAATATCATTCAATTAGATGTATTCAAAACTCTTAATCCTGGTGGCTCCTGAGGTTACAAACAAGAACTTTTATCGTCGGTTCGAAATCAGAGACACTAATAAGAGAACCATATGTTTGTGGTTTGATAGGGAAGGCACTAATTTAATTCAACATACCTGTCGTGACCTCACCATCCAATGGGCTTTCAGAGGAAGTTTCACCTAAAATTAAAAAACAGAAAAAAGATCCTCATTTTTATGACTTCTAGGTGATAAATGTGTTTATCCGATTTCTTCAAAACAAAACCTTTTTAAACTCATAAACCATATTATTTTTAGATCAAAGTATATATCTAACATGGTTACATGAATACCGATTCAGCTACAACAAGTTAGGATCAAGAGTTTAATCTTTTAATTTTGTAATAAGACATCGGGTGTACAAAGTTTTCGAGAAATTTCACTTAGAATTTGGCGACGAAAATAGATTATGCCACGCCTTTTAATTGTGTTGCCGAGCATTAAATATATGTCTGCTAAAGTCTCAGTTTGCACCTTGGTAACGGACAAGTCCCCGTACCAGCAAGAGCTATCAAAACTTAGACTTGTGAAGACTTGCAGAATATTATTTTATCACTTTAGTTATACTATACCTTTAATTGTCAAAACTAAAAAACTCCATATGAAGAGAATTTCCTTAAAACGTGAATAAAACATCTTAGTTTTCATGAGTTTTCATGTGTTCCTTAGAATAGTAGCCTTGATGGAATCATGTTTGCAGTACCTCAGCGATTATGCAACCTCTGACAACCGACTTCTCAAGTTTGGTTATAATGTATGCAGCTGAAAGGATGAAATTATATGCGTTTTAGATAACAGCATGAAGTAATGATTAATTCATCTGAAATTTGCATAATATAGATTACAAATTCCAACATTTCATAGTTTTGTGTGACCAGTTTTTGACTGCTGAGATAATTTCATTGATTTAATCTGAAATGTTCATCTAGATACTTAAAATTAGAAACCAACGCTTAGTTCGAATTTTGTTTCTTGGTAAATTGATAAGAGAGATCGGTTTTTTTTATCAATTAATGAAAATAAATCTTCTAAGATAACAAGAACAAATATGGGTTACCCCATATCCAAGATATTCTACTTTTAAATTACTTGAAATTTCAATGTGCTTAGCATATCTCACTGGACTTGTTAAGAATTTGATGCATGTACTTAGTCATGTCCGTAGCAAATACGACACCAGTCTTGCAGCACTTGCAAACTTTACACACACGGTTCACACGAGTGGAGTCAGAAATACATAATCACTCCGTTATCAAAAGAAAAGAAAAAAAACGCCCACTCTTACACAATAAATAATTAAAATAGACTTGATAACTAAAAAACAATAATCATGGAAGTGATATAATTTTTGTAATGATATAAGCAATATTCATCGGTGAAAAAATTTCAATCGTAGAATGAGCTATATTTTTATATATATATTTCGACTGAGGGGGTAGCTAGCATAGGACGATGAACATTTCTCATTTTAATTTCTTGTGGAAACGTGATTTTTAAAAATATGTTTTGAGTTAATTTTGTTTCCTTTCATGTATAACTATACATAATGCATCGATATTCTAAACATTTGTTACATTGTTGTTTCGGTTGATCATGAATGGAACTATATTTTTCAGCGCAACTGTGTAAAATATATATAAAAAAAGAAGTATTGTCAGCAAATAGCGCGAAATAATTTTATGTATGATAAATACTTTTTCCTAGCTGGGTTACGTTCCTCATGGGAATATGTCACTGATACTGAGCTTTAACATTGAAAAAGAGGTAGGAATTCTACGGTTTTCGGAACTTTTATTCCCAACACTGATAGCTTAAACGCCATTATTAACTTCAAAAGGAGCCTGAATGATTTAATTCATTTTTTAAAAAGTTAAATCCATTGGTCGCCATTTTTGGGGTAAATCATAGCAGCATCTGCGGATTAGTGATTTGTAACTTTGCCATTGTAGTCTAAAAATCCGTGTTCATATTGCACATTGTATTTTGGTTGCACGGATATGGGGCAACCCATACACTGAAGTAATAATTTATATTCAAACACATTTACTCACATAGCGCTTAAATATTAAGTAGCATAAGTGGAAGCATGTTGTTTTTTCCCCTTTTCATATTTGGGTTGACTTGCAAAGACAAACAACTCAGCGTTTTGCAAAATGTGAACTGCCCTATTATCAAATCTGCCTTCAAGATAGATCTCAGTTCAATGAAATTTTGCTTTAAAACCTGTTCGTTATCACCACATTTCATACCTTAATACCATACACGATCTTTAGCTTTTTGTGTTGTAATCCAAATGGCTCATACATGCAGACAATCAAAAAAAAAGAATTTTTTACTCCTTAGCATCATGGCAAAATAAACACAGTTCCGTATCTAATATTTTGAATATAAAAAGTCGAGAGATTTTGCAAAAAAATTGTAAAAGATATTGTAAACTTATCCTTTTTTTTGGGTTCATTATGATAAGTTATAAGGAATCGTAACAATTTGTCCCCATTCGTTTTCTTCAATTTTCATAGACATCCTCTCCTCACATGTATGTTTTACGTTTACAGGGGTATCGGTGACAGCTGATTTTTTAATTTTACCAAAACAGTTTTCCTCTCTTGTAACATTCTTTATCAATTCTTTCCAACTAATGCTTTGGGGTGACTGCTATCAACCCATTGTAGGTTTAAAACTGTGTATGCAATTTCAATTTTATCGGAAGTTTTCAAATTAAAGAAAAATTCTGTCGTTTTTGATGAGATCATTAATTAAAAAAATGTGACCTTTTTAATTGACATGATTTTCTCTATTTCTTTTATCCAATTTAAAATAATATAGCTATAAACTAAAACATTATATGACGTAATCAAATGAGCCCTTTTACCTACACTGTCAATATCAAGATGACCTTTTCCTATATTGTATTAATTTCGATTTAATTCAAAGATTTTCCTTTTGGTCAGAAATATACATTATTAAGTGGTGTAAAGCTGACGAGAAAAGCACACCGGTCTTATTGTAAACACAACGAACCGCTCTGTGTTGACATTGCTATGTTGTTGTAGAGACTATTTCATTACCCCTCGATAATATCTTTTTTTTTTTAATCCTCCTTCACCTGTGAAAAGACTATTTAATATTTGCTATTACTTTTTATTTTAAAATCTACATACCACAAAATATATATACTTCAAAAACTATTCATAGCTTCATGTAAATGACTTAAAAGTGTTTTCATCTATAAATGACCATCTGTGTGTGTGTGTGTGTGTGTGTGTGTGTGTGTGTGTGTGTGTGTAATTTATATGCGGTCTATGATAAAAATTTGGAGATATGGTGTCCTTCATTGTATTTAAGCATTTTTCAATACTTTTGTATTGTGTGCCATACGATTATCTAAATGAAAAAGTGAGATAAAACCAACAAAAATATGAAAATAATGTTGACTAACAAATAAAATATTAAATTTTAATATTGTAGTACTGTCAAAAATATTTCAGTGATAAACAGTTTGAAAAATTTAGTCCGAATTTCCTCTGTTTTGCTAAAGTTTAATTTTGTTTGAGCCTAACTCAATAATATAGTAAAAATATCGAATGGTATGTCAATAATAGTTCATTTCAATAGTATTTTATTTGTTTAGAACATATTTCAGAATAAGAAACATTTTATTGTAATCCTGAGTTGTAATTTCAAACGCAGCAAAAGGTTAATGTATTTATTTTTGTTTTGCTGTCTGCTTTTCTTGAACGAATTTGATGGTTTGTTTTCTTAAGGGGAAAGTCCCTGGTTTTTAGCCGGGCTCTGCTGAAAGCAGAGACCTGGCTCTAGGCAGGCAAATCGCCAATGTTACTATAAATAGCACAACTTCAAAAGTAAACAAAAAACCAAACAGCGTCAAATTAAAAGCTTCCGCTATACCAGATAGTTGCACAAAGAGCCACGTTTTGTCAAAAGTGTTGGCATTTTGTTTCTTTTTTTTAATTTCGAGAGATTTTTCAATCTTTTTTAGTTTTCCTATTAATAACGTGTTTTAAAAACAAGACTATGCATTTTGGACACATACAAAGCGCATGAATTTCCATGAACTACTTTGCTGCGCGTTGAAGTAATGGGGATTGAATATATAACGCTTGATGCAAACTTCAAAGCACAACAGTTGAACCTTTTTCTGCTAGACAGACATATTTTTGCTTATAGCCGCTCACAAAATTCGGTCGCTCTCTGACGGTTTGCCGACATTAATAGCATGAGAGAGAGAGAGAGATTTATTTTCAGTCTTTACTACACAATATGCATAAAGACACACCAAAAGAGCCCGGCTTTCAGTACTTCAGTACTTTGATTCTTTTATGTTCTTGTTTAGTATTGTCAGAGCTCAACAGGAATCATCTATCAAGCTAAATAAAAAGCAATGTGTTCATCCACATGCCATTAGGGTTTCCATTGCAAATGAAACCATGTTCATCGATTTGATTGTTGAATAATCTATCTATGCAAAATATCAAAATTAAGAAGTTCACAAACTTATTTTATAATCAGCTACCATCGTTAGTAGTTGAATCTTTTGGAAAAATTTCTCAACGAAAGGAGACAGGTTCTTTACAATTTTGCGAATGTTGTTCAAACATGTTCAAACATATCAGTTCTCAAATATCATTTTTTGACTTTCAAAGCATTTATTCCATTATTTCATAAAAAGAAACTGGTAAGATATTCGGAGCTATGTGCGAACTCAAATTATTAAGAAATGATGGCAGGGAACAATGCCATTTAGCTTGAAACATAAAGCATACAAGTGAAATGAGATCACGGCTCCTAACTTGATCTCTGTGATATAGATATTTCTACACAGCAAACAAGGTATTGCATAAGGTTATATTGTAATATTTTATTGTAATACCAGTATTTCATTTAAATGAACCATCATACAATGTTTAATCTTCATATCATAAACACATACACTTCTTTACTACAGTCACAAACACTACATTCCTACTTCATATTGGCATCGTATGTTTTCTAAATCCTTGTTTTTGGACCGCAACCATTTCGATTTTCTGTTCGGTTTTAAGTTAAACCCAATGCTCTTAAACCGTGTAAACAAAACCTACCGCATCCTGTATCCGAAAAACAGTGATAAATTTCAATACATCTCTTAAATCTCCTATAATACATACATTTTTAGAATGGAACTACTTGCGTGGTCAATGAGCACGGGGTAAAAATAGTGGTATGTGACCTAATAATTACACAATTCTTCTTTGATTTTGATGAAACTTGGTAGGTAGACACTTATACCCATGATACACCTCCCTGTGAAATTTGGCGGGAATTGTGTATTCTGCATCAGAGTTATAGGCCTTTGAAATCTGGTCCAGGAAGGCTGAAATAACATGCAAAATCTAGCACGTTACACACAATATTCAAATTTCAAGAGCTACATTTAACAATAATTACTTGTCAAAAGTTTCATTAATATATTACATTCATTAACCTAACATGTCTACCTGATGATGCTAATGATGATTTAATTCTTTTACACCTGGAACTATTTTTTGGAAATTTTTGAAAAAAATACCCCAAATATGGTTAAATTTTTCAGAAAATGCCAAAAATGAAACATTTAATCACATGCTATGAGCTTGAAAAAATATTTAAAAAATTCTGCATTAAGTTTGCTATAGAAATCAGGTATTTTGATAAATATACAGTGGCTAATCCGTTTACATTAAGCAGATAATCACATAGAACCATTCACACATTTTCAGGAAATGGCACTTGCTGACTAAAGTAGATTAACTCAGAGTACACAGGGCTGATATGGATAGGCATAAAATGCCTTTTGAAACAAAACTAACAATTTAGAAGAATTTAGAATGAATTCTATTTGTCCATTCATTACATATACACTGAATAAATTACTTAAATGTACCCTAATTCATAAGGAGCCTTGATTCATGAAAACTGTACTCTTAAAACAAAGGGAGATAACTCTACACATTAAAATCCAAAGTAGGGATTTTTTACAAACATTAACGAGAAACTATTTTAGAAATTACAAGTTCATCACCTTCTTTCAGCATTATCTGGTGTGATTAATCTTGAGGAGATCATACCTTTTGTAGCGAGGATTCACCATTCAAAGTCATGGGTTTCTACATATATTGTGCATTTAGAGGTGAAAATGTCTGGTATGTTACCATGAACAATGATGACCAAGACTCAAATTAATGATGAGAGTGCCAAAAAGATATTACTACAGTATTACAAATAGTAAAGCTTCTAGCAGACCTCATATATCTTGGGCAATCACTGTTCAATGCCAGCAACCAAACTCATTCACATGCTACATTTGTTGGTAGTTACATTTCTAGGACACACAGAGGGGGGAAAAATGACATAATAAGACTTTAAAGCAGTGATTTAAATAAAAGTTTGCAAGGCATTGATAATTTAGATGCTAAAATGACTATTTCTAACCAGTAAAATGTATATGTCTCATATAAATATCTACACATGAAGGAGAAATGTATGCCAGATTTTTTACAATATTTATCTTTTCTATATCTTTCAATCGAAATTTAAAAAAAAAACAGAACACACCACAATTTTTTTATCAAAACAATATTGATAAGATTGAAAATGGGATATAATGTTTATCTTTTGGTATTGTTTTATCGATAGTACCAAGGGTTATAAAATTCAATTTAAAATTGATATTCATGAACGTGCAGATCTGTTAAAACAAAAGAAATAATAGACATAGGAAAAACTATTTACTCTCCGGTATACGTAATACTAGCATTCTAAAATTAAATTTTTAATGTTGTTTTTGTAATTTTTTAATGCATCGTCAAAACAAAGCTTGCGTTGTCATAGATATTGAAAGTATACACAATTTTTGTTTTCCCTCAAGTCAAACCATTCCTTCATGTCACTCAAAAAACATAGATAGTATATATTTACATATTATCAGTGTCTTTGCCTGTGATAACACTACGTATTGATTTTGTACTATATAACTCATAATACAAATGACGCCAAATTGAGGCGCCAGCGGGGTTTGTTTATTTATATTTAAATATTTAATCGTATGATGGCCTAAAATTATATAAATATAAGTAATAAGGAATCATTCTTTGAATATTATGAGGTGATAATTTCGGTCGGGGCGTGATCAAATCTATTATAAAGCCCTTCGGGCTTTATTGGATTGATCACGTCCCGACCGAAATTATCACCTCATAATACTCAAAGAATGATTCCTTATTCCTTATATAAATGCTACAAACGGTACACGTTGTAATACATTTATATTTACAAACAGTCTATATGTGTTCAGGGAGAATGTGGTTATTAATGGTTGTGGGAACAGAAACATCTCACAACCATTCATTTTCTATTAATTCTCTGAAGTATTGAGTCGATTGTTGGTTTCAGGGCCTCAACCTCAACACAATTTCCGTGAAACAAGTGAGTATATAGTATGAATAAATCTAGATATGACATTTTGTAAATATCCTTACAATATCCCGATTCCTGTGGTACATTGGAGTCTTTTTACGGAACCGTAGGGGCTTCCTGTTCTTGCTCTTGGTGCAATCACAACTTCTCGGGCCTTTCCGGCAAGCTCGGAAAAACACCTCGAATGTATTAACATCACCGGATGTTAGAATTTTATACAAAATGGAGTCGCTTCCCATTAAAATAAGTATCGACTAGACAGTCTTGTATGTCGCTTCTGTGTTATATTTTAGTGTATATCGTTTACTATAATGAAGTATTACTCACATCTCAACAGATCGTAAAATGTGTTCTATTTGTTTCAAGTTTTACAAAAAGGGGGATTGTCATGGACGCCTAGGTAATACATTCGAGGTGTTTTTCCGAGCTTGCCGGAAAGGCCCGAGAAGTTGCGATTGGCTCTTGGTGTAGATCTGTGATGGCGCGTACTTAGTCTAGATGGCGCTTCGAAGATTTGGCGAGCGTCCTCTTCTCTTTGGAATCCGCTCTGTGATAGATACCGCCTTGTGGCTGACCGATAGACTCGTGCAGTTTGGTTTCCTGAATCATGCATGTTGAATGCACTTGTATCTATTATAAAACATAGGAACACTTTTGCTTTTGTATCAACCATGTTATATTTCCGATATGATTCAAACTTTTGACCAATTGATACTGATAGAGCTATCTAGCTTTTTAATAAAAATGTTTCACATTATTTTCCTATGAAATCCTAACTTAATCATTGGAACAAAAAAATTAACATAATTGCAAAATTATCAAATGCCAATAATATCATATGCAAAGAACGATTTTCCTTCAAAAATGTTATATTTCTATTATTCAAAATTCACTTTTGATCGATTACGATTGATACGACTTTGTCAAATATATTTTTTTAATCAAAATTGATACGTTTTAGTATATTGACATCATCATATTTGATAGTGAAACATGTATATCATTTTCCCCCCGACACCCCCCCCCCCCCCTCCCCGACCAAAAAAAAGATCGATTGATTATTCGATAAAAAGTACTGTGGTTTCATCAATATTCGTTGAATACCAATTTTCGTTGATTTCGTTGCTAAGTTTATCCTTGAAATTAAAAATTCATTGAACTGCAATTTCTACTAATATTTTGTATTGATACAGTCTTTGGCCACGAATTTACGTATCCTTGAAACTGTTAATTTTCACTTTATCCACGAAAATTGATACCCTTGAATATTAATGAAACCACAGTAGTGGTGCTGTAGTTCAATGTTTTTAAAAGAAGTAGCTATAGTGTTTTATGTCGCCTCCAATATTGCGCTTTTGTAGGCAACAGGCATTTTCAATATAATACAATATTTGTTTAAAACATATTTGAAGGGACGCTGATTCTACAATTTAAATACCATGTTTATTGTGTCTTCATGTTAATCATCTCACACCATATCATTTATATTTTAATTCAGGTTTTGTTAGGGAGAAATAGGAAAATACTAGTGGTAAAAATACAATACAAAGTTGGATATTTGACTATTTGATCACTTACAGAAATCCCACTTAAATTATGTCCCACAGGTAATGAAATGCACGTTTACATATTGAATTAATTTTGGTTTAGCTTGGTCT
Source organism: Magallana gigas (assembly GCF_963853765.1). Classification (NCBI taxonomy): domain Eukaryota; kingdom Metazoa; phylum Mollusca; class Bivalvia; order Ostreida; family Ostreidae; genus Magallana; species Magallana gigas. The sequence continues at coordinate 22,331,820 of NC_088858.1, read as the reverse complement.
TCGTAATAAAAATTAGACAAATATTTAAAGTAATATATTTATAAATGATACAAGTAACGCGTATTTGAATGTTGTTGGTATATTTATATCCAGTCTCTGATTGGTCGTAAATTAAGTTACTCAGGCGTGTCCAAAGTTACCTGGGTACGTGCTTAAAGTAGTGGAAGTTATTCGAAAATTCGCTGCTTATCGTGCAACGGACCCCCACCCACCCACTCAATCGTTATTTTGGTGATATCAATGTTAATAATTTGTTTTTTTATATTGTAGAATGTTGAATTAAGGAAAACGTAAAGTTGATTGTACATGAATATAATGTAATAAAAAAAAGTATGTTGCACTCGCGCAGGCGCAGGCGAGCTGTTCCTATATATTGGTGTTTTGAGTTTTAGTTTATAAATATTTTATGTTCGTTTGAACGGGTGAATTAGAACATAAGAGACTTTTCTAATACAATCCTATATATAGCCATATAAAGCCACAAGTATTAAACAACATTTTATCAAAGTGTTATAATTATGCTTTGACTTGTGGTTACACGAATGTCTTTTTGATTTTGCGGTCGCTGGATCTCTCCATCAAGAAGTATTTGAAGTAGTTTTGCGTGGACCCTGAGGTCCACGCAAAAAATATATAAGCGAGGTTAAACCGGATGCTATGGGGAAAATTCAGCCTGCGCATGAGCTAGCCTGGTTCCTGTGCGAAATGGGTAGCTCAGGGAACCAGGCTAGCACAAGTTTATCTGAATCGGGATCGGGATTCAGTGCCATATGACACATATAAGTTCAAAGGCGCTGTAATTGTAAAGTTGTCGGTAAACGGTACAGACAAGGCATTCCTTTTAAAGAAATGATTGGCATGTGATATGAACTATCAGTATTATGAAATAAGTTAATGTTATGCCGAAACTACAACATGCATCAAATAGCATAATTTGCAATGTTTTGTTGTTTTCCCAATACACATGTAACTTAACTTTACATTTATAGTAGGTGAGGCTAGAGAACTTCCCCATTAATTTTTTTAACATTTAAGTATGATTGAATAATTATGTCACTATAAAAGTTTAAATCTCAAGAAAAATGCATCAAAATATGAAATTTTTTAATTTACACAAAGCTGTCACTGCATTGTTAATAAAGTAAAGCGAATCGTAATGTGTGTACAAATAGCAGAATTCACCGAATGCCTGATACCATACATGCAAACTTCATTCATAGATAAATCATAATTATTTTAGAAGTATGAATCCTTTAAATTCTGAGATAAAAGGCAGGGCTATACATGCATGTATACGCAATACAACGTACAAATTAAGTGGTTAAAAGCAGAGGGCTGGATTCTGTGGAATCTCTGATAATTTTCACGTTTTCGTTGGAAACACATGCAAATGGTCCACGTATTGTAGTCCTTTTTTAAAGGACAGCAACTTGTTTTTTTATTTGAAGCATAATAAGAATAGAAAGTTTATATTACATGTATTTAATCGGTTGGATTTTTTTCTCAAATTCTCGTGTTTAATTCTGACTATAATCACATACCATATGAACAGAACTATTCACTAACACTATATTCTAAATTCAACAATACATTATTTACATATTGCTAGAAGTTAGCACAGTTCAAAAATATCAACTGACTTTATATACAGAGTTCTAAATACATTCTCTTCTCGATGAAGGCTTTCTGAATTTATTCTAAATTAGTGGTTATATACACCATAAAATCAGTACCTAGGATTCGAAATCATATTGTGACAGGTATATGCATCTATTCTTAGTAACGGTACTTTCCGTTCAAACACGGGTGTGTGCAAAACACAGTAAATTCCTTATTTTACGTGAGTACTTAATTCCGCAATTCAGCCGTTTTGCATCAAATTGCGAAAATAATTAATTGATCTGCATGTTGAAATTTCAATGAAAAATCGTTAAAACCTTTTTCAGGGAACGAATTTTGTGAAACCTTTTAATATTTAATAAGAATAAACAACAGATGTTATCTGCTGAGTGATTTGACACAGCAATTGTTTTCAACTATTAAACGGAATTTTTTCAATAATTAACACATACTTGTTCCAAAGGATCTTATTTGTACAGTAAAACTGAGTATGTTATTTATCAAAGGGAACGTTTGTTAAAGAGGTTCCAACAAAGAATTTATCTTGCACGAATTTTAAACTGCAGGCACGTAGCATCGTTTTTGAAAGTGGGGGGGGGGGGGGGGCAGACCCATCCAAAAAATCTTGACAACCAAAAAAAGGGAAATTTAAAGTTTTCCAAAAATCTTCAAAATCCTAATCCGTGGGGGAGGGGGGGGGGGGGTTGGGGGGGTTAGACTCAACTATACTTCCAAAAAAATTTCTCTACCAAAATTTTTTTCCCTCCAAATCATGAAATTCCTTATCCGTGGGGGGGGGGGGGGTCAATTTGACTACTCATTTCCTAATTTTCATACCAATTTTTTACTAACTTCCAAAAAAGTGGGGGGGGGGGGGGCCAACTCCATTATAATTCATTTTTTTATATGTAAATTTTAAAAAATGTGTTGCTGCGAGAAAAAGTGGGGGGGCCAGCCCCCCCCCCCCCCCTGGCCCCCCCTTATGCTACGTGCCTGAACTGTTCCATGAATAGAAGGTTAGCGTCAGTTTTGACAGTTATTTGTTCATAACATACATGTATAACATGTATTTTTTGAATTATCATCTCAAAGGATGTACAAAGAAAAAAAATGACATATTTCTAGAGAGGGCCAGGTTCTTGCACTAACTACCGCATGTATTATTCAAAATAATTATGAATAATTTTAATAAAATTGGTTTAAGGCACTCTTTAAATGATAAATAAATCATTTTAATTGTGGCTTTAAGGTTTTTATCATACATTAATAAAGAGGGTTTTTTCAAAAGTGAACATAAACTCCACAACCAATAATTTATAAATGCGTCATTTATCTGAAAATGGATCTGTCATCAATATTTTATTTTCAGAAGTGTTGTGTTCAAGTACTCAAATATTACATAATTTATGGCTCAATTCACAATCAAAAAATTAATGATAATCGATAATTATCAGAATGATCAAAAACTTTGAAACAAGTTACATTGTAATTGTTTTACTGAACAAAAAAATGTACTTTCAAGAACACTTTCTTTGTGTCTGTATAATAACTAGGTAGATATATCGAGGTACTACTTTATAATTTCAGTTGTTTGTTAAGATTTAATTGAGAACTTAACTTTCCAGCTACTATCAATCTCTACCCAGAGTTATCGTTCCTACTTCGCTCAACTTGTAGCGCAGCGTAATACGCCCTCTGGTAAGAGATTGAGCTACTATATGTAGTAATGAATTTTTGGGGAGGGTGAATATATAATTGAAATAATTCAGCTGTATATATGATTAATTAAAAATTCTTAGCAATCATCATGTTAAAATAATAATGTTACGGATCCTTGACACCACGTGACAATTACCTTTTATGACAGTAAGTCACAACATGGTGGGTTTAACCCATTATGAAACAGTTTTTGTCGCAGTTTTGGTGTCTATTTCTATTGTTCAATGAGTGAAGAGTTCGCTCTACAGGTCTCGAGTTTGGATATTATAGGGACTTTTGTTTTCATGAATACAGCGGTTAAATTGTTTAAAGTTGATTTTTCCCCAAAATTGACATTTTCATATCGAACAAAACACAGTCATGCTAGAAATCCATATCTTCAAAGCGACAGTACAGCTGAAAACACATGTGTGAATAACTTCAGATGTACCTATTGTAACATTAGGAAATAAGAAATAACGTTGATTGTAATAGTTGAAATACAGAAATTTCCCTTTCACATACGTTATCAACGTAATTATGAACTTCCGGAAATTTAAGGGTCGTACAAACCGGAATTATCTTATATCGTTTATTTGTACCACGTGAATTTTGATTGACAGTAATATTGACATGTGCTGAAAACATGTATAGGTTATACGTAATTATTCATTTTAATGAAATAATTAGATTTATTTCATGGAGAAAGGACTATATATGATAAGGGCCTAAAATGGCCCCCTAAAATGAACATCATCATTTTACTGTAATTCTTTGTTTTCTTAGTGCAGATATGTATGTGATGTGTTGACATAATATTCATTTTGGTTCAAGTGCCAACAATTTAGAAATATGACATTGTAAAGACAACCTTTTCCCGCCATTTTTGCATTTTAAGCATAAAACAGCTTGTTTTCAAGCAGTTTTTCCTTCCAAAAACATAGAGCGCATTCTTGAACAAATAAAATATTTTGATCAGAGCTGTATCTAGCCAAGACTAATAAGTGACCAAAAAAATTTCCTTGTTCAAGCATGCGCTCTATAATTCCCATTCGTAAATAGATAAGAAAAATGTCAATTTTTGGCTGATTTTGATTAAATTATAGAAATGGCGTCACTTCTGACGTCATATACTGCCAGTGCGTGCAAATAAATCAAATAAATAGATGAAAAATATATTTTATATCAACTCTTCTTAAAAATTAGTTAACATTTTATTGTACCCGAAACACTTAAAAAATGGCGAATTATGGGGGCCAAATTTAACTCTTATCATATATAGTTCTTTGTAATTTAGAAGTTTGGGCCTGTATGCAGAATTTTTCCAAAAGGCGTCGGTCCCTTTAAATCAAAAGCGGAAAAATCAAAATTCAAGTTCTGTTGGCAACAGCTCCTATATTAATTACTTAAACAAATCATCTTATACAGGTATAGGAAGTATTTTGTACATGAAAATATGATACTCTATTTAACGCCTTACATTAGTAAAAAAAAAGTTTTTAATAAAAGTATAATATATAATATCTTAATTAAGGTAGCTATATACACCCACAGTTTATTCCAATTTTCAATAGAAGACCACAAAACATATACCTATCAAATATTAAAGTGATGATAGGGATACTCTAGGTATTTTTAAAGAATTTTTAAATGTTTTTTCGTGATTTTGTAAAATTATTTTTAAAAAGATAGCTATTAACAAATTGAGAGAATTTTTTTTGTCATATGATGGATATTTCCTTCGGACACATAAAAAAATATAACACTTCTTAACATTCAAAAATGTTATTATTGCAATTTTTTTTTAGTATTTCCCCAAAACATAATTTTTCATATTTTCTTACTCTGTTGACAAATCATCTGAAAAAGTTGCCTGATGTGATAAGAAAATGTATTTTGATAACTGTGACATAAAAAATTGAATGAAAATGATTGCAAATAAACACAAAAATAATTTTAAATTTTATTTGGTATGAAAGTTCCTCAGGTAAGGGTTATCGTTCCTAAGTTCCAAGGCCCAAACACCTTGGAGACTTTTCATTTCTAAGTTGAAGAAAAATTCCTAAATATAATGTTGGAATGATAAATACATACGTATTTCATTATAGGCCTGTAAAAGTGAATATATTCGGTTTAATAAAAAAAAAACTAAGTCAACTAAATAAAGGGGAAAATTGACTAGGCTAATAGGATTTATGTACCACAACCTGAGAGAAATTCAACGCAACCCTCCCATCCCCATAAGGTGGTAAGGAACATCTTTCGATATTAATGTGCATTAAAGTATATTATAATTGAAACACTTTCACCGGTTTAGCATTTTCTTTCACAGTATTCAACCCAAAAATACGTTTTAGAAAATGTTGGAAAGTTAAAAATTGTATGGTTCTCAACGGGAATCGAACTCATGACCTACAAATTTGTAGTGAACCCACTTACCCTCTGCGCTACGGCGTAACATATCGATGATGGGAAAGAAACTATTTAACAAATTATATTTGATTTTATTGATAAATAATTCAGTTAAACATAAACTGTAGACAAACACATTACCCCCCCCCCCCCCCACCAAAGGCAGTAAGTTTGGTAGCTATTTATTTGTATCGACCTAAAGATAACATATTACATGAAATTCTCTGTACATCATTAAATTTTCAGGGGGGGGGGGGTCGATCTTTTCCACATAATTTAGACTCCGAAGTTTATAGATCTCGATTATGTTAATTTTATTTGTAAACAAGAGGTGTACAGTTTTTATATTTATATGTATGTCTTTATTGTGTATATCAACGTGACATCACAGGCAAACGTGCTTCAATGTTTAGCTTTAGTTTAAGTATAAATTACCCCAAATAATAACACATTAAAAATTAATTAATGAGATTTTTTTCAATCAGCTATGTCCTACAGAACACACTCAGAGAATTCTATAACAGTTGTCGATCTTTAAGCAGCATGTCAAACTGGGTCTGGTGTTGGTTCAGATCCGTTAGGATAAGCATGGACGCGCATAAAAAAACACCTTCAAATTCATCTTTGTCACGGTTATTGGGTTGGAAAAGGGGCCCGAATTAAATAGTCACGTTAATGAATTGTCTTTTATCCTTTAATATTAATAATAAATGTCAAGTAATTGGAAATTTTAGGCAAACTATTAAGTGCGTTATGAAGATGGGAACAGTGGTTTCTACTGAAGTTGTTAAATTCATGATGCTAGGGTCCAGGTGTTGGGAGGAGGTCGGCTCTGTTTGTCGTATACAAATATAATAAATATGCACTAAATTTTTGAAAGGACCTTAACACGATTTAAGATTAAGGTTCTATTTCCATATATAATATTATTTACTTGTGCATTTTGAATGATTGACCAACATTTTGAAAGTTAGAAGTCAAGTTACAAACGAGATATAAAGGTAGGGTTTCATTGTCATGTAAATAAAGCCCGAGTTCTTTATTCGTTTACAAAAAATGCAAAATAATAGAAGCATTTCTTTGACAATATGACTTATGGCAAACAAGATAAATTGATGCAATGTACAGTTCATAAATAATATTATCACCATGGGAAAAAGATATTGCAACAACAAAACAAAGAAGTTCAAACTCTGTATCGGACTTGTAACTCGATATTTGACAGTCAAATTTTGACGAAGTATGAAAGATATCCATATTATTTAACCATTCTATACATTTGAAATAGAATAATAAATAAGACTCAAAATTTAAGATATGAAAATTTTAATCTCATATACCATGTTTAGATTCCTCTACAGATTCTCCAAATTATATATCTAGCAGGCAAACTGAGTACAGTCATGTTTAGGATGAAGGAGGGGTTTTGTATTTAGGTTGTGGCTTAATTGAATAAATAAAAAAACACTTTGTTGTTAACAGCAGACACGTAGCATCAGTGGGGGCCAGAGGGAGCCTGCCCCCCCCCCCCTCCCCCACTTTTTTGCGCAGCAAAGATTTTTCTTAAATTTACTTACAAATTAACATGGAGTTGCCCCCCCCCTACTTTTATGGGACCATGTAATCATTGAATTGAAAATAAGGAAATAAACAGTGAAATTGAAGTTTAAAAGGTATACTAACCCCCAACCCCCCCCCCCCCCCCCCCCCCCCGATTAGGATTTTAATAATTTTGGAAAGTAACCTTTTTTTCTCTTGTCAAGATTTTTTTTATGAGTCTGCCACCCCCCCCCCCCTACTTTCAAAAACGATGCTACGTGCCTGAACATTGATTATCTCAAAACAGTTCTGTGCTACATTGTGTCTGTAAAATAATTCTGTGTCAAGAGAATTTGATTACAATATGCAAATACTTGCAGCATATTATTAGATATTTTTTCATTAATTGGCCAATTGATCAATAACTTAAGAGCTCAGATGTTAAGATGGCTTTAGTTTTTTAAGGTCACCTGAGTCACTCAGGTGACCTACATTATGTATTCACCTGAGTCACTCAGGTGACCTTTTGCCATTGGTCTTCGTCCGTAGTCGTGCGTTGTACGTCGTCCGTCAACAAGTTTACATTTTTTAACTTCTTCATGAAAACTACAAGGCCAATTGTTACCATTTTTTGGTTTGAAGCATCTCTAGAATAAGAGGAATGTGAATTGTAAAATTTATGACCATTCCACCTCCACGGCAAAATTTTCAAAGCAATCGTCCTCTCTACACTTTCCACTTCCACACATGTTGGAAATAAACTAAATGCATGGTGATGGTGTCCTCGAAGTGTCTATCCCTTTTTCAAAACTGTGGAATTCATGGCCCCTATGTCAGGGTTTCAGACCCTAAGACGGGGCTAGTATGGCCATAAAGTGAAACTGTGTTAAATCTTATAAAATCCCCCCCCCCTCCTACTCACATATATATTTGAGATAAACTGAATGCATGGTAATGATGTTCATGAAACTCTCTACATTGTAGAACTTATGGCCCTTGTTGCATGGCTTATAGTGAAATATATACTTTATCTTAGAAATTTTCTTCTCAGCCTCCACACTAGTGGTAGATAATTTGAATGCATGAAGTTGGTGCTCATGAAGCCGTCGTCCATTCACAATTTTACAGTTTTAAATTTATCTTGAAAATTGTCATTTGACCATTTTAGATTAAACGTGTTCTGTTTACAAAAATTCTTTCATTTTCTGTGCGTTGTAAGTTTGTACACTTTTGACCATATTTTTAAAATGCTTAGTACCTGGAGCTTGGGCATAGATAATTTGAGATCCCTCCGACCCTACCCTCCCCATACTCTTCTATGAATAAACGTTTTTAAAACTTTAAATACTAAAAGGCAAATGTAACGGTCATAGTAGATTCGATTTAGGGTTTAGACTCCTATGTGAAGCTTAAAATGCGAAAGTTAAGGGCTGTTGTACATGTACTCAGGTGACCGTCATTGCCCATGAGCCTATTGTCTTACAAATCGCAGTTGAATTTTGGGTCAGATATTTAGCCATTTTGGTTCAGCGTACTAACAACCGTTTTTACTATATTTATGGTTATTTGATAACCGCTGTTAATAATGAAATTGATGAGTCAATCGAAAAGAGGAATGATCTACTAGTATATATTAAACTTTTCACTATATGACATGAAAAATGTTTTTTGTAGTTGTTAAGAGATTGCTTAGACATTTAGGGAAATAAAGGCAAACACTTTTTCAGCAAAGTTATTGCATTTCTGCCATTGAGGCAATTTTTATATCTTCTTTGCAAATGGAAATGTAATGACTTTAACCTGCCTGCTGGTGAAATGTAATATTTTTTATAACTTTAACCTGCCTGCTGCTGAAATGTAATAACTTTAAACTGCCTACTAGTGAAATGTAATAACTTTAAATTGCTGCTGGTGAAATGTAAAAACTTTAACCTGCCTGCTTGTGAGATCATAATTCACGTAATTTTCTGGTTTATGATTCTGCTTTAGATTATATTAAATTTATTCAGATATTTTGAAAACTTGATTTATTTTCTAGATTTCTAATCGTCCAGCTTATTTGCAATATAGTTTATTTTGCATTATCATAAAATAATTAAATAAAGTTGCCTTGCCATTCTTTGAAGGCACAACAGGGTTGCATCATACTCAGGTGACCGTTTAGGCTCTTGGGCCTTTGATAGAACAAAAAAAGTCGTAAGTCAATTTTTGAACTTGTTTTATACAAGTCGACAAATTAAACACAATAATAAATAATAATAATAAATACAAAAATAAATTATTTGCAATACTGTAAAAAAAATCTACATGTATTAATTATGTACAAGTAACTATGGAGACAAATTGTGTTTCAGCAAGCTTATCATTTCAAAAGACTAGAGTCTTTCTTCGTTTTATGGTTTTTTTTTGTAAGTTTTGTCAAATTTTAATTGGTAAAAAAAATTATAATCAATTGTTTATCTATCCAGAGGCGGAGGTGCCCCCTCCTTTCTTACATTCCAAAATTAAAAGAACTCCGGCAACAATTTCTAGAAGAGCGGCAACAATGGCCATTCCAAAGGCGTATGATAGCCAGAATTCCCACTTAGCCCCTCCGACGGTTCTATCATAGTACACATCATCAAACTCCACCCCAAACACGATGCAACCGATGAGTTGAATCACACCTGAGAATATAACCAAAAAAAGAGGTAAACAAGGTATCAAATATTGATATGGGCAGGTAATTATCACAACCATATTTACACTATACGATCAAACTTTGTCTTTGATGTTTTATATTTAGCGAAGCCAAAGATTGAAGTTTGTGTGTGTCACTGCATGAATCGCTTTTTTTTACAAGACAGAATGAAAGTGCGTTATAGCGTGTTACAGAAATTATTGGTTCATCTAGATCAAAATGATAGGAAAAGAAAAATTAATAAAACCATGAACACAATTTAGATCGGTCTGACGTCATGAAGTTTCGTTGTCAAGGGATTATGGGCTGTTTATCTTTTCATGCGCAGAGATAAAAATTGTAAGCATTTAAACAATTTTTGAATAATTTCGAATAGCAATGTGTATACTGTGATTGTCTATCTAAATATCTACATCGAATTGATTATGTGGCTTAGCGTTGTTCGGTAGTCAAAATCCAAAAGTAACAACACAGGCCCATGGTTACAAGCGTGGGTTTCAGAGCTATTCAAATCATTAACTTTTGTTTCATCAATAGACCCTTTCACTATAACTGTGGTACTGCTCTCATGCAGGGCAAATTTATATACTTCGCCGAAAAATGAATTAAATGAAACAATTGACGTTACGTCATATTTCACCAAATTATGTCATTTTGCCATGCAAAAGAGCAGAACCGCAGTTACCGTGAAAGGGTCTATATTTCTTGGCAATAGTTTTTTGTTGATACAAATACAACTTAACTTTTCATAGAATAAATATGGCAATTTCACAAGTGTCACATTTTCACAGTGACACACTTTCGTTGACAATGGACTTATAATAAGATCTGTTGACACACTTCGATAAGCATTTGCCTTAATGGATCGGGTCGTCAACGAATTCTTCAACAAACATTAGAACCATTTTAACAAGAGCTTGGACTTTGGGTAGTTGTGTAAAACAGCATTGTGGCGTAGGCATGTCTATTTGTCTATTTCATTGCTGGATACTCAGCGACGGATCTTTGAAATCAACAAAATTTGTCAGACTTTTGAGCTAAGACTAAGTAATCTATTCTAGTATTCATATTTCACCCAAAACCAGGTCATTTTTAACTTGTTTTGATACAAGAAAAACACAGTTACGTTCTACCGAAAATCCAAAGTCTTGTTAAAATGGTTCTAATTAAACCACAATAAAATACACGTACCAAACATATAAATTGGACCCCCTCCCATCGCCATTTCCATCCCCATGGAAACAAGGACATTTTCTGAATCAACCCAGGGGAGAAAATTATCGATCTGCCCCTGTTTTAACTTTGTCACCAAAGCTATTTTTCATAACAATAAAAACTAATTAACACAAGTTTCCGCCACTGTTCACGCGCATCAGACGCTTAAGCCTATATTCACTTGTGTGAGACATGGTCGAGTGATTTGGGTGAAAATAATCATCTATTTCCGTAAGCTTCGAAATCTTTAACCATTCACTGCCAATACCGTGACTTCTGACAGGTTGTGCACTATGTCACATAGAGGAGGCTGGATGGTTAAAAAATTACTCATCGTGTCTTCGAATTTTTTTTTTTTTGCCTTTTGCCATAAACTATTTTCAGTTGAGAAAAAATCCAAATATTAAAGAATATACAAAGCTCTTCATATCAAAGAGCTAAAAATGGGCACGGCCATTTAGCTTCTTAATATTGTCACAAAAGCTATACCTGTGGCTGAATCAACGAATAGAATTTAAAGCTTTGTACAAGATAACGATATTACTATTATAGGCAAACATGAATTTAAAGTAACTGACAGTCATAAAGACTTTCGTTAGATTTAAATCTGGAAATACTACAAACAGTCTGTGTCAATTACTGAGATTAGCAATTTGTGTGTCTGTAGGGAGGAGGAGGGAGGAGGGGTTAGGGGCGGGAGGGTAGTGTTAGTATAACCATACTCCGTGTAGTCTTGGTCATGAGATTACCTGTTACTAGGCAGAGGATTGCTGCACCAGTGGCTACCTCTCCATTGCCCTTGCATGAATCCACAAACAGGTATAAGATAACTAGGAAAAATGAAACCAGTATTCCAAAGAAACCGAAGCAACTGGCGGCTTGAGCAAATGCCCACCAATCTGAAAAAAACAACAAAATTACTTTTGCAATTAAATAAGTATCAAATAAAAAATTTGGGGTTTTTTTAGTTTTGAAAACGGGGGAGGTTGTAATTTCATTTTCCAAATCATGAAATGGATGGACCGGTTATCAGAATTGGTTGACAGCAGGACTTTTTTGACCCAAACACGTTTTAATTAAAATTGCAAATCAGGCTCTTTCTTTCGTTACTATTGTTTACCAGGAGATGGGTTAATGTCCGTAACATTATTATTATTGATTTCTTGATTAACTCTGTGTAAAAGTGATGTCAAAACATCGCATGCTGTGAACATGCTCAATAAAAACACCGTTGGCATCATTTCAAGTAATAACCTTAGAAAATTAAGTACATATATGTCCTTTTGGAATTTCTATAATGTAACTATAACCGAGATATATATAAGTTTATCTATAGTTCAATTGATAATTTAGCGTTAAATATCTTCTTTTTTTTTTATTGTTAACAGATATAAAATCCGATGTTTGAACAACAATGGTTAAACTTTGTACTTTTATTATGAATTTACTTTTTGTTAAAAATAGTAAGAAAACCTTAACCTTAAATCTAATAATCATTAAACAATTAACAAATAATATTTTGTAGAAAATGCAATTTGAGATTTACATAAAAGTCCTGAAAAAGGATTGTATTTTTAAAAAAGCAAAAAAAAAGCATTGGAAAAAAACAACAAAAAGAACAGATTTAATGACTTACCGTTTGCCCATCCATCAAGTGGACTACATGGTGCATTGCTAATCTCGTTCTCGGTGCATCTTCTCCACAGTCCCCAGTGTATTTGGTATCCACTTCCAACATTCTCGTTACTTTCTCCCCATCCAGTACAAGTGAACGCAATGATAATGCAAAAACTAGCGACTGCAAGCAATATGAAAGCTATCTTTCCGAATAGGCTCGCCGATTTAAAGCCGTCCACTACCCCCATATTTGATTATTTATGTATCGTATATTTTATGATATTTGTAGATATATTTTTCACCCTGATGCTTGATCTGTCTCTTCAACAGGGGATGTGGTCGATATTTGTGCCCGGGCATGATAATTTATATAAATTACGGTTGCTATCAACAGATAAGTTTGTTTGCTACTCAAGAAACCAGTTTCAAGAAGAGCAGTCTGTTCACGTTATAAACATTACGCCCATGACACCGGCTCTATAAAATCGGAGAAAGGGTGGTTTTAACGCATAGCTACCTTCATTTGCATATTTTACAAATAACGCATCGAGACCGTATTGAATGCCTATAAACATCACAGAAAACGGCTTGCAAGTTTTCTATGATTTCAGCGATCCGTAATAGTTAAGACATTAGATTGGCTTTATGTTGCATGGTGAATTAACTAGCAAGTTTGAAATCAATATCCATGTCAACCATGTATGTATGTGTTAAAGGTTTTTCAGAATTTATGTCAGTTTCTTTCTTTTATAATTCTGTATAACCTATTTTATAAATTCAAAATACCCCTTTTTCAATCAAATGTGCGTTTCAAATGAATATATAGATATCTCCATAAACTTAATTAAATTTGGTTTACATTTAGACTTGCACTTTTTCTAATTCTTAGATAAGAGATTTTTAACTTCTTCATTCATCCGTACCCTGTGTAAACGTTTATGTGAATGAGTCAAAAGAATTCGTCCTACTTCACTAGTGTTCACCGTGTCAAATAAATATATGAGAATTTCAACTCTGCCTTTATACAATCACTTGTACGTAAGCAAGTTTTCATAAACGTAAATTTTATGTGATTGCGTTAATTGGAAGATATTTTTGTTTACCATTTAAAGAGGGCTTGGTGGTCATGGCCATTTTTCACACTATACAATAATTTCCTTGAAAATGTATAAAAATATAGCAAAATATTCAAAAGGCAGTGCTAAAATACATGGATTTTTCATTCATTAAATGATAGTTTATTGTAAATAACTTCATATTTAAATATTCAAGGAAGATCTGATATTCAATTTGCTGACCACTTAGTCTCCTTAATCAAAAATCTGTACTGATTGGTTCACCGTGATACCATCAATAGGTCATACACTTCGGTTAAGACTTCAGAAAAGTAGTACATGTACTGATGTCCATTAATGTTTGTCAGTGTTCTATGTATCACAATTTCACAAATATTTTGTAAAGTGCATGCAAGTTATATCCGGTTTACTATAGCATATATAAACTTTAAGGTGAGTGCTGAGTTCCATGCATGTTCCGCTTTGTCACACTTGAGATGAATAAATAAATCTGTTACAGAAATAATCCATCAATCGAAGAGTAGACCAATTAATCGATAGATAAAACATTCAATGAATTAAAATAAACTTGCGTAAACGATGAAAAGATGACAGCGTGCTTTAGTCAGTCGATGGGTAGGTATAGACAAACCAGTCAAAGTGATCAGGAATGATTCTATAGACAAACCAACTGATATATGCATAAATGATTCTATAGACAAAACAATCGATCTAAGCATGAATGATTTTATTGACAAAACAATCGATCTTTGCATAAATGATTCTATAAACAAAACAATCGATGTCAGCATGAATAATTCTGTAGGCAAAACAATCGATGTAAGCATGGACGATTCAGTCGATGGATAGTTGTAGACAAAACAATCGATGTAAGCATGGATGATTCAGTCGATGGATAGTTATAGACAAAACAATCGATGTAAGCATGAACGATTCAGTCGATGGATAGTTGTAGACAAATCTATTGATGTAAGCATGGATGATTCAGTAATGGATAGATGTAGACAAATCTATTGATGTAAGCATGGACGATTCAGTCGATGGATAGTTGTAGATAAATCTATTGATGTAAGCATGGATGATTCAGTAATGGATAGTTGTAGACAAATTAGTTTATGTTAGCATGGACGATTCTATAGACAAATCAGTTAATAGATAATTGATATAAGCATGAATGATTCAGTTGATCGGTAAATAGACCGATAAATAATAATGATAATAGCCCTACTTAACATATTGATAATAATACTGAGCATTGTTTCTAAATGTTGTAAATTTGTATATAGTGATATGATAAGCGCTGTCATCTCATTCCATAGATATAAAAATTCAATACGTTGAGATTAGTTCACGCATTGAGAGGTCCATCTCGTCGCTAACATCAACAATACCATGAATTCAAGAACTTGAAACATTTTATAATAATCAATGAAATTTCTTTAAATTTTTTTTATTTCTTACTTTGATGGAATTTGGGTTTCTATGTAAATATCAAAGCTCTAAATTTGTAAAACCCGATAATTTTTTTTTTTTTTTGGGGGGGGGGGGGGGGGGTTGAGGGGGTGTCATTTATTGATTTTAGACACATTTACGTAACGTCGCCAAGCATACCTGGGTTCAATGCGTTTAATTTCATCCCGATGGAAAAAATGATTTTTGCATTATGTAAGAATTCAATTCCCTGAATACATACTCATTATTTGGATGCCCCCTGATCAATAGCCTTTTGAAATTGTTTTCTATAGAAGCAAATTCATCCAAAATAATCCAAGCTTTCTATTCTTTTTGTGTTGCAGCAATTTGCCGTATTTGTTATTTTGAGGAGTGCACATTCTAACACTTTACGAATCGTTGGCTGTCAATGTGGTCTCCACAATAAGAGACTCATTAGAGAAGCCCGTGATAGCGTTGCCATAAGGAGTTAAGTCCTCAATAACAAACATTGCTACGGGTCCAATTGACCTAAAATGCAGTATTCTAAGTGAAAAGAGCATGCTGTCTACCTTCGGATCAAGAGTTTTAAAGAACGTAGAATTCACAAATTTTCGCCGATACACCTAACAATGTTTACCTTTTCAATCAATGATCGGTAAACAACAACCAGAACCCCAAAAGTAATTCACTTAGCTTGTCAAACAATTCAGAGGGCTCAAAATTGTTTGCAGAATCTTTTAGACATATTAAGTCAGTTTTTAGTTATGACCGCAATGATCCCAATGGATGCACAGATACACGCACACGCATGCGTGCAGAGAGAAATATGCATTGAACAGGACTATACAAGCAAGAGTCGTTCAAAGAAATAATTTGAGTATCAAGGCTATATTTCCTTCACGAAACGCTTTCTTTCATTTCCTGTTTCTTGATGTCTTCAGAACAACCGACTACAAATTGCTGACCGATAAGAACATCGTCAACAAGCTTAAATGTTCACCTTTAAAACCGCCTATTGAGCAAATAAAGCGACAGAATGTATTGGCCGACAAGCCACACCCTGTACAATAAGTATACAACTACATATAAGTGTTCGTGGGAGGTTTGTGGTTACAGTTAGCAACAAACTGACAACGAGTTCTGAATGCGGTAAAGATAACAATTTTATATAAAACATCTTTATATACATATCTACATGTATATATATATTTTTGATGTCGGAATTTCTTTTTTATGTTTGTTATTACTTCTATTGATCTTTTTAATATTAAAATTGGAATATTCTTTTACTTCTAAAACTTCAAAACTTAAAACTAAAACAGTTCTTGTTCATTGTTAAAACTTAATTTCTGACAAGCATTACGTGCAGAAAATATTAAAAATCTCAATATGAAGAGTTTGAATAGCATGGTATCCACGTTTCTATTAAACGCCTACCAGTCTATAGAGTTTTTCTGACTCCTTAGACGATCAGAACAGTGCGTAAAATAGGTTTTTCACCTTGAAATTAAAATTAAAGTGCAATCTCTCTCTCTCTCTCTCTCTCTCTCTCTCTCTCTCTCTCTCTCTCTCTCTCTCTCTCTCCATTCAGAGTTTCTGATTCAAATCATGATTTATTTCATAGAGGACTTAATGGACAGAAGACAGCATGCCTTGCAAATGATTAAACTACATTTATAATTCTTTCCCATTCTCCGCGATATATTGACATTTCATTGCGAACAATATTCGAGCGTCGAAAACAAACACAATTTGCATTTATTATATTTGTACATGTGCTTATTATAGTATCAAACTCAAGACACCGCTGATTAAAAATTTATGTTCCCTGCTTGCATTTATTAACAAATTCAACCAAAAAGTAAAAGTCTTGCATTAGAATCTTTACAATGCAGAAATTAGCAAACTATTTACAGTTAAATAAATGCAGTTTATTTAAGGAATCACTTTACATGTAGTTAGTTCTGTTGAAAGATTTATAGAATAGTCTATAACTGTATAAATACTATATATAATGTATGTGTCCATGAATATCAAATGACGTCAAAGCTACAAAATATCAGACTTTTTTCCGGCAACATAACATACTACAGTGTACATGGAGTAGTTTTATAAAATTCAAAAACATGTTTATTGTAATAAATGAATATGAATTTTTATTGCATATTTTCCTCACAAGTTTGTCAGCAAAGTGGGTTTTTTTTTAACCTAAACATCCCTTTATGAATGCAAGTTTCTTGTCAGAATTTGAAATAGCTGCAGATACAAAAATTAACGATGCTAATCATAAGGCTTAGACCCACCGACAAATTGTGTAGTTATTAAGAAATATGTCTATAATAGCTCTACATGCAATCTGCTTGATTCGCCCCTGACATACATGAAAAGGGAATATAGGGAAACAATACCCTCCCACTCGATTCTTGCTCTGTAATCGATTGTTGGGAGAATTTAAGAGGGCTGGATGATCGATCGCGGCCATGTTTGACTATATTAACCTCCTTTAAGAAGAGCTCTGTACACAGATACAGCAAACAATCAAATTTTTTAAGGTCAGACCACACGTTCCTCGAGAATCTTTTTGTATCTCCTCGTAATAGAGAGTTCCAATAAAAATTATTATTTTTATAATTATATTCAAAATGATTAAGATTCCATTGATCAATAATGAATATATGCATAGATGGCCGAGTGGTTAGAGCTGTGGCCGCTTACTGCCAGGAGCGTAGTATCTAGAGGTCGTGAGTTCAAAGCCCGGGCCCACCCGAGATAGAGTGAATTTCGCTGTGCTGTATATTTATTTATTTTTATATCAGCAACTCAAGTGTATTTTCAAGAAAATTATATATTAGGTAATTGCATACTCTAGTATTTTGCAGAAATGTCTGGTAAGGTACCTAATTTTTTGCAAGAAAGCTTATCAAAGTAGTAGTAAACCATTAACAAATTCCTGGAAAAAGTTATATAAAATTGAGGAACGTGTCGCCTGACATTAATCTCTCAAATAATTGGATTTCTTCTTTACCTAATGATAGTTTGTAAGTAAACATATCATAGCAGAAAATTTAAGGAAGATCTGAAGGTTAACAGCCTTCTTTAGCGACAAATTTAGATGGGTAAATTTTCTCCTCGAACACATTTGCTGATGAGATGTTCATGTGTACAGACTTGAAATCTATACCCGAGTAACTGCATGACTGAACAGGGGTAAAAAAAACAAATGATGCAAAATGATTTTATACCTGTACGTGTTTTGAAAGATTATCTATGTCTACGACAATCAATAAACACAAATCTAATTATATTTGGAAATGATTATTAACAAACATCTTTGTAAAAAAGATAGGCTTTTGAACTTGCATTGTTAATTTTTAACATCAATGCATATAGGCATTTACTATACTTGGATACGCTTCAACTATTGAAATTGTGAATAAAACAAAGAAAATATACGCACGCCATGAGATTGACTGTATGGTTGAAAGTAATGGCATGGTGATTATTTAAAATCAGCATTCATTTAATGACATGCATTTAATGTCAATTAAAGGTTCAATGTCATTCGCTTGCTTGAAGAGTTGTCTTAATCATGCAATGTTAAACTATGAAAAAATAATTCAAATGAACTCAAAACGTCAAACCAAATTTCAATTTAAAAAAAAAAAGAAACTGAAAATTTTAATGAAAAATGAAAAAAGCAATACAATGGTGAGATATTGGTAATTCATGCGTTATTGGTCGCATACATTCCATTGTATTTTTTGAACCACAGAAAACAAGGGATTTTTTACGTTTAGATCTCCAGCTGTGTGGATCTGGTGATTCATCGCCATTAACGATTCGTCCGTCGCCGTGCGTAAACTCTCAAACATTTTTTTTTCACCGAGCTCCTCTGCATTTATGAAGAATTTCTCACCTAAGACTGTAAGACCCATGATCCCTGGATATTGTTTCTGGTGATTGGGTAGGGGAGGGGGTCTGTTGATCATATACAGTGAAAATGCAGTAATTTTTTTTCCCAATATATTAGAACTAAAAAAGTACATATCCAAAGTACCGAGGAGCAATATACCGGTATGAGGCGTCCATCAAAGTAAAATCGTGAGCCCCTCAGTCAAGAGGTGTGCGTTGCGACTACATTGATGCATTTTCCATATGAAATATTTTTTCTTTTGTTTCGGTCCTTGATATCGTGTCAAATTAGTTTATTACAGTACTAGACAGCTTCACCCAGGGGCGGACTAACTACTTCTTTTAGGCAAAATCCTCTCCCACCCTTTCAAACTCCTCCCCACACTATTGTTTTTAACATATTGTCTAGCTACCTCAATATACTCTATCTTTCCGCGACCAATTCAAAACCCCTGAGTCAGCATCCTTCACATTTTTTTTGGAACGGAATTAAATATTTTTGAAAACTTTTCATCAGTTAGCTGAAGTGTTTTTATCAATGGTAACTGATGATACTAAGACTCTTCTTTTTGAACGATCTTTCCTCCATTATCAGTGTATTGTATAATTTGTAATTACTTATTGTAATTAATATATTCCTGGAAAAATGTTATTCTATTAAATTATATATATATATTATTAAAATGATTTACTTTAAAGGCCTTGAAGGTATGACATGTAAAATATGATGACTATTTGTGTCCACAAGCCTCGTTTAGAAGATATAGCTAGGCACCTGACTTTTTTTAAAGAAAAAAATACTATGTGAGAAGAATATGATTTTTATCGTTAGATTTCCATATTCAGAAAAATATTATAATCAGCCTTTAGATTCTTGTTTTGTCGGTTTGCTGAAGATGTAATCGGTAGGTCATCAAATTAATTTGGTATTTTTGGCTGGTTGTCGAGTTGTTGTATTTTAATGTTGTTCATTCGTCGTACAGATTTATGGATCTATTAGTAAATTGCATGGGTGGTCAACCGGTGAACGAGTATACCGGTCCACGCTGAAAGACTAGCGCGCGGACCTAGCTGACTGGTCGAATGGTTAGATCAAAGGTTTACTGAGGACCAACCTTTATTCGTGACGACTTTATTTTGCTTATTACCAGTGATGGCAGGGAGTACTTTTATGTGACCAAGCCCATATTGATAGTATAATAAGGAAATTTTGTAATGTCTGGCTCGTGGCAAGAGATATTCGCGACACAAAGCTAGGTTTTCGTCATTAAGTCTCGCGAAATTTACTCGCTCGTTAATAAAAGTTTGTTTTCAGTATTGTGTTGGTATGGTTCGTTGGTCATCCGGTTGGCGAGTTCGTCTGTCAACTTGTTAACGTTTGACGAAAATAAGACTTCGTTGGTCGGCTGGTTGGTAAGGTTAGTTGGATGGTTGACAAGCTGATTTGTTGATGTAAGTTGTTAGTTCATGTAGTTGTTAAATCAATTTTTTGGTATGTTTTTTTTTTGTAATTGTAGCCTAACTTATATGGGGGCATTTTTAATTTAGTTTGGTATTTTATTTCATTTGGGATTTTTTAACACATGGCAAAAGTATGCACATATACATGTATACTTTACGAATATAGATAATGTATTTATGTTTAAATGTTAATGGCTGTTTTTCTTTTAATTATGTAAAACTTTCCAAATTCATTATACCTGTATGTACATGTATAATGTTCCTATTTGTTGTCACTCTAGGGCCCTGAATTGGCCTCTTAAATTACTTAAAATTGAAAATATAGTACTATGGTGTTATTTTGTTATGTTCAATTTTTCTCAACCAGTCGTTTTCTTCTGAATTATATATAAATAAAATTAATCTGCCTTGTATTTCATTGCCTTGTGGTAACTAGTATACAACGTAAAGGTTCATAAAATTGGGGTTCGTTTTTAAGTCTTTAAGTTCTTGCATGGGAACAATTCTGATGTACTGGTGTAATCATCCCACAAAACTTCGCTGTAAGATTAAATGTTTTCTATTGTTTGATCTAGTTGTCAGTAAGGGTTTTTTTTTTCCCTACGTTTCAACGAATTCTTCGGTCCCTTTATTCTGTTGTAATGTATACATCAATTTTTATCAATACGAAAAAAGTTTACATAAATATTTTATTTTGTTGATTAGGAACGGTCGTAGTGATGTTTAACAAACGAACAAAGGCGACCTATTTGATATATATGCATCACTTGTACTTTTCAGTGTTATTCAATGATAACAAGCTTTTAAATCGTATAATCATGGTTTAATTACTGAGATCGATTCAGTCATAAGTGTCCTAAATGGGTAATTTACAAAGGTTGTATTATGTTCTTTATTAAAATTCTTTCACTCGTATTCATACAGTAGTAAATACGAGATATTGATTCTTTAATTGTGTGTAGAAATGAGTTCTTTCAACTTTTTAGATTCATTACCGTGCCTATGCTTGCAAAGTTTAACTTTATTATGTGGGGTTTTTTTCCTTTATGAGGTTGGATTTATAAGTCGTTGCCCGTCAAAATACAGCTATCGTCTGATGACTATAGTAATTCAGCATAGTTGGAGTTGAGATTTACACTTCACCCAAAAAAACAATTTTATACTTTTTCTTTGTTTTAATCATGCAGTTGCTGTAGTGCATATGTAGTTTAAAAAATGTACAAGAATTATGCACCCATTACGCCACAAGTCTAGATTCTAGTCCTAAAAACGCGACACACACCCACACCTTAATTTTACCGGTACGTAACCGATTCATTGATAAAACTTTCAATACTTTTGAAGGGTGGAGCAAATATGTCATAAACAAAATATGA
The DNA here is from genome assembly GCF_963853765.1 of Magallana gigas. Lineage (NCBI taxonomy): Eukaryota > Metazoa > Mollusca > Bivalvia > Ostreida > Ostreidae > Magallana > Magallana gigas. The sequence continues at coordinate 22,309,780 of NC_088858.1, read as the reverse complement.
TTAAAGATGAAAACATGCATGTTACATCATAACTGGGATTGAAGCAACGGAGCTATGCATGAAGAACTTTTACAGTATTTAAACCATATAATGAAAATTCGTCGTTTTCTTAGCAAACAAATATGACCTTTAACGCTGTCGCATTAAAGGTTTTTATTGCCCCTTTTGCGCAACAGTAAACTTTAAATGATGTCCCATGGAGAGAGGCAGTAAAAAAAAGTTGGTAAAACTGTTGACATAAATTACAAAATTTGGCTGTGTGAGTTACTGGACAATATTTGTGTCAAGAGTCCCATATTTAAAAGGATTTCGGACGCAGATCTAGGTTTTTTTTTAGGATAGCGGGGTAAAAGTAAACACAGAAGTTAAGATAACAAGCAAAACAAGAGACCATGGGTCACATCGCTCACCTGAGCACCAATAGCCAACAATAAAATCATCTATATATAAAGGAGTCATATACAAAATAAATCGACAATGCAGTAAAACATATCCCGTATAAAAAGACTTTCAAAATTTTCTCCAAATACATTCTTATGTTAAACTTTGAGCTCCTTTTGTAACTTGATGATTTCATAATCATATTACATATTGAGCATTCTCAAGAAGATATAAAGGTGGAATAGTACACCAAAACTTTATTTTTTTTATTTTTTTTTTTATTTATATTTTTATTCATGACTTTCACAGCTTTCTTACATACTACATTTTTTTTGGAATCTCAACATTTTTTTTTTACATACAATATACATGCAAGAATAGATATATGATAATTCACAATGGTGTGAAAGTTTGTTTTTTATGTTTTTAGTGGGGGTGAGAAAGGACAGAACTTTATTTGATGGATTGTTGTAGTATTATTTCTGGAAACATTATATTCAGTTGTTCAAAGAAGGATATATGCTCTGAATTATTTTATACGATTTATCTTCTTTTCTTGGGGTATTATTTTATGAGAAAGTAGAAAGTCTGTTTTGGTTGCAAATAAAACACACTGTAGATGTGAATAAATATCTATTAAATCATGTCCAGTAATGTCAATGAGACGTTTTATTTATTTATTAGTGGTTTGTTTTTGTGTTTTTTTTGATAAAAAAATTGTTTACTAAAATAAAATGTTCATATTTTTCAAACCTATGGATAGATTCTTTTGCCCCAACGTATTCCTGAGGATCGTGATTTGAACAAATGTGAATTTACACTACCTGAGGATGCTGTCCAAAAGTTACAGCTTTGAGAAAAAAGTTGTTAGACCTTTTTCTATGTATTCCTATGTAAAAATTTGAACAACAACCCACCCACCCCCACATTAGGGTTCCTCCCTAACTCCAGTAGGGATGGTGATTTTAAAAAAACTTGAATCTACACTACCCGAGAATGCTTTCACACAAGTTACAGCTCATCTGGTCAATTAGTTTCTGAGGAGATTTTTAAAGATTTTTTTTAATTTAATCTTTGTAAATATACGAACCCTCATTGTGTTCCCACTTTATCCCCGGGGGTCCTGATTTGATCAAATTTGAATCTACTCTACACGAGGATGCTTTCACACAAGTTACAACTTTTTTGGCCGCATAATTGTTGAGGAGAAAATTATTTTTAAAAGATTTTTCTTTATATACTCCTATGTAAAATTTGACCCCCCGCCCCCCCCCCCCCCCCCCACATTGTTGCTCCATCCTATCTCGGGGATCATGATTTAAACTATCTTTAATCTACACTACCTTGAGAATGCTTCCACACAATTAACAGCTTTTTCTGTCAAAATAGTTATTGAGAAGATTATTGAAAAATACGAACACTGGCTAATAATTCAAAATTGTCTCTCCTTTAAAGAGAGTGTGCCGCCTTCCTTTGAACAAACTTGAATCCCCTTCACCCAGTGATGCTTTGTGTTAAGTTTGGTTGAATTGTTCCAGCGGTTTTCGAGAATTTAAAATGAAAATGTTTTACAACGCCAACAACAACGACAACGACAGACAACGAACAGATTTTCTTCAGAAAAGCCCACGTGAGCCTTAGGCTCGGGTGAGCTAACAAAAAAGAAACCAAATCTGAAAACCCGATTTTAGTGTGTAGTTTTTGGTGGTGGGAGTCAAGGGAGGGAGGAAGAAAACAAATCTTAACCATGTATATACCTATTATTTTATGAATGGCAATTATATTTCTTTTAGATTTCACCCCACCCATCCCTTCAATCCGCTCATGAATTTCCCTTGATATAGCTCATGTAAATATCAAACAGCACATTTACTATTTACATATTGTCAAGATATTTCTATCACACAAGTAAAATGGTTAAAAATGGTCCCAAGGAACTTAAACTTAAGACATAAAAAAAATCTAAATTATTCAAAAAATGCTTAACATTATCAGGGACGTATATACGTCCCTGCCATTATGAGCAATAAACTGATTTCTGAATTTGTAATAACAAATCAATAGCTGGGGAATCAACTTTTCAAAATAGCCTATATGTTAATTGTTTGAAATTTCATAAGAAAACTTTTAAATTAGGGAATAAATTGGATCAGAATAATTCAACACCTACAATTCAATCAGAATCCTCTGGATGCCGAAAGTTTTTATTTGTCACAAAACAGAGTCTTCCCAAAATTAACATATAAATCTCAGGCTACAATCATACAAGATTATTTTTAGTAGACCTGAATGTCATGTCAAAGAATTGTCAATTTTTTTTTTTACCTTTTACCTACAATTTCACAGGCAATTATTTCAAAACAAAGATTACTGGCACACATAACCAACACTAGTATTAATATCTAGATCAGATTTAATTTTCACAATTTTGTACATGGTATACATCTCTTATTAACGTGTTTTCTTCACGCAGCATAACTGCAATCACAGCTGAAGAAAATTTGCATAATGAGAAAATCAATTCCATTTGTAGGATGAGACAAAGCACATAATTTAATATGTCATTGATTTTGTGGAAAGTCATCCAGGTAATAAGATCAATCTCCTATAAATTGTACCAAGCTAGAAAATCAAAGTAATGCTGCAATACCACCTTAACTGTTGTATATATCTATTTCTACTCATTTCAAAAATATATTTTGAAGCTTACGTGTTTTAGCTAGCTGTCAGTAAAATGCAAAAACAGATAATAATTATAAAGTGTAGAACAAATAAATACAGACAATAATATACATGTATCACATTTTTTTCCTTACTATATTCAAAGATTTTAAATATTATTCTAATGTATCTAGGAAAATACACTACATTGTAAACTTTAAATTTGTTTCTGCCTCTGTTGATTCACTGAAACAATTAGCAACAACAATTCTTCATGATATGCGGCATTCACGGGGTTCAAATCTCAGAGATTTCCTATTACCTCAAACTCCATTTTCAAATACCTGTATATAGGATCCTACATGCTAAAAACAAGCAGGTCCAACATTTTAGCTAAATATCATTTGCACCAATTTATTTCCATAAAACCCACATTATGTATTAAAACAAAGAAGGTTGCTGGTGTCTTGATATTTACCATGTAGCTGCAAAACTTGGTGGCTGAAATCTATGCCACTACTGCCTTAAGATAGTTAACAATATTTCATCCGAAGAGAGATCTAAAGAGAAAGGGGGAGAGAGAGATAGATAGATGGAGGCAAAGAACCTAATACATGTACAATTATTTCAACATCCGCTAACTTCATAGTCATTAATTTCATATGGACAAAAAATTGTCCCTTCAATTTCTCTCAACAGAAAAAAAAAAATAAACAATCTTTCAATGGCCTTGCATGATTATCTTTCAGCAAATGCAAGCTTACAAGAGTTGTCATTCTTTGCATTTTCATTCTTTACAAAATTTTTCAAACCTGAACAATTCCAGTACCTCACAAATTACATAAATACTTGTGTAACATTTGTACAGTTTCATATAATTTGCCATGGCAACATATATTGAACTCTTAACAGTCATATAGATATTCACACATACATGCATGCATCCAAAGTACAGTAATGTTACAGTCATAATTCCCCCATTGGCTAACGCCAGTTTAAACAAACTTCACAGGAACAAATTCCCTGTCTTAAGACTTGCACAAACTTCTTGTCTGGACTTACAGACATACCCAAGATATGTGAGTCATTGTCATCAAAACATACACACAGCTTTTGTATATACATTTTTAAGGCAACAGTTATTCCCCATTGTTTTTCATCCATCATGGCTGATGTGTTCCTCAATGCCTTCACTCTCTGTCACCAGGGCTCTCTCCAGAATAACCCGCCCCTCCTTGTATCTCTGGTTGTCCTCCGTGGCAAACTCGTACACCCAGCCAAGTTTTGCGTCACAGTTCTTGCAGGAGACGTCGCGAACCATGTGTCGCCCCGTCAACATGACGCGGTCCTGTACCTCACTGTAGTTCAAGTTGACCACTTTATTGAAGAGGAAGGCTCGGCCTGTGGCACCTAGTATACATATACAGAGATACTAGACAATATACTGATGTGCATTCTAAATCATATAAATACAAAATTGTAACAGTTATGTCCATCTTTTACCTGTGGTACAGGTATATACTGATGTAAATTCTTATAACTAAATGCATCAATCTGAATACCAATTTGTTACTGTTATCCAACTTTAATCTTCATGCAAGAAAGTAAAAGAATATGTAAAATTTAATTTGTATGCTGGTTTTATGTACTACCGGTACATATAGCTGAATGTAAATTGTTCAGTTCCTAAATCTCTCCCTTCAAAAAGAACATACATTGTAATAAATATGAAATGTTAAGTACTTTATAAAAGAAATATGGACATTGGTGAACATTAACATCCACTGAGTATGTTCTCCTTTTACTTAATTTTTTGCCTAGCTGCAATAATGTAGCCCTCTCCGATTTTTTATATCTGATGTTTACTGGAGAGGAGCCCTCTCCCAAAAAAAAAAAAAAAAAAAATCGGGAGAGGGCTACATTATTGCAGCTATTTTTTGCCAATCCAGTTGTGTTTATATTACTACAACTGAATCCCTGATCTGGCCAGTTTTATCGATAACTGGTCTGCAAATGAATATATATACATTACTTGAACATTTTTACAGCATTCATGCACAGGCACCTAACTTCATATATCCAAGGTAGTTGATGCCCTTCGTGAGGTGATTTTTATATATATTACAGGTGTAATGCACAGTTCTGGCTGAATCGGTTGTAAGCTTAAGTGTTGAAGGAACGATAGGAAGACAGAGATGATTGCAGAATAATTTTACTGATGAGTCTCTAGTGAAACTTCCATCTGATGTGACAGTTTAAAATATTCAAGATGGAAGCAATGTGTACCTTGTGTATTATTAGATATAGGGTACATATTTTATTATGAGAAAAAGATATAGCGTCAGGTGCCTGTGCGTTCATTGGAGTGATAGGACATGCACTGTTTTAACTGACAAAGTTTATTCACCATTATGATGAATATTATTTACATTGTTAGATAAGGTTTCAATGAAAATTAACTAATTATCAATACCATCAAAGTATAACTTTGAGGGAGGAGACTACGGTTTTTTAGTTCTGTTGACAACCATGCTAACTTAGTTGTCAAGGAGAGGACTAAAAGTAGGCCATGCCTGCTGTCTGATCCTTTTTCATTTCATTTTGAAATAAAATATTGTTTAAACTAACTTAGTTGTCAAACATTAAACTTTAGATATCACTTCTAACCTGTGAATCTGGTTGAAATCAATTCAGCTCTGTTTGTGAGAGGCGTGTCACAACTGGCACAAGAGAACAGTCTGGTCCCTCCAATGTGTCGCAGAAAAATTCGTCCCATCTTCTTCCGATTTTTCTATCGATCCTTCAAAATATAAGATATGCATGAATTAAATTAAAGTCTGTTATAAAAGATAATTAACTTACTTTTTATTGCACAATCATATTTGATTAATGAGAAATACACAGCTGGTTGATTTCATATTCCATTTCAAATTGAAAGAAGTTGGGGCTGGTTGGTCAAAATCTAAAGGTGCACATAATGTTTGGAACTGATTTGTTTTTGAATTCTTATTTTCTTCACATTCTCATTGTTTCAACTTAACTAGTCAGAATAAAATTCATGGGGGCCAATTTTCGTGTTCATTTCTTAAATTTTACATGTTCGTGGGGACGTAATTTCATGTATTTTCTTAAAACTATAAAAGTTTGAAATATGACTTCATAACCCTTATTTATGAATTCGTAGAGGATGATAATTTGTGGATGAGTGGTACCCACAGATTCCACGAAATCTTATGATTCCACAGTATAATCTGCATTAAATGTACATGTCTCAATATTTGTAAAACTTCTGACCAATTAGTTTGATTGAATAATGTGCCTTTATACTTACATAGATATTCAAATATATATTCAAATATTTTATCCAATTTGCATTCATGATTTACGTATTGCTTAAATTAAATTGCAACAGTAAGGGCCGGAGCTAGATCGAAATAATGACCAGACCAGGATTTGAACACAGCTCTTTAATCTCAGTCTCATCAGGCCAGGTTATCTATCAACTGATACATTTTGCACCATCAATCAATCAAGTCAGACAAACATATTCCTCTACCTCCATCTCACCCCTCCTTTCAATGATCTTTGCCCTCAAAGATTAACATTTTGGGGCTCTAATATTTCACCTGGCAGGACTTTATAAACCTGTCAGCTATGTATGTAACAGCTAGGTTTTGGTCACTAGTAGAACCAAATATAATGGTTATTGGGAATTCTACTACAGTTATTGCCGAGATCAAAGAGATGCCGCGGACATTATTCTCCAATATACGACGAACCTCATCAGTAAATTATCAGATCAGAAATACCTATTTGTCTCGCACTGATCATGAAAGTACAAATTCAAACCGTAATTTTTTTTAAAACCATGTCAATTTCACGTGTTAGATCCAGTCAAAAGGATGTGTATTGCCTCAAATGTTTATTTATAAGAGATCAATGCGGCTGTTCCTAGGACCTCCCTAACACATTTTCACTGCATGTTTTTACATTAAATATATCACGTTTAGTAGTAATAATCGTATTAAATTGCCCTTAAAATATTAGGAACATGATTCAAAGATATTTTATAAATAAGTGAAGAGTATTAAAAATCCAAAGAAAACGTCTGTCGTCTGCATGTGATTCCTTTGATCGATACACATGTAAACATTACTAACAAAACCGTTGGGGTTACACGGAACAGCCGTCAAAATGACCTAGATCGTCTCTCTATAGAAGAAACGATCTGTAGAAATACTGGGCTGTTAGTAGAATAGAAATAAAGTTCTTGTTATCATGAATGTTGCAGGATAACCTCCTCGGTCTCGAAATGTTGTTTGAAATATAAAAGCCTCGGCTAACGCCTCGGCTTTTATATTTCAAAACAACATTTCTCGACCTCGGAGGTTATTCTGCAACATTCACGAAAACTCGTACTTTATTTCTTAAATAATGATGGACTGAAATTAAACCTAGACCTTCTGAATCAAGTGACTACCAGCAGTCAGGTGCTCTACCACACAAGCTACCAGGCACAAGTGAAAAAATTAGTCTGAATGAACGTCGACACTATATACCAGTTTAATTATTGTTATATTGTTAACTTGATAAGACATTGACCTGAACTTTATTTATTTTACAACAATTGATAAACAAGTTCTACAACTTATATTGATATCTCTTGTAGGCACCGATGTTAGTGTGAGGGGGTCATTGGTGTGGGAAGAAGCTGGAGTACCCGGAGAGAACCCACGTGTCCAAGCGGATAAGACACTGCATGGTAATAATTGTACAGTGTATTTCTTTGCGCTCTTCCAAATAATAATAACTAAGGAACTGAATGCTCTAAAACTTTAAATTGGTGTTTTATAATATTTATTCTATTGTTCCATTGAATAATAATAGAATGAGGGTAGGGAAGGATAATTATACAATATATATTGAGAGTGTATTGCACAAACACAAAAAAGGTTATCAGAACATGTCTTTTTTTTAAATGATAAAATATTTGGGGGAAAATTGACAGTAATGTTTTTATATTTTAAACAAATCACACAATATTTCACACATTCTGGGCTTCAACCTTCCCCGCCCCTATCATTGCTATCAAATAACTCAACATGTATATGCATGACAATTAATCTATGTATTTGGAACGAATTGCTCTGACTCACAAAAATCGCAAATGAAATCAAACGATCATGTACTCATGACTCATAAAAGACATTTGTCAAAACGATTTGTGTAAACATCATTTCCATTTATAGGTTATGACAACACAAAAACAGAACCTGATTGTGTATTACAGCTCTTTTTGGTTTCATTTCTAATCCAAATCATAATTATCAAATCAATCACATACTAATGCTGATGAAACAAGAAGTAAGATCTTCGATATTCTCTTTTCAGAAGTGATTTCTCCTTCTGTTGTCTTCAGTGTCAGCTGTCTGAAATGAAAACATTACATTATTTTCTACGTTGCGGTCACGTGTTCAAAATAGAGAGCATCCTCTGACTTCATCGCCAACAAAATACAAAGATTTTAGAGGTTTTACGAATATATTGCGGGAAGTCGGGTTGGGTTCCATGAGGTCATTTGGCTTGCGCACACTCCGCTTTTACACTCATTTCCGGTTTCAGATAGACAGACGGTGCATGTCAAAAGGAAAGTTGGGAATATTGTAACAGGTTAACCTGAATTTCAAGATGAAGCGGTGGTTAACGGGCAGCGACAAACGTCACAAGGAGCCAGAATTCTTTGAAACGGTGGCAGAAGGACTTAAAAAGATATACAGGACGAAATTATTACCGCTTGAAGAGTACTACCAATTTCATGACTTTCACTCCCCGCCCCTTGAAGATCCGGATTTCGAGTCCAAGCCGATGATACTTTTAATAGGACAGTATTCTACTGGAAAAACAACATTTATCAGGTATTTGCTTGAACAAGATTTTCCAGGCATTCGAATTGGTCCAGAGCCAACCACAGATAGATTTATTGCTGTTATGACTGGGGATCAAGAAGGGGTCATTCCAGGAAATGCTCTAGTAGTGGACTCTAAAAAACAATTCAGACCGCTGACAAAGTTTGGAAATGCCTTTTTGAACCGATTTCAATGTTCTATGGTAAATAATCCAGTTTTGGACAGTTTGACAATTATTGACACTCCTGGTATTCTTTCTGGTGAAAAGCAAAGAGTGGATAGAGGATATGAATTTGCAGGTGTACTAGAATGGTTTGCTGAGAGAGTAGACAGAATTATTCTTCTCTTTGATGCACACAAATTGGACATTTCTGATGAATTCCGCAGGGCAATTGATGCCATCAAAGGCTATGACGATAAAATCCGAATTGTCCTAAACAAGGCTGATATGGTGGACCATCAACAGTTAATGAGAGTATATGGAGCTCTGATGTGGTCTTTAGGAAAAGTGCTTCACACCCCCGAAGTATCAAGGGTTTACATAGGGTCATTTTGGGACAATCCTTTACATTTTGATATGAACAGAAAACTGTTTGAATTGGAAGAGCAAGATTTGTTTTCAGATCTTCAGAGTTTGCCTCGAAATGCAGCACTACGGAAGCTGAATGATCTTATAAAAAGAGCTAGACTAGCAAAGGTAATGATTTTAAAAATTTACTATACACATTTACTATTGTTGCATATTAATAAGAATTGAAGTACAATTTTTTGTCTGATGATAATTATCCTAAAGGTGGTTCTTTATGGTATGTAGTCTATTTTGATTAAAGAATTTATTGAATTAAGCATATATACAATAATATATTATCGCTTTATATTTACGTTTTCCAGTGTCTTTGCCTGTGATAACACTATGTATGGATATAAAACCCTTAACTTTAAATGACGCCTAATTCAGGCGCCAGCAGGGTTTTCTTATTTATAATTAAATATTTAATCGCATGATGGTTTAAAATTAATATATAAATATTAGTATTAAGGAATCATTCTTTGAAAATTATGAGGTGATAATTTCAGTTGGGCTTGATCAAATCTATCATAAAGCCCTTCAGGCTTTATTGGGTTTGATCACGCCGACCGAAATTATCACCTCATAATACTCAAAGAAAGATTCCTTATTCCTTAATTTATCTTGAAATTCATAAGACTTGTGATTTTATTCATTCTCTTCTATCTAATGTATCCAGGTGTAAAAAGTTCCAAACTCCACAATGGTGTAGTGTTAGTTTCCTTGGACATCCATATTTGTGATATTTGATCATTTAGTTGCCTGATTTCCTGTCCTAGATACATTTAGGAATCATTTCTGTACCCACCAGAAACCTCATCTATGAAAGGAATGTTTTTGATAGAGATAAAATTAAGGTTTGCAATCTAATTGGCCCTAAAGCAGTGAAACGTTTTAAGGTCAGAGGACATGTTCCTCGAGAATCTTTTTTGTATCTCCTTGTTATAATAAGGTTCCTTGTTAAGGTTCCTTAAATGTTACAATGCTTTGTTATAATAAGGTTCCTTGTTCCAATAAAAAATATTAATTTTATAATTTTTTTTTAAATGAGTAAAATTTACTTGAATATGGTTATATTTCTAGAAGGCCGAGTGGTTAGAACCGCGGCCGCTCACTAGTACCAGAAGCGATTAGGTTCTAGAGGTCGTGAGTTCAAAGCCCTGCCCTGGCCGAGATAGAGTTCCGACATAGTGAATTTCGCTGTGGTGTATATTTATTAATTTTTATATCAGCAATTCAAGTATATTTTCAAGAAGATTATATAGGAAATTGCATACTCTAGTATTTTGCAAAATGCCTGGTAAGGTACCCTAATTTTTTGCAAGAAAGCTTGTCAAAGTAGTAGTAAACCATTAACAAATTCCTTGTAAAAGTTATATAAAATTGAGGAACGCGTCGTCTGACCTTAACTGCTCCAAAAATAATTGCTTGTTTACACGTAGTTCAATGCCAAAACACATGCTAAATGTGAACTCATCTATATCATTGATGCTCATGAGTCTGAGTTCCAAGATTATCTTGAAATGTTTAGACAATATACATGTACTTGATATAATTTTGATAGCAGTGTAAATCAATATTATAGTCAGTAGAGGAAGTTAAGCGTTAATGAAACAATTGATCACTAGCAACAGGACACATTTGATGCTACCGGTATATGCTTATTATTGTGCAAAAGCTCCATGATCATCAAGATTGTTTACTAGACCCACTGTATACTTGAAGAAGCTGTCTCAACTTTGGATACTTAATACATGTTGTTTCATTTGGGAGGGGAGGGTCAAAATTATCACTAATTCACTTGTATACGCAAGTGGTAAATGATCTTTTGACTTGGTGATTGTCTGACTGGTCAATGCTTTCTGAGGAGAAAAACAACACAGCATCACAAGTATAGAGTACCGGTATACATGTTGAAGCCACAACCTATCAATTTGTTAAGGCAACACCCATCCTTAGCCAAACATGTAAATATGTAGCTGTGTGCGCTAAGCTCTTTTAATAATGATAGTTCAGCCCGCTGCAGTTTCTACTTTCAATAGAGACTCAGAGTATGAGTTTGAATCAAGCAAAGATTTTTTTTCAATGGAAAACTGGTACGAGAAACAAATAACAATATAATGTAGACAGTGATTGTAACCTTTTGTCCTCTTTCTATAAACTGTTTACACATTGATTGATGTAAACCTTGGTTCTGAAAAGAAACAGATTGCATTAGAAATGGGGTTTGATAAATATTATATTAATCCTGAATCCTGCTTGCTGTTCTATCATTGTAACATGTAAATAGTAAATACAAGGAAAACTGATTAGTGTCTTCAGGTATGCAGGTATGAAATGTAAAGAAAATCATGATTGAAAGCCTCAGGGGGAAGAGGTGGTTATCTGACATTTAATGGATCATCTACATAACTATATTGTATGTCTTGTATGACAATGTATGCTTTATTGTGAAGTAAAATTTCAGTAAATGTAAAAATTCTCAGATAAAATTTAAAGCACATTTATTTCAGAATAAACCATCAACTGAGAGTGAATTAAAGTATGATGTGATTTCGTCCATAAATTTTTTATTAAAAAATGTATTTGACTTTTCTAGCATGATAAGAACAATGAAGGGCTAGGTTGGTAACCTTTTTGCACTGGTTTTTAATGTGCAAATTTAAGCTCGTATCTAATCGGGTATATTACATTAACTTTTTGATAATGCTTTCATAAAAATTCATGCACTCCATGCTGTTAAGAGAAAATTGAACTGTGAAATATTTTAATTTAAAAGAAATACATACTTAATACTTTGAATCATGTGACAACTCCATCAGTTAAAGTAATTGAAATAAAAACTCAAAAGATAGAAACTTTTGGGAACAAGTTTATTTTCAACTTTGATTATAATTGCAGTCAATCGTATGAAATAAGTTGTGGGTAAAATGGCTGCATGTGTGCAGATGATTTTCAAATGGAGCTTGTAAAGCTCAATGGTTTTGTTTTTAGCTCTGCTATGTGTTTCAATGAATGTTGAGTGAGAAATCAGATGAGGAGATTACGTCAGAAATAGAGTTATACTCAAGATTAACAAATATATTTGGTATATATTACTTGGAAATTTTATTCAGAACAACCATTTTTATTACATGAAAATATACATGCATTTAAATTGACTAAAGATTTACTTAATTTAATGGGAAGTTGTATTGGAATGTCTGAATATCTATTTACATGTAAAAGTATGCTGACTGAATAAATACCGTAGTTATACACAAATAGCATATGAAATTTTTTGACAAGAATATTGGTCAAGTAGTTACGATGCCAGTCCATAATATAATTGGTAAAGAATCTTGTTAAGTTTCTTTTTCTAAAAATATGACCGAAACTGCTCGATACTGAAATAAGAACACGTCATGTACCTTTAATCAGAGCCATGTAGGTCTATTATCTACTGTCACGTGGATTTATTTCCTTGTTCGTCAGTACGATACCCTAGACAGGGTATGTGTGCATGCAGCGCCTAGCTAATATTGACAGACTGTCCTTATTATGATAAATGTTTTACACCAAATATATATATATAATAGGTTCAGGTTTTAAATGTACGTGCACCTGTACTGCAATGTTGTTTACCTATGCATCTCAATGCACAGAACAGAAAACGCTAGTGTTTGAAAATTTGAAAACAGTTGAGGTTGCTTAAAATCAGAAAAGTAAAGTGACACCTTTTATGATCTAAATGATCTTGCTCTGTAATGTGAAACCACACTCTTACAGTGTACATATCCTACTTTATTTCTGATTACTTTACCAAGTGTTTACCGGTGTCTAGTTTTTCTCTTCCTTATTCTTAAATTTACTTTTATTTTTCCTTGTATTCAACAAAACATACTTGTAGTTTCATAGAATCACAAACTTTTATTTAATTTGAATGAAATGATATCTGGTAAATAACTACATATATTAGACAAGCTATTCTACTTCGTCATTTCCACACCCAAATGGCATTCCTTTCTGGGTCCAACTCTTAAGTCAATAGATAAATATATATGCTTGTAGTTGGCTAGGTGGGGTAATGTTACACTTGTTTTTATGGGCTCCAGATAGTTAATTAAGTGCCTGTGGCCATAGCTCAAATTTATAACCAACAGAAAGGCCTCTTCAATTTATTGAAGCAACAGGTGTCATTATAACATTAAAGCCATATACGGGTTCATTTTGAGAGTGTATTTTTCTCTCACAATTTATATTTTTAACATACACAGACTTGTTCCAGAATGTATTTCTTGCATATGGTATTTATTAACTATCTTGATACATATGAAAAGTCAGATGCTTATTTATTTAATCAGTAAATATAAGAGTTAATTCTCATATTTGAGATACTTTACAGTTTAGGTCATCTTTCATGTAAATGATTTATACAATGGGGACATACCCATTAAGTCATTTTTGCATACGAATTAGCCTATGGAATGTTAAAAATTCCCACCTTTGTCAGAGTATGGACTCAGAAATGCAAACAAAACTCAGTGGTTTATCTTTAATAGACAAGGTATTGTGGGAAGTGATATTCTAGCTGTCGTGAGAAATATAGACAGATCAACCTAACAGTTGTAAAAAAAATAGTAAACAGATGTGCCATCTTATTTTGCTGAATAAAAACTAACACATTGAAAGAAAAAAAAAAGAATTTGTCAAAATCGTATATGTTTAATTCCAGACATCCAATCCGGTTGATCACATTATATCACAGTTTAAAGAACTTTCAAAAAAAAATTCAGTTTTGATATTCTGATAAGTGTCCCAAATAAATATATTTTTGAATTTCATATTTGATGTGTTCTAGTGAAATTTATATCTTTATTCCATGTTTTTCATTTTACTAGGTCCATGCATACATCATCAGTGAACTCCGAAAAGATATGCCTTCCATGTTCGGAAAGGACAACAAAAAGAAAGATTTGATCAAGAATCTAGGAGAGGTTTACGCTAGAATACAGAGAGATCACCAGATTTCACTTGGAGATTTCCCAGACATGAAGCGCATGCAAGAACAGCTGACACATCATGACTTCACCAAGTTTCACGCCCTAAAACCAAAACTTATAGAAATCGTTGACCAGATGTTGTCTGTGGACATAGCCCGTCTGATGCAGATGATTCCAAACGAAGAAGCTGTCATGTCCAGAGAACCGCAGGTCAAAGGTGGAGCGTTCGATACCATGAACCAGAGCATGTTTGGGTACGGGCGAGGCGAAGGAGTGGATGAAGGAAGAGGCGAGCGAGAATGGGTGGTGAACCAAAACAAGATGGATTATGACGAATCCTTCGACAAGCTGAACCCCATCAACGGGAAGATCACCGGAGCTGCAGCCAAGCAGGAAATGGTCAGGAGCAAGCTTCCCAATTCTGTCCTCGGCAAAATCTGGAAACTGGCCGACATCGACAAAGACGGAATGTTGGACATGGACGAGTGGGCTTTAGCAAATCATCTGATCAAGATCAAGTTGGAAGGCCATGATTTACCGGCCGATTTACCCGATCATCTTATCCCTCCATCCAAGAAAAAGGAAAAATTTTGAAAACGTATTCAGTATGAACCTTTTGTTTTGGAAGGAAATTTTGTGAAGAGATCTGTTAAAACCATCCATTGAAAACATCAATAATTTCATCTCTGTCTAAATGTAGTCGAATTGGTATCATTTTACTAGCTTCCAGTTTGGCATCAAAAGTAAATCAGTGTGTGTAATTTCAAACCATTTATTGCTGCTTACTATACAAGTTGATCGTTAAAAAAATGTAGAAATTGAATGAGTAAAGCGATTGACCTTATGCAGTTCTAAATTAATGCTGTATTTCTGGGGTGATCATGTATGTAATAGAGAGTAAAGAGTCCTCAAAAGCATGTACATGTAATGATGATTTACCACAGCTGGTATCTGAACATGATTACAAGGAGCCAAACAGTGATAAGAATATAATCTTCCAAGATGAAACCTAGCTATTATGCTTTATGTAAAATATTAACTGTGTAACAAATACATGTATGTGAAATGAAAGTACTAGTATTACAATGTATATGGTGATTGTTAGAAAAATTTGTTTTATCCATTTAATTAAGTAGTGTGGACATACACTGTATGTGATGATGACACAAATATTGCTTGGAGAAAATGCACAGGCACTGAATAGTGAATACTACATATTGTAAACTATCTTATTCATGAATACTACATTGTCAACCATTTTGTTCTGATAATTTTATTGGGTTATGTATAACTGCTATGAAGTTGTTCCTTGCTGTTTGATGTTTACTGTTCAGTATCGAGCTGATAGATATCTCTTCAGGCCTTACATTATATGACATACTAGTAACCCTAGATCACATGATCCCATGATAAATTTTATGTATGGCATTTTAAAGATTATACATGTAGCTACCCATATCCTTGTATAAGTGCAATAGAATGTGATTACAAATACACATTTGTGTGTGTATCCATGTACCGGTATGTTGTTGGTTAAGCATGAAAGAAGTCCAATACATTTGTTTTGTGTGTTTCACCTTCTGTATATGTGTATAGATACAAGTATACAGATGGAAAACTATGATCAATTAATTAGCATTGTATAAGAAAATTTAATTCCTGAAATTATTTAACTGTAGTAGCAATTAATGTTGCAGTTGAAAGTTAATTTTTTATACTATACATGTACCGGTATGTATTGAACCCTCATAACATGTAAATGGAATATATCTAGCGGAAAATACCAAGATATAAGAGCAATGAATCTTCTTGATATTGATTGGCAATATTTTCCAACACAAATTCAGAACTGTTCATAAATTGAATTAATTAGTTAATTAGTTAATTGTGGCACCAATATACTGATAACTTTAACACAGTCTAGTCATTTACGAGATTGGTTTGCCTTTCATTGATTAATTGTGCATGTATGTATATATATATATATCCTTGATATACCAGTTCCTGTATGTATATACTTGCTGATTTTTATTATATACATTTTGCTATACAACTGAAATTTTGCCTGATCCAAAGGTTAATCATCTGTTGAGGATTTCATTCTTATTTTAACAGAACTTTGAAGCTTTACACTCTTGATCAATGAATTGCCATTATTGGTTGTTGAATTGAAAGGGTGGAAAGTAAAACCATAATATTTTAAAACACTTAAAAAATGTTCAGGGAAATTAGAGAATATTATATACCGGTATATATACATGTATGTTGTATTTAACAAATAGGGACGTATATGGCACATCCTTTAAGATGTTTGCAATATTCATACAATTTGGACTGATTTTAAATAATAATTAATTTGAAAAAATAAAGTTACAAAAAGGAAATGTTCCTATATATATATTGTTATCAGTTTCAGATATTGTGCCATTAATACAGTGCAATATAGTATTTGGTTTTTCTTGTAACTTAAAAGTGAGGTATGAAAACCAAGCATACCTTTACTTGGTAGATTAAGTTACCCTATATGCATGCCTATGTGCTAAGCATTAGACCTAGAGCTTTTGTGTTATTTAAACAGCTTAAATTAAGATCATATTTCATGGTTTTAAAATCTTAATAATGCATAAGATGCATAAGAATGGGAGGCTAATTTCTAAATACTGATCAATTTTCTAAAGGAATACCATAATACATTAACACTCCAAAAATTTCTATCTTATTGTAGTCCTTATCTGTATGCTTGTTTTAACACATTGTTTTAATTATGCTCTTTTTTATTTGCAAGTGTGATCTTTCAAACTAGTCTAACTTAACATTAGATGTTTGATTTTTTAAAAATAATTATGTCTTGATTTTTCTTTGGAACAGTTGATTAAAAAATTCCTTCTTTTATTATATATTTCCTTTTTTGCTGTTAAATGTTTATGCATAATTAATTGTAAACAAAAATTTTGTGACATTGTTGAAGAGTTATTCTTTTTTGCAAAAAAAAAAAAAATATGAAATGACCTTAAATTTACACAAAATGAAATGGTTGACATATCTCATAATCACATAGATGTAATGTATGAGTGTATGTCGTATAATTTGTTTTTCTTTTGTGTATCATTATGAAGCGTTACCCTGTACCATTTGTGACTATTAAAACAAGCCTTTGTGTTACATGTATGCAAGTTTGAATTAGTTATAATTAAATAATGATGAAAATTCAGTGCTCATTCTCATTAATTCCTACAAAAAATGGAAGACAAAGATCTATGATGTTTCATAAAGGAACTTTAACTTCAGTTAATGTTTCATTGAATCTACAAAAATATTTCTTGTTTGCTGATTATAGAACATGTAAGGCATATACGTAGTAAAATATGCATAAGATGGTTCACTACACCTTGAAATAGTTTCTCAAATCAGCAGAAAATTACATGATTATGATAGATATCATAATGGAAAAGAAGTATTTAAGTCAAACAGGCAAAAAAATGCAATTTTGGATGAAAAATTACATTTTCAAATATTTAATTCAGTAAACATGAACAAAAACTCCAGGAGGATTTGAACTCATGAACTGCGGTTCAGAAGCCCAATACTTTAACCACTGAGATACGACGATATAAACAGTTTAACGAAATATTTAAATCGCCATCTTGTAACGTAGTGTCTTAAAAAGTATAAGTCTGGGTGTAGTGAGGTACTTTTAAAGCAAAGTGGCAAATGGAGACTTAACTTTTTATATATTTGATCTAAACATAATTCATATTTTTCCTTATACCCAATAAGTTTATAACATACCAGTAATTTACGATCAGAATGTTGGAATGAAACTGACTTGGCTGTTAGTGTGGAATCTGTTAAAAGCATATTTGCTGTAACCATGTTTTACTTTTTATAGTACCCTTTTGCTATTTCAAGGATCCTTGATCTTTCACTTAACTTTGTTTTAGCATAGCTTTCAAGTGTAGAATGAAATAATTTTGAATATAATCAGGAAGAGGAAGCATGCCAAGTACTATAAAACAAGGGTGGTTGCAAGATGTCCTTAGTTCAAGAAAATCGAAGTAACAGTGTTTTGATAGAGTGCATGATTAATGTACTATATGCATCTGCATACAACATCATCATTGTCACAAACTACAGGCTTTGTGTCTATTCAGAGAGTGAGCAGCTAAGATTCTTAAATTTACATACAAAAAATTGAATTGAAAATAAGGAAATAAACAGTGAAATTGAAGTGAAAAAGTATACCTACAAACAGTTAAAAGTATACCTACTGCCCCCCACCCCCCACAGATTTCCTTTTTTTTTAATGCTTAACAAGATTTTTTGGACAAGTCTGCCCTCCCCCCCCCCCCCCCCCCCACTTTCAAAAATGATGCTATGTGCCTGCAAAACCGTTTGTAAGTATATAGAAGGGTGATAAAAAGCATGGGGGGAAATAACCCTGTTTACATTAGTTGCAAACAGTGAAGTGCATCAGGATCATTTGTGACTTCATTTCATCCTTATTTGATCCATAGAGATCATGACAGATTTTTTTAAAGAATTACCGGTAATGTTTAAGGGTCATACATTACCTACTATGAGGGAAAATCCTCTATACCCTACCATCTTCACTTTTAAGATATTTAATACCGGGGTATTAATTTTTTCAGACAAAGACACTGAAAAAGTAAATAATACCTTGTCTGTAATAACAGCTTTATACAAATCAATTTTGAAATGTTTTGTCCATGACTTTTCTAATATTTTATCATAGAATTGCTGAAAATTATAGAAATATGACATTGTATTGATCAAATCTATCATGAAGCCCTTTGGGCTTTTATTATTAGATTTGATCACCCAACCATATTTTATCTCCTCATTATACTCAAAGGACAATTCCTTATTTCTTAAATAAATATTTACAATTTATTATGAAAACATGCTATTTTGCAAACATTCTGATGGTAATGTAGATTCTGAAAAGCCCAATAGTTAGGCAAAGGGAAATAACTCTTCTGAAAGTTAAGTTAACTTGCCATACTTTTCCTCTGCAGCTTCCCAAGGACTATGTTGTACACAAAAAAATGCACCCGGTAACTACCATTAGCTTTTACTTTGCATTTTCTATTCTATATTTTCAATAAACAGTCCCACTTTCCTTCCAAAGAATTTTTATTGTTCTCTCAATTTCAAGGTTCCATGCATGTACCCACATATCATCAGCCTCTATTAGACCCCATGAGATAAAAGCTTGACTGTACATGTACATGAACTTAGGTATTCTTCATTTGGACAGTTCTGTTATTTTTATCTTTTATTATGAAAATGATCATCACATAAATATATTAAGTATAATATACAAGTATATAACAATGTTTTTTTTTTCTTTTTGAGTTATGATAAATCTCCATTTCAACTAGTTTTGGCCCCTCTTATAGCTTTCATCTGTTAACAAAATCACATTCTTTCATTCATCATCGAGTTCCTTATGTAGTGTCCAAATACAAGTCTGTCCTAAGCCAGTCATAGCTTTAAGCTTGTATCCTCTCTTCTCTAGCTTGTTCAGAATAATTCGCACTGTGTCTTGAGAAATATATTCTTGACTATAAATAAAAATAAATAAAAAACCAGTAACATAAAATCAATTTCAATATTGAAGTACATGTACTAAAATTCAGTTTCTATGACTAATGATGTAAACATTAAGTAGTAAATACAAAGTGTTCTCTGACAATCCTTATCTAAAAACATATAGTAAAACTTGGTTACAGCAATTTCTTTTACAGTACGTGAATTCACACTTATCATGCTGTCAATTTAATTCTCCTTAGTGCTTAATGCAGGTGTCACTACAGTATTAAATTTTACTATATATTCTTACCAAAATTGCACAACTTTAGATACAGATTAAAAATTCAAAACGAACTTCTGGAAAAAATCCGCTTGACATCATTTTAAACAACGCTTCATTTACAATTTTCTAGCAAAATACACACGTGCATCCAGCAAGGCATGAGACTTTGTTTACCTCGAAGTTACACACGTGCTTGAAAATCAAGCCCGGGCCTTTTCACCCCCCTCTGGAAACAACACGCATCAAAAATTCAAATGACCTCGCATTATTACAAAAATGGGATAGTTAGACCTCTTACACATTGTTTTTCATCTCATAAAAAAAATCAATTCCTGTCGCGTGCGGAACCGCCCCGAATTCAAAGGAAAATTCGGGAATTATTTTGGCTCAGCCATGTTTTGACGTGAACCTTCAGTGAAATACTGTTATGACACCTTAATGCTCATTACAAATGCTTAAAATGAATTACCGGTACTGCTAATGCTTTTAATGAATTACTATAAATGCTTAATATATTGAATTAAAATTGATCATTCTGCCACTTTGCTGTATGTTTTACTGTAACTGCAGAAACTTAACTGTTTCTTTTTTCGTGTTTGATGGTGCGCGTGCCAATTTAATTAAGAATATTATTTCTTGAAAGCATTATAAGTCTTTTCTTGAATTTCATAGATGCTGACCCCAATATCTTACAAATAGATATAGGAAAGAAAACATAAGTTACCAGACTTGGATGACTTATCATTATTGCATAAGAAAATAGAGAGTTGCTTATTTCTTACTTGGATGGCTTATAAAAGACTGACCAGTTACTCACAAGTTGTTTCCCAGAGTTTTGGTCAGTCTGGCACCCAGATATTCCATCAACTCTGGGTCACTCCATTCATCTCCACACACTGTTGGTCCTGTCTCCTACAGCACATTTATACAGATTAATTAATAAAATCTTCATTAATTGTACCTTTCCTACATACACTATATCAATGTAACGGTAATAAAAATCTGCATATTTAAGGTAATTAAACAAGAGGCCAAGGGGCCACATTGCTCACTTGATTAACATTGGTCATAACTCTGATCAGATAGCAGCAGCATTTGGAGTAAAAAAAACAGGCTATCTAGTCTTATACATACAAACAATGGAATCTAAATGCACAGTGGCAATCTATTTGCTTCAGCTGATAATAAGCCATTAACAACTTCTTAATTATATCAGCTTATTTACTCTAGTTTAATTTAATTAAGCGGACCAGCTACTCTGAATGCAAAGGGTTAAAGATTTCATATATTCAGAGTCTGACTTAAACACCCAAGGTTATATACATACAAAACTTATAAGTCTATCAGTTTTTTGCACACTGAGTAAATAATGTTTCATTTCTGAGTTGATGCTAATAAACACATGTAACAGGATGGGAGAAATAATGATGGACCAGACCTGGATTCCAATTTTGGACCCCTGAATCTCAAGCCAGGAGCTCTACCAACTGAGCTATCTGGCACTGGTATTCAAACCAGTCTGACTGTCATATTCCTACTCCCTTAAATGATTCTCACTTGAAAATCAACCCAGGCTCCTCTCTGGTAGGACTTAACCTGTCAGTTCCAGGGGTTGGCACTGCACCAGATGAACTGTAACGAGAAGGGAGAAATAATGACAGACCAGACTGGTATACAAACCTGGGCCTACTAGTCAGGCTCTACCATCTGAGATATCTGGAGTCTGTATTAGAACTGGTCTAACCATCACATACATACCGGTACAATAAACGGTTTACAATGAATTTTTCTTTTAGTCGTGTGATGATCAGATATAGGTTCGAATGCCGGTGCAAGATAGCTCAGTTAGTAGAGCACCTGACAGAGATTCAGGGGACCCAGGTTCAAATCCCTGTCTAGTCCTTCATTATTTCTCCCATCCTGTTACATTTGGTACCGTGACCATCCCTTGGAACTGACAGGTGAACTCCTGCCAAGGGAAGAGCATGGGTTGATCTCGGAAACGAAGATCATTTTAGGTGGGAGGAATGTGACAGTCAGACTGGTTCGATTACCAGCGCTAGATAGCTCAGTTGGTAGAGCACCTGGGTAGAGAATCAAGGGGCCCAGGTTTGAATCCCAGCCTGGAGTTGAAAGCTCCTTGCTTGATAATATTATTTTGTGTACTCCAAAGGCGTTCCCCATTATTGTATTAAAATGTTCATCCTCTATATATATGTACAATAAAATCTATAGGCTTAGTAAAGGAATGAAGATATCTTTATGTAACTGTAAAAAAATGAGTTACACTGAAATTATTGGAAATGCATACACATGTATGAAAAATGTAATTTATAGTAAAAAACTATATTAAAGCAAAAAACACATTCATCAGGATAAAGACATTTGTTAAAAAACCAATAAGGCTTTCTGTTTACCAGTCTGATCTGTGTACTGATCATTACATACGGCATAATTGATGTTGTCCTCACTGTCTAGCCCGTCTTGAGATTCACAATAAACATCGCGAGTTATGTCCCTTTAACACATCAGAGTTCACATCCGGTGACTGTGTTTACATCTATCTCGAAGCATCACTCCTCCTCTTATGTCGTAGTTATCTCCGCAATCTTCTTTCGTTAAAGATGTCGACATTTCTCAGACACAACTCCTTGTTTCTGGGGGGTTTGGGAATGGGTTTATTAGTCGGCGTTGGCGGATCTGTGATTTATTTTCGATTGACAACCAATGTTGATACTGAACTGCGCTTGATATCAGAATCCATTTCTTCTCTGCGGAGAGAGGTAGAGGAGTTAAAAGAAAAAATTGCCACTCGTAGGAGGAGAAGTCCGGCATTCTATTCTGGGACTGCCTCCAGTAGCGGGGAAACGGATGACGAGGCTTATGAAGATGCATACGGAGGGTAACAAAATTTAGTTCGAAATTCCTCAGAACACGTTACAGGATTTCCTGCAACACGTGCTTGATTTGAAGACTTTTTGGTTTAAAGCCTCATGTCCCCTAATCTAACTTGATATATGATATGGACTGAAACGTGTCATTTCTTAATACAGCACAAAATGCTTTCAATAGTAAATGTATTTTCAATGCCATTGGTTCTACATTGTTCAGCCCTTTCAAATTGCGTACTTTGCAGTTTATTTCATAATTCATGGTCTGATATTTTACATATGATATCGTGTATGATATTAAACTTCTCTGTTAGGAATATAAATAGATTTAGCTTTATCTTTTAAGGAAATTTACCTACTTGTACCAATCTGATTGTCTGCCTAACTTATCCGTCATTTTTAGTCACAGATAGTGCAAGATATATTTTAATGTCATCTTGCATTATTTTATAGGTCAGACTATGAGTTCCATAACTTTCATGACCTTCAAACAGAAATCCATACTCAGATGAATGCGAAAATTGGCAGGGATGAACAAGAAGAAACAAAAGATGACAACGACAGTAAAGATGACAACGACAGTGTCAATTTCTTTTCAAGTGTTGACAAACTTTTCGATGGAACTGACGAGGAAAAAATAAAGGCTTATGAAATGCTGCAGAACAATAGAGACAAGGTAAATGAAAGGTATCAGAAAATATCATGAAAATGTAAATTAAAGAAATCTATTTCATAAACTTTTATTTACACTTATTGACTATTCCTTTGTATATTCATTATTGTTTATTATCTGCATTTATTATTAATACTATAATTACATGTCATGTGTATTGATAATGAATATACAAAGCTACATTTTGCCTGATTCTAAGTTGAATTCAGGGATTGATGTGGGTCGCTATTAATCAAAGATATTAAATGCATGTACATGCAAATGTGCAGTAAACTAGCATTTACACTTATTCAAAACCATTAGCCATATACAAATCCAGTAATTAAGTCTTGGTGTTAAAGTGTTTGTTTACTTTTCCAGTTTGAAGGTGATGTTGAATATTGTTGGCGACTAGCCAAAAGTACCTACCAGCTCTCACAGATTGAGGGAAGCAGAGGAGAACTGGAGAAGAAGAAAAAATTAGTGTATGCTTCCAAAGACCTGTCTCAGAAAGCTGTTGCCATGGATGAAAAATGTGCCAATGCTCACAAATGGTAGGGTTTTTTTTTATTACAAATGTACTGTTATTCACAGCATAGCAGGATAACAGGCTTTGGGATACATACTATTTTATGTAAAGATTGAGTGCAATTGAAAAGAGTTCATATTGAATTGCAAAAAAAAAAAAAAAAATGTAGTTTGTATGTGTTACCAAAAGAAGTTCATATGTTCTGGTTTTCTTTGGAGCTCAAGTCATTTTTGTTATTGATTTTTATAAGGAGCAATATCACTAGATCTCATGCTGGAGATTTTGACATTTGGTAAGAAATTTGGTATGACCGAGGCTTATTTTCAAGTTATAGCCAGCTGCAAGAAATAAGAGGCTTATTTCCAAGAGTGGCTTCTTGTCAAGAGCAGAGTATTTTTGAGACTTAAAAAAATCACAATGTATTTGCACATTTCAGAATTGTGAATCCCTTACATGCATTACCAAAATCTTATCTGACCTTATTTTGTTTTTAAAAAATAGGTTTGCCATTACATTGGGAAGTATAGGGGATTATGAATCTACGCAAGAAAAGATAAAAAATGGATATGTATTCAAGGTAAATTTGAAACGACACATAGTTGAAAATTTTAATTACCGGTATGTTAGATCCAATGCCAAGTGATTGTTTTGTTCATTTCACTACCATAAATGATGAATTAAAGCAAAATACTACTGATAGCAATATTTAATTTGGAATTCCGTTTACATAGTATAACCCTCTCCAATAGATGCATCTTCCCAAGTCAATGGTTCTGATCCGCATCACTTCTCACAAGCGAGAGAAGCGATGCGAATCAGAAACCCTTGACTTGGGAAGATGCAATAGATGTATATATGTGTACTATTTTGACTTTTTTAGGAACATATAGAACGTGCAATACAACTTAATCCTCAGGATCCATCCAACCACCATCTCCTGGGCAGGTGGTGCTATGGGGTAAGGTTCAACAGTCAGGGTGGTACTGGTGCTGAGTGAGGGTGGCACTACCCAAACATCAATTATATAAAACTATGTTTCCTTATTTTCATTATGCATTTGCAATTCTACAAATGAAACCATTTGTTTAGAAACTTTCTCAAAAGAACTAAATATAATCTTACTGTTAAATCATTAGAATTTCTTGTGGCTGTTTTTGTTGATTTTATGTTGATGTCATCATCGGCAAATGCAGTTCATCAAAAAATCAAGAAGCAAGATCTTTTTCATTAATCATACAAAATGCATGCTTATGAACCTGTGAGATATTGACCATCAGTTAAAATTTTCTTCCAAGAATTGAAGCAATTCCACGTTATTTCCTCCTCTATTCGAGAAGCTAATACCTAACTTACTTATTGTTTTGTTGACAGGTGTACATGCTTTCCTGGATAGAAAGAAAGGCAGCTGCCACTCTTTTTGCCACGCCCCCAACCTCTACTGCTCAGGAGGCTCTCACCCATTTCCTTGAGGTACTGAAATAGGGCTAATTTATCTGTACAACTAATATACTAGATTTAGTAGAAATTGACATTTAAAAATATAAGGCTTCATTATATGTTTAAAAAAAAGATTGAGATACATGTACCTGAGTATTGAATATGGATAACAATAATAAAAGTTTTTCCCTCTCACCTCTATGCTCTCTCCTATCTATTCCCCTGCTCCTCCACTCATCAATCAATAGCATTTCTCTCTCTCACTCTCTTTCTCTCATAATTTTAAAGTTACCCCCCTTTGACTTATGCATATGATATGCATGTACATGTACAGTGTACTATGGGGGTTTTTTTCAGGCAGATCGTCTAAACCCAGGAAAATGGAAAGAAAATCTACTTTATGTGGCAAAAGTAAGATAATTATCATCTTTTTCAGTAAGTTTCAAATTTCTATATTTAATCATATATAGAGATCACAATAGAAAATTATGTTTTGATTTGATTTTTTCAGTGCTATTACCAAATGTCGCAGTATAAAGAGATGACCGAATGGTTGGATAAAGCAGCAGCGATTCCTGTTGTTAGTCAGGATGTAAGTACATGTACCAGTACATGCAGACTACATGTAGTATACTGTCAAATATGATTTGAAAAATGCAGTGGAAAAATCTTCATCATCAATTAAAGTTTGGAGTTTGATTTTCGCCCTCCTTGAATGTACATTAGTTAATATAAGGAACTTGTCATGACTATTAAGTTGTTTTTAGCTCACCTGAGACTTTTGCTCAAGTGAGCTTTTCTGATCAAAATATGTCCGTTGTCTGTCGTCGTTGATGTTGTTGTCATCAGCATTGGGGTCGTTGCAAACTTTTCATCTTCTCCAGAACCTCTGGGCAAATTTCAGCCAAACTTGGCACAAAGCATCCTTGGGGGAATTCAAATTCTTTTAAATGAAGGGCCAGATCCTCTTCGAAGTGTAGATAATTAGGAAAGAGGGAAAATAGGTTTGGATGTTTCTCCAGGGCCAGTTCCCCTTCAAAGGGAAGACAATTAAGTGAAGAAAGAGGGAAGATATGGTGAGGAAATTTAAAGAATCAAGTAGCCCATAATATCCAAACTTCAAAATAGGCTTTATGATACATATGTATATGGTTTAAATTTGTTCAAATCATGACCCCAGGGGGTCAGGAAGGGGTCCTTATGGGTTCAAAGTATATAAAAGAAATAATTATAAAACAACACTCAAACAATTCTGAAACAAACAGACTGACACTGTGCACTGAGATTCCATTGTTTGTATAAGACTTCTTAGCCTGTCCTTGATTCCAAATGCTCTTCCTATGTATTAAGATATGCCAGGTTACTTATGCCCATATATAGAAAGCTTGGATCAAGGAATTGTGGCATTGAAAACATTTTTTCAAGCTACAAGCTTTAACTACCGGTACATTACCTACGGAATGAGTTTACTAGAGAAGCATAATAGAATGTTAAAGATGTTTGGGGTTTTTTTGAAGCTAACATTTGTTCCTAAAATTCATCTGTTTATCATTCATACAGGACAAGACAGCAGAAGAAGAAATCCAGTCTCTAATGAAATACAGAGTGAAATAAGCAATCAAATATTCTGAGATTTTAGATGTTTTTTTTTTTAAACATTTAGATAGTATTTTAAACTTTGTTAAGCCAATCAATCAAGGGACCAATTACTGTTGTGAATTTTTTCTGTGTTGTGTTAAGAGAGGAATGGGACAACTTTGTCATTTGATGTACATTCTTTTGAAATAAATGATAAAATTAACACTTTAATACTTCATATTTTTAACTTTCACACTATGATATAAATTAAGAGCAGCTATTGGTTTGTAAGTCAAGAGTTTAAAGGGGCATGGTCACGATTTTGGTCATAAATTATTATTTCGATTTTAAAGTAAGGCATTTTTAATAGGCAACCAAAATTTGAGTGTCATTTGTTGAGTTATAAGCGAGTTACAGAGCTTAAAATTCTTCCCTATGTAAACAAAGCTTTTGTTTAAATTTTGAATGTTGAAGTAAAAATTCCAGTTTAGACCTAAAATGAATGTGTTAATCGTTAGGAACTGTTTATTTATGCTTAAAATGAATGAAAAGAGAGACAAATCACCTGAAAAAGATTTTTACTGATATATTGAACCTATGTATAAAAAAAAAAAAAAAAAGAGGGCACGAGCCTTGTTTACATGACGAAGAATTGTGAGCCCTGTATCTTGCTTAAAACTTATCGACTGGCACCCAAATTTCATTTGATCGTTAGAAATGCATTCCTAAAGCATTGTAAATAATCAAAACAGAAAAATAAAATTCGACCAAAA
Source organism: Magallana gigas (assembly GCF_963853765.1). NCBI lineage: Eukaryota > Metazoa > Mollusca > Bivalvia > Ostreida > Ostreidae > Magallana > Magallana gigas. Next base: position 22,281,586 of record NC_088858.1, on the reverse strand, counting down.
TCATGACCATGCCCCTTTAAGACTCAGTGAACATTTTATTAGAATTTTTAAACTGGTGATTATATTGTTGAAAGTGTCCCATTCTTAACCGTTTTCATTGCAAGGGCTAATTCTATATTTTGATTCTCTTTTGATATGCATGTTATACACATGAATAAATAGAAATGGCAAATATCATGTGCTTGAATTAAAGTTTGGGTTTTCTAGTGTGTTGCAATCAAGCTAAAGTTTGGATTTCTGGTGTGTTGCAAATTTCAAAGCTAATCAATATCATTTTCAATGTGCAATAGACATACAGAAATACCAGTACATTAATATGGCTGTATTGAATTGTAAAAACCTTTTTAATGTTTGGAATGTTTTAAATAATCTACATTTTTTTATACACATGAACTGTATCATTATCTGAAATGTTCTTTTTTTAAATGTTCAAGTAAAACCAGGGTATGGTGCGAAAAAATTGCTCAAAATTACATGTATTACCATAATGATAATCACATATTTCAATGTCTTTTTAATTAGAGTTTTATGGAAGAATAATATCTACAGTATGTTTGCAGATACATTGTTACCATATTTCTATTTATTGAATTTCTGAATAGAACAGCTATTTCATTAACGGGGACTACTAACTGTTTTACAGAATTCAAAGACTTCAAGAGAAATAACAGAAGTGCACTCGCTGCTGACAGTATGTAAATTGAGTTCTGAAATCAAGTTATTGATTAGCAGTTAAAGTAATGGATGAAAATGTAATATACCCATGTATCTGTCAGATTAGCATAAATTTTGCTGTAATACTATAAACAGATAAGTTTTCATAGGAAGAAATATATAATGTGCAACTGTGGTCATTATGAATTGACTGAGGAGGAAAAACACATAAAAAGGAGCTAATTTGAAGAAGGATATATGGTTGTGACCATTTCCATAGTTCTTTTCTATCTTCAAATAAAGAAGAGCTTGACATAAATTTTTCATGTACCTTTTTATGATGTTCAATTTTATAAAAAATCAATGATCTGTGCAGGTGATTTTTACTGTACCAGGATGTCATAAGTGTAATGATTTTAGTACGTTTGAAGATTATCATTGTATACTGACCTAGTACAAACATTGATGCCCCCCCCCCCTCCTCCCCCCTCCTTTTTAACATCAGCCTGATTACAATAATCTTATAGTGTCTGACTACCTCCGCTGTTCTATTATAGAGAAATTTTATGTGATCTACAGATTGTGAGAAAGTTTGTGTCTGTAAATAGTCTGTGTTTTATTACTACAAATCCTTGTTAAACTTGTACACTACAATTTAATTCTGTGATGTTTTAATTTTATTGAAAATACAATAAAATAATAGGTAAATACTCATTAAAAAGAAGTATTTTTAGCTCACCGAGCTGAAAGCTCAAGTGAGCTATTCTGATCACATTTTGTCTGTCGTCTGTCTGTCTGTCCGTCCATCTGTCCGTCTGTCTGTAAACTTTTCACATTTTCAACATCTTCTCAAGAACCACTGGGCCAATTTCAACCAAACTTGGCACAAAGCATCCTTAGCCTAAGGGGATTTAAATTTGTGAAAATTAAGGATCACGCCCTTTTGCAAAGGGAGATAATTAGGAATTTATGAAAATTTTCGAGAAATTTTCAAAAATCTTCTTCTCATGAACCATAAGACCAGGAAAGGTGAAACTTGTGTGGAAACATCATCTGGTAGTGTAGATTCTAATTTGTGAAAATCATGACCCCCGGGGGTAGGGTGGGGCCACAATGGGGGGGTCGAAGTTTTACATAGGAATATACAGAGTAAATCTTTGAAAATCTTCTTCTCATGAACCATAAGACCAGGAAAGCTGAAACTTGTGTGGAAGCATCCTCAGGTAGTGTAAATTCTAATTTGTGAAAATCATGACCCCCGAGGGTAGGGTGGGGCCACAATGGGGGGTCGAAATTTAACATAGGAATATATAGGGTAAATCTTTAAAAATCTTCTTCTCATGAACCATAAGACCAGGAAAGCTGAAACTTGTGTGGAAGCATCCTCAGGTAGTGTAAATTCTAATTTGTGAAAATCATGACCCTCGAGGGTAGGGTGGGGCCACAATGGGGGGTCAAAGTTTTACATAGGAATATATAGAGTAAATCTTTAAAAATCTTCTTCTCCTGAACCATAAGACCAGGAAAGCTGAAACTTGTATGGAAGCATCCTCAGGTAGTGTAAATTCTAATTTGTGAAAATCATGCCCCCGGGGGTAGGGTGGGGCCACAATTGGGGGTCAAATTTAACATAGGAATATATAGAGTAAATCTTTAAAAATCTTCTTCTCATGAACCATAAGACCAGGAAAGCTGAAACTTGTGTGGAAGCATCCTCAGGTAGTGTAAATTCACAGTTGTGAAAATCATGACCCCCGGGGTAGGGTTGGGCCACAATGGGGTGTCGAAGTTTAACATGGGAATATATAAAGTAAATCTTTAAAAATCTTCCTTTCAGAAACTAATCAGCCAGGAAAGCTGAAACTTGTGTGGAAGCATCCTCAGGTAGTGTAAATTCATAGTTGTGAAATTCATGATCCCCAGGGGTAGGGTGGGGCCACAATGAGGTGTCGAAGTTTTATTACATAGGAATATATAGAGTAAATCTTTAAAAATCTTCTTCTCAGAAACTAATCAGCCAGGAAAGCTGACACTTGTGTGGAAGCATCCTCAGGTAGTGTAGATTCAAAGTTGTGAAAATCATGACCCCCGGGGGTAGGGTGGGGCCACAATGGGGGATCGAAGTTTTACATAGGAATATATAGAGTAAATCTTTAAAAATCTTTTTCTCAGAAACTAATCAGCCAGTAAAGCTGACACTTGTGTGGAAGCATCATCAGGTAGTGTAGATTCATAGTTGTGAAAATCATGACCCCCGGGGGTAGGGTGGGGCCACAATGGAAGGTCAAAGTTTTACATAGGAATATATATGGTAAATCTTTAAAAATCTTCTTCTCAGAAACTAATCAGCTAGGAAAGCTTAAACTTGTGTGGAAGCGTCCTCAGGTAGTGTAAATTCAAAGTTGTGAAAATCATGATCCCCAGGGGTAGGGTGGGGCCACAATGGGGGTTCAAAGTTTAACAAAGGAATATATATGGTAAATCTTTAAAAATCTTCTTCTCAGAAACTAATCAGCCAGATGATTCTTTATAATTGTTAAGACTTTGGCCCCAGGACAATTCTTTGGCCTCACAAGAAGGTTCAGAGTTTATGTACGTTTATATCCCATATATAAACAATTGTTAAGGATCTTTTTGAGAACTGCAATACTCAACATATGATATGACTATAAAATCGTCCTGTTAGAAAAGGGACTAATGATTATAAACATAAGAATATCCAGGGGGAAATGGATTTTATTTATACGGGATCTACATGTATTATTGTACATTGTCCAGATAGTTTGTATTATGACTCCATTAAGCTGATTTTATCATACCTATTGTTCCTCAGGTGAGCGATGTGGCCCATGGGCCTCTTGTTTGTTTACTAACATTTGATACTAACTGCATTTAGAAGTAAAAAATAGGATGCACTTTCATCACTATTTTAATAAAATCTCAAAGTATATTAAATTACTACTAAGAAAATGGTAGTAATATTTAGATGAATATTAAAGGGACGTAGTAGTAACCGAAATATCCTTGATTCATTTTATTGATAATTCAAAAGGATTAGGCACCAGACAAAGCCTATATAAACCCTCCCCAATACAAAGTCAAGTAGTGGAAATCTCTTTGTACGAGATATTTCTATAGGATATAATATGATTGACTTGCAGAGAGATATATTTTTGGAATTTTGTGTACATAAGATAAAGGGAAAAATTAAAGAATGAACTGTACTATCATTATTTAGGAAAAAATAAAAAAAAATATGGATTTTTAAGTAAACATGTTAGATTTAATTCCAGGTTCAACCAAGACTGGTATATAAGGGATGATAATGAACTAACAAGATGTGAATTTGCACTTGAATTTGAACCTAGCTGAGCGATTCTATTTTGATGACGGAATTCATTTTGATTAAAATATTGTTCACAGAATTTGTGGTCACTATCAACAACAAAATAGCTAACTATAGCCTTGATAACAACGGTCTGGTACAGTGTTTACATGTATGTAGAACTGGATTAAAGACGAACCCTGCTTGAACTGATAAATATTTCTCGGTTTGTTTTTCTTGTAAAATGATAATTTAAATGCAAATTATTCAGTGTGAAGAAAAAAGTAAACAAACAGCATTTGATACCGAAGTCAGGTATATTTTAATTTATACACTTGTTCAAGACAAAATAAAGTCAAATCAGATAAAAAATAGAATACAATCAAACTATACTCAGACGATTTTTGTGTATTTGACCTGCCATTTATATGCCCGAATATAACGTCTTTTAATGAGTTAAAACTTTTATCTTAGTAAGGTACACATGGCAAAACTAACCTAGGCATTGCTTTCCATTTTCACGACATAGCCCTATGCCTTTTGAATACGTATATGTATGTTGTGCGGCGCCAAGTCAAAAAAATCTTGAGGGTTTGAATCCATTTGTTAGATTTAAACCAAGTGAAAACATTATATTTTTGTGCATGGTTCTGTATTCATTGAATTATTAAATGTTCTAAATATGTAAGATCATATTCTTATATTAAAACTGCTTGATTTAATTAATTTTTGATTTGGCTATAAAAGTATCAAATAATTTTTGAAACGAACTAATTTTCATAGAAAGTTAAAAGTATCAAATAATTTTTGAAACGAACTAATTTTCATAGAAAGTTTAAACTTTGAATAACTGCAACGGATGCCGCATAATCGTCATCTCTTTTTTAAAGATTTGAATTATTTGAAAAAAATAAAAAATAATTTTAGTTTGATTATACAAAAAATCAATACGGATGTAGAATGTACAGGGGAATAGTTCATGGTAAAAGTGTTTATGAACCTTGGTTCTGGTTTGATCCAGTTCAGTCCACTGTATCTGCTTAGCTTAAATCTGTGCTCGGGTACAACCTTTTAATGACTTTGTCTATTATCAACAAAACACGAGATTATCCTGTGTTTTTCTCATCTTAATCCTTGATCCTTGAACTTGGTCTGGATTAAAGTTATGTGTTTTCGACATCTCACACTTATGAATATCATTTCGGCGGGGATTTTATTCAGCTCAAGATTCTTGTTAATTCCTTGTGTTGTCCACCTTGAACTACGAGTAATCCTTGAACCGCAATTGTCGATGGATTAAAAAAAACTGTTTTGAACATTACACATTTTGGCCTTAGTTTAGTAATAATTCAGTCAGTCACTTGGTGGAATTTAAAAGATGGTCGATGAACCTGTAATTGAGTAACCGAGCGTACCAATATCAGACAAAGTTTTTTACTCGAAAATATTAAAACTGTCTATCAAAGCTTACAAATCATACACAGAAACCCTTTTGTCTGGTAGATAAAATTGCAGTAGATGACCTTATACACCAAAAGAAACTGAAAGTTATTTAAAATGCAGATGAATATATATACTTGCAGAATCAATATACGCTACATTATGTCTGAAAGCAGTCTGATTATTAAACCACTCTCCCTCTCCTTTCACCCGTCACTAAGACAAGAAGGTGCTCTGTATGTACACGTAATTCTTACTCCATATTATAAATTTGATTAAGAAACGTAGTAAAAGGATTCAAATTATCTTTCAAGTCAAATAGTCTACCAGATGGATTAAGTTAGTATATTGTATCTCGTTATCATGAGATAATTATCCCGTTAAATTACGAGAAAATGAATTCTTTATAACGAGATACTAACTCGAAATGTAATAAGATACCGCATAATTGTAACTCGTTATGATAAGATACTTACTCGAAATAACGAGTTATGAAAAATACTTTTTTTACTTTTTTAAAATCGATCTTATAACTAGGCTTTCGTACTACATGTATATGCTTTGTAATCATCATTTTTCTTGCGCAGAATTTTTTTACCTTGTGAAAAAGGGGGGCGATGTATCACTAAACAGAGCCCATGTTAACTAGACCTTGGTGTGATCATCTGAGAAAGATCATCAATCAACAGCGTAATTAGCAAAAATTAAACACCGATAGATGAGAGCAGGGCCATATATGTTTATTTACTCAAACTTTGACCTGCCCATCTTAAAAGGGCTAATAGATCAAGATTTGTGGTTTGGGGTGGCACCGCGTCCTTGGTATCAATCAAAGACAAGTGCGTGTCAGACTTCATTCGACTGGACACTTTGTTCTCATGGTTTTACTCAGAGTCTACTCATTGATAAACTAAATTCAAAACAGTGTCTGTAGTGTGTTAGCTATAAAAAAAAAATTAACGTGGTATACGTATACTCTAGATGATTTAATGGTAATACGTTTATCCGAAAAATGCTTGATTGAAAAACATGACCAAATTTTGGTAAATCCAACGTTTGTAATTGTCAAGTAATAGTATATAAACATATTAGAGGACAAATTATGAAGGAACTCTCTCTCTTTCTCTCTCTCTCTCTCTCTTTCTCTCTCTCTCTCTCTCTCTCTCTCTCTCTCTCTCTCTCTCTCTCTCTCCTACACGGTCTTAAAACCCTAGGAACGCCAACCAATTTTTTGGAGTTATTTGTGGCAAGTCTTGATGACAGACTACAAGTATATAGCTAAAAGCAGGTCTTACAGACCAGGAGTTGTAGGTGACCCCAGCATTTTGTAGTTTTGTGGCAATACTTGTAAACGAAATAAATATTTGTTTCGCATAAATTCCTTCGACACAAACACTGGATTGTTTCTTGGTGATATGGGCTGTTTATGCTCCCCAAAAAGTGGGAATAAAAAATTCATTTGGTAAATGTCAAACAACATCTCCATACGCACACACCCTCTTCTTTGTTTAACGCCTATAAATATCCCCTTTGACAAAGTAGTCCCAGGGTCCTGTCTTCGAATGAGGAATCGTCGAAAAATCTTTCATGTGTTGAAGGGTTACCATTTTAAAGGATCTTTAAACTTTATCTACCCAACACAAACAAATAACAGATAGAAATCACCCGTTTCTGCATTTATTGAATCTATCGAACAATTTACTTAGGAAGAACCCGAAGCAGCTTTAAATGGGGGGCATAGAGACACCTCAGGTGATAACAATACAATTTTTTCAGTGATAATATATGGAGGCCATTGTTTGCCGAGTCTTGCCCCTGTACCTAATTTATGGACTAGTCTTGTCGTTATATTCTAAAACACAATTTAAATTCTTCTTTTTTTTTAAACAATCTTTTTTAGTCTTTTGCATAACAAAGTTACTTTTAATCTGATAATTGGAGACAATTATGACAATGCCATTCGGAAGTTGAATAGCTGACGATATAATGAGATAAATCTGCACTAGGTTGTTGATAGCTCTTGAAAATATTCCCAGGCTGTTATGTAAAGCGTAGGCGAGAGAGGATATCAGGAACAACGAAAGACAATGGCGATTTCGTAAGTTCACTTATTAAAGTTATTATGAATGAAATTCTGACATATTTGTGGAGATTCTTTTAGTTGGAAAATTTTAATCGTTTTGATGTTCGTTTATGAATAAAACAAGTAGCTATTTTTTCTTATTCGAATTTGGCGTGCAAAGTGTTAAAAATGAATTAAAACATACTGAGTGTATGGCTAAAACTAAAGGTAAAATGTATTAGTTTTTTTTAAATATAATTTTACGTACTTTTTAATGTATGAGGCCCATATGTATTGTATGAATTACTTTACGTAATAAATTAAAAAGAATTCTTACTAACAATTTACTTCCCCCTATCATATAAGATGATTTTAATGATTAAAACATTAAATCGCCGAGCGTTAGACTAAAATTTGCATTTTAAAGTTTTATCAAAATCACGACCGATTCGTGGAATACAAAATTTTTAAATTTTTGCAGCTTTAGTACAGCGTGACCGATAAAAAGGGGAGATAATACGGTTTGTAATTAGTCTTTAATTCTGAATTACAATTTCTTTTTTTCTATCTTCCTTTTCAAATGAAATAATCTTTTCTTATTATTTTCGAAAGTCAAATACTTAACAAATACAAATATACAGCATTGATTTTCTTTTTATAATCATGAAAAAAGACGCTCGTTCTATGAATCATTAAGTTCTCGTGCATATTTTGAAATAAACAATTTGTCATAGGGTTAAACAAAAATGGTTATAAAAGATATTATCTCGGTTGCAAATCCGTTGATAATTTTTGTCTTTGATTTCATCTTCTTTTAGCTTGAATGAGATATTGATTAAAGAAAACGCCGGCTTCGATATAAATTTTATTTTATATAATTTGTAATTTAATGACCCATATGTTCACCTTCTCAATCCTAATGTTGGGGGACAGACATACGGACAAAGGGTGAGGGAACAATTCAACCACCCACACATCCGCTATCGCCTTTTAAAGAAGGGACCTAAATTGATAAAAAAAAAAAAAAGTTGAAGAAATTATTTCGTTTTCCATAAATGTTTTTTTTTTAATTTATATTCTTGGAAAATACAGCTGGGTAAAATTATCATAGGATCATGCAAATTTAGTTATTCATAGAAGCATCATTTTGTCAAAAAATATATGTTATTCCTACAAATTATCTCATTTTCAGATCTTAACTGCTATCGCACTGATTCAAATTAAAGTCATTTCTCATCTTTTTCTCTCTTTTTTTCTTATCTTTTTTTATTTTAGATTAATGAATACCCATTGGACGCGTGCTTCTATAATTACAGATTAATATTAAGATGAAAAAGTTTTTATTTATAAAGTAGACCGAAATTCTCCCAGGGTCATCCTACTTTAGTCATAAAAGAGTGCACCTTTTTTTTTTTTTTTTTTTTTTACTAAATTCGACTTAAACACACCGGCCCTTATCATATAAGTAGTCTTTAGTTTTGTTTTGGAATACAAACATTTCGAAGTGATAGAATGTAGAAAATTTTCATGCCAATAGTCCAAAATCGTGCACAAGTAGACATGACATTTGTTTTCTTTTCCACTCATCATATGATCATTCTTTTAAGTTGTTGAATGTAAATATATCTTAACACGAAGGGTAAAAAATTCTGCTTATACGAAATCATCAGATGGATACATGTTTAAAGTTTTAAATAATATTGTATCCACGGGAATCACTAGTATTGCGTCGATCTTTTTTAATATAGGTTGATACAATCTCGTCTTGGAATTAAGAAGTCTTAGAGAAAATAAATGGATTTTTAAAATAACTTCAATCGCACAGTCATGATTTTTAACCTTTTTAAGGAATGGAAAGTGAGACCATGTGTATTTTTAATCCCGGATAAGTAAAGTACACGTGCTCTTGTATATTTTAAGTCATGACCAGCTATGAAATTTATAGATAAGTGTATTTAAAATCAAGGGTTACGTAAAGAATCGATATTTAGATCTCGATCTCTCTCTCTCTCTCTCTCTCTCTCTCTCTCTCATTTGAAAATATTATGTTATTAGATAACATTCTCAGTACTATATGTACTTGTATATTGTACTCTCTTTTCAACTTAGATAAGTTTAGATATATTTTTAATAGGGATGATTTCTCAAGCCGTTACTTGATTTCAATACAACAAAATACCAGTTAAAAATACGAATCTTGATAATGTTAAATTTGTAATAATAGCCTCGTTATGCTCTCATGATTTAATTACTCCTTTTTCTTGCAGTTTTAATTGGAAACGGATAACACTGCAATTTTATCAGTTGGTTTCGTATAATCTATACTCTTTAAAGCTTCTTCGAATGCCAAGAAGAAAATGGGCCCAAGAAGGTTTAACGTATAAATTCAAAAATAATGTAAATTAATAGAAATCGGGGACGTTATATCATCGATTTCTCTATCATATCCCATTTTAAATGCCATTTTGAATCAGCGTGGTGCATCTTGGAAACGCTTTATTGGCTTTTTATTAGTTGTATGGAAGTTTACTGCCATGTTTGACATTGACGAGTACGAAAATAATGCAAAAAGAAATGAGAAAAAATAGGATCTCGTAAAATTCGTTTAATTTTTTTTTGTAAAACTAAGTATAGATTTTGTAACATATAGATGTATCCAGTAGATCGCAGAGAAGGGTTGTCACGTTTTCTAGCAGTACCCTTTTAAAATAATGATTTCATATAGAAATTTCTTGTCAAGTGTCCCCCTTTTTAAATCACAACTTTTATGAAGGTAATAGCAAGTTGATATAGCTGAATAAACACCTTCTGTTCCTCCCAATGCAACACCCCATCCTGTAATTAAGCTTAGGCGAAGTAAGTCATTATTCCCTTCCTTTACTGTCTGTCGAGCTTTGCCCCCCCCCCCCCCCAACCCCCAACCCCGAAATGATACTACTGTGCGTACATGTGCCTTAATAGCATAATTGGAGAAAATAAATAAAAGTTATAACAACTTTGAAAAAAAGGGCATCGACAACAAAACTTTAATCAAGTGGCATGTCCACCCGTCTTCACTATAATAAAATGACCCCACCCATCTCTTCATGCAGCGATCACTGCTATTCCATAAAGAAAAGGCCTAGCATTGTCGGATAGAAAAGGGGTATTTGATAGGAATTTCTTCACACAATGAGTTAATTGCATTGGTTTTTCATGACTCAACATTATGGGTTCCTACGTTTATGGGAGTGCGCGCGATAGTGTGTTGGATTGCTCACTCTTGACGTGTATAGCTTATTATCAAGATTGTCCCCAAAGGAAAGCAGCAACCTTGAACGCTAATGATACAGTAGCCACTAGCTAAGGAGTTACTCAAATACTCGCAACGAGACATACATATAGTTATATTTCAAACTGGTTTCCAAAATTACTTCTCTATGCTTATCTCAACCTTTTTCAACGTGAAAAAGAAATTAATTTTAAGTCTTTTGAGCTGTCATTTAATTTTTCATAACTATCCATAAATTACTTGGATATTGCATATCAAATTTCATTTCCATACGTCATAAAACACGCTGAGGTAAATCTCTCTATTATTCGAATGACTATTTATTTCGGTAAAATGTCTAACTCTTCATTACAAAATAATTAAAAAAAATTTTGCGAGTATCTCTTACACTGATGCCACTATTCGTGTAATTAAGGAATTTGTCCCAAATTAAACACCCTTCCTCCGTATTGTTAATGACTTTGCATATTCTTTTAAGAGAGAGAGAGAGAGAGAGAGAGAGAGAGAGAGAGAGAGAGAGAGAGAGTTGTATTAACAATCTCCCCATGTTGAAGTTTTTTGACTTATGAGAGAGAGAGAGAGAGAGTTGTATTATCAATCTCCCCATGTTGAAGTTTGACTTATGAGAGAGAGAGAGAGAGAGAGAGAGAGAGAGAGAGAGAGAGAGAGAGAGAGAGAGAGAGAGAGAGAGAGAGAGAGAGAGAGAGAGAGAGTGTTGTATTATCAATCTCCCCATGTTGAAGTTTGACTTATGAGAGAGAGAGAGAGAGAGAGAGAGAGAGAGAGAGAGAGAGAGAGTTGTATTATCAATCTCCCCATGTTGAAGTTTGACTTATGAGATAGATAAACTTTGGACAATGCCAAACGTACATTCTGCTACATCGACATAATGATAAGTTTCTTGATGATATATGGACGAGTGTTTTTTGTAATCATTTATGTTTCTGTAAAGAACTGTAACATTAAGTAATAGCTAATTTTGTTTTATCAACCCCTCTTTGTTATTTTGAAGAGCTGTTCTAAAAGTACAAAAACCCCGACAAAACAGTATTGCCATTTCAAAATTTAATCAATCCAATGTTTAAAGTCAGATGTGTTATTTTCATGCTTTGTCGGAAAAAGTTAACATCTAAATACTTAGTATAAGAAAACAAACCCTATTGTTCGTTAGTTCGTTTTCTCGGTTCATTAAAACAAAGTTTATTCAGTGTTCAGTGCAAGAAAAAAAACCAGAACCTCAATGACGTCATACTGCGAGAGAAGCGATATGTATATACTAACGATATTAGAACCCAAAAGTTCATTAAACAAAAACACTTATCGATAAATAGATACTTGAGATTGGGTTGACAGGTCAAATAACCTGTGTTTGAACAATCACGAAATCTTTGTTACATTTGTTCATGAAGGGGTTCCTTATTGTAATTAAGACTATCATGGTAAAGCAGTCCGAACTTAAAAACGGCATCGAGTCATCTAAATGTTTCTTTAAGGGTTCAATAATTGACGTCAGGAATGAAATGCCTCTTCAGATTGTAAAATTGATTTCGGAATCATGTATACATGTGGGTTCAGAACGGCGATATCAAAGACTTGGGAACTTGACCTTGTATTTAAATCATTTTAAGGACCGTCCCGTAACCGTGAAACAAACCAACACCACAAAACACTTCCGATTCTAAATTTAAATCAACAGACTATATTTAATTTAAATAACTTAAAAACCAGAATCATTCCGTCTGCGAGTCTCGTGCTGACCGTTTCATTCATACATGTGTATGGAGTTTTGATTTAAAAATCATTTCTAACAATATCAAGAATACCTAGGGTTCGGGAATTTTATAGAGGGATAAAAGGTACAAAATCGCATGTTCAGTGCAAAGTTCGATCAAGATTTAATTGACTACCGTTAATAATATGTTCGTTTTTAAACCCGAAATTTCTTTGAAGTGCCATAAAATTGAGTAAATTGAACGTAGATTCGCTTAATTTGATTCAGATTATTTTTCATGAAAAGTGCATTTATAAAAGCTTTACAGCATTTAACCTTGATGGAAATTTTCTCATAGGGAATAATAGTTATGGACCTTAATAACCAATCTGAAATTATGCCTCCTGCCGTAACCATCTCAGTGCCTATATAAAGGGGAAATTGTTGCTCGTCATTTGCAAACTTATCATTAGAGAATATTAACCTTTGAGTAGACTTTTCTGCACATTCGCTAAATAAGCTTTATATTATATTCGTATATTTCTTAATTTCAGAAAGAAAATCCAGTTCATTATAGCGACCAATTCTGGTAAGTAAACATATTCCATCACCTATTTTTTCATTATTTGTGTTACTCGGTCACTTTTTTTAAATTGAAATCAATGAAACTTGGCATATAGCAAATTCACGTTCTAAGTCACACGAGACGTTGTTTGCACGAAGTGCGTGAAAGATCAGCGGTACCATTCAACAATCTCAACATTGTTTGGAAAACCTGACGGAATCTAGTCTACGTTTAATCCGCTCTCTGTTTTTCGTTCAATATGTTGGTATCTCGCTGTGTCTTACCCTTCATTTATCTTACTTTCAATGTTTAAAGTATTAAGGCAGATCCGTCTCCTCTTAGGCGGCTTCCATCCACGGCCATTGTTTACGATCTTATCAGAATTATTATGCCGTTAATTTTTCAACTTTTTATCCTTTTTATCAACAGTGACAACGTCAACACAAGAACAGTTTACAACAAACAGTCGAAGTGGACGGCAAACCATTCTTATTAACAATGGCTCTCAAACTTCATCGTAATACGATATGGACACACAACACAAACAATATTGGACATCTTGGACTTCACAGTGAAACCAAAAACCTGACTCTCGCAAAAAATACGAGCGTGAAGAAACATTTTGGTGTTCTTATTACTGCTCTGAAAACGAGTGAGAAACAGAATTTCAGAATCATGAGTGGAAACCGACGTGAACTTGAACAGTCCTTATTGGCTCTCACGCAGAGAATGCGAGAAATCAACGCAAGCCGACTCTCGGTGCCTGCAATGAGAAAGACTTCTACCTCTTCGAGAGATTCGAGGTCCGTTTCTGATGTAAGCACATTTTCGTTTTCATCGTCCAATTCCAGTGCCGCGTCTTATAACTCTTTTTCGAAATACATTGGTCGAAGACTTTCGCCGGTAAAAGGGAAAAGAAAATCTCGGGTTTCACTCGAGAAAGACACTGTAGACAATGATAAACAGGAGGAAGATGGGAAGAAAAGAGAACGGAGATTGGCTACGATCTCTCCGCCAAATATCGTTGAGCTTCAGAAGATGTCCGAAGATCCAAATGAATTTGCTGAAAAATCAAACTTTTCTCTACCCGAGTTACAGGACAGAGTTTTTCTGCGTAAAAGCTCTGTTCGAATTACTCCGTTTCCTGATCTTCCAGTAGAATCGGAAAATACAAATAAGGAGGAATCATCATCAACCGTTTCTGGTGATCATGGCAGCACTCCAAGACGATCAGTACGCAAAAAATCCAAAGTCGGCAAAAAATATAGCAAAGGAAGCATGGAAGACATTCATGTGCAGGAACCAGAAACAGCCCGCAACAACCCTCACGCAAGAATGATTGCACTGCAGAAACTGCAGATGGAAGCCCAGAAGCGAGCTGCGCTTATTGAAAAACAGAGACAAGAATTGATCAAGAAAAATCGCAAAGAAGTGACGGAATGTTTTCGATATTCGCATGCCGTTGAGCAGTTTCTGAAATCAAAAAGACAAAATTCTAAGATTTCTATGTCTGATGTACCAGATGAGGTCGAATACGACGACCAGGGATGCGAGATTCGCCATCTCGGTCCTTCTGTTTTGGCCGTGATAAACGTGGATGACATGGATTACGTCACCAGCGTCACCGTGCGTCGCAGACGACACACAACAAGCGGTCTAGGAGAAAAACGACCGAGTTTCTACAGATCGAAATCAAGAAAATCAATCGCTTCCATTTATCACCCATTGCCGAGCATCAGCAAGGAATCAAAACCAACAGAACAGTCTACCAAGAAACTTATCTCAAAAGACAGTCTCCCGCCACTTGCAGAGGAGCAAGTCGTAGTCACGTGAGACATTCTACGAATGCGTGGTCGAATTTCTATAAGCAGCCATGAAATCTAAACTTTTTGGAACAATCACGTTTTAGTGTTTATAGCTAGGTCTTGCCTTTATTAATTAAGGCGTGTCTCTTGATGCGTTTACACGTACATGTACGTCAAACTTGCCATTTATGTATTGATTGAATAAATCACTTATGTTATATTTTTCTTTGTTCATTTTAATCAATCTTTACTTTTTTGCAAGAAACATTAAAGTCACAGTATAGTTGTAACATTCTGTTTCAACGTTAAAAATGTTCAATGTCATTATATTTTAAAGAAATTGCAATATTGACTTTAACGTAGATTCGGCACGTATCTTGACAAGAAAAAAAAGAAAGAAAAAACGTTATACTTTCCAAATTTCTTTAAATCCTAATCCGGGGGGGGGGGGGGGGGGGTAGTATACCCTTAACTCCGCTTTCACAGATTTTTTATTATTTTTTTTCACTTATTTTCAATTCAATTTTTTACATGGTCCCATAAAAGTGTGTGTGCGGGTAGGGGGGGGGGGAGGGGCAAATCCATGTGAATTCATTTTTAAGAAAAATCTTTGCTTCGCAAAAAAAGGGGTGGCTGGGCCAGCCCCCCTGCCCCCCTGCCCCCCCCCCCCCCCCCCCCCCCCGATGCTACGTGCCTGGATTCTAATGATCCAAAACTTTCTGTACAAATTTTAAATACATGTAGCTCGAGGATAGTCTAAAACACCAAATTAACTCGCTGGAAAAAAAATCATACACTATCGCAAATCAGAGAGATCCTATATTAATTTTAAGGAACAGAACAGTTTTAGATGAATTTCTATATGCACTAGCTTAATATATAAGGCATGCTAGAATCAACCCCCACCCCCATCGCCAATCATTTCAACTTATAAAAAAGTTTACGGTATCGTTAACTGTTTAAGCACGTATTAGAGAGATCTTTGTGTGAAATAGAAATGTTAAATTGAACGAAATTATATACATGTAGCTTGAAACGGAATGGGATCAAACAAAATATTTTTAAAATTATTTATCTATTGAAATGAAATTGATCTTTCAAATAAAAAAACCTATAATGACAGCATTCTTTGAAGAAAAAAAATCACACGTGAGCAAAATTTACTATTGGTGAAAGTATAGGAGAGGTAACTCCTATTTCGTTTGGTCTAATTAAAATAGTTCGACGATATAGACATAAGACATCATTCGTTATATCTTAATCGTATATATTACATTTGTTAAGATTTTTCAGAGAACACTTAATTCTTCAGTTCTTGGTCCCATAAGAATTTCTCGGCCAAACTGATCTCGATTTACTCCTTAACCGTGTGTAGATGGTCGGGGACTCAACTCTTAGACAAAATATCAAAATTCTTCCAAATGTCACGTGCCTTTGTCTCATTTGACAGACCCCCATTGTTAGGGACTTTGTTTTGTCGGGCTGTCGCCAGTCAATATATGGTCTGAATTAAGGTAGTTTAACCTGGTTTTAGACGATGATAAATTCTGTCATCAGAGACAACAATACGTGGGCATCATAACATTTAAAAGCTGTTCAATCAATGGCGCAATAAATAAATCGATCTATCGATTGATCTGTTGATAATTCATTCCATTACTTTAACTTATGCATTGGTTGCCATATAACCGAGACTCCGTATATTTACAGATATAAGATTATATCATATGTCCACGCAGCCATTTACTTCGGAATCATGTAAATTCGTAGGGACATTAATTGATTTGTATATCCGTTTTCATGAATATTGATTGATTAAACATCAAGTTTCACAATTCGATAAGGATAAATTGAGATTTGTCAGTTGAACAATTTCTACCCGCGAAAGTTAATGCACCGCGAATATAATTAATCTCACGCCACTTTTATCATTTTTATGACAGACCGAGTACCGGATTAAGTTGAATATATATAAAATGTCAAAAGTCAGGAGTTGGGTCGATTTGACTGAAGGGTCAATTAAGTTCATTAATTAGTATGGACTAGTCAAAGGTCAAAACGGTTCCACGGGCACCTGACGTTATATATTTTTCTCAGCCTAATAAAAAATAATATATAACGTCAGGTGCCTGTGCCGTGAACGGTTCTTGTAGAATATATATATCTAGAATACGTCTCCAAATTCCTTTGATTCATGGACCTGTCTTCACGCTCAATGTCAGTGTTATTACTTTTTTATTGTGTAGCTTTCATTTTATTAGATTGGCTAATATTAGCGGGTAAGGAAAAGAAACGGAAATCTATCAAATGAGAATTTTTTATATCGGGCTCGGCATTCCGATTTGCATGTAAATAATAAAAATTTGGAATTACTTCCTCTTCAGAGTCTTCCCTATCATAACTCAAATAGATTTTTCTTTTCCGTCGTGCCTACGATATGACGTCTACAGTCCGGCCTTGCAGACCTCCTCCACCTGTTCCAAAGCCAGGTAAATTCAGATAAACTCTTCAGTCGTTGAACTTTGACAGGTTGTCAACAGTGTTAATCAATGCTAACTTCTGTGTTGGGAGCGGTTGGGCATCTTGTCATACCTCATTGAAAACAATACATTTGATTGCCCTAATTGACAAATCGCATTACATTTCACGATATCTAAAGGAAATTAAAATAAATATCTCTTCATGAATGACGAGTCTCTATTGAAGGTTACATGCCTGCATGTCTGCATGTCCACTATTCAATATAGAGCCCAGTAGAGGATTTTTTCATAAAAATTTTGCATGATTTTGCCACATTATGCTCCTATTTACATAGTCATTCATGCACTTATGATATGTAATTTGTAATTTTTTTTGTTTTTTGTTTTATGCAGGACACGTCAGAGTAGTAAGAGCTCTGTATCGCTATGAGGCTCAACAGGTGTGTATAGTAATTGTGTAATTTAAAAAAAAAATCGTAAGATTATAAATAAATATTATAAATTCATATTACAATTTTATTGACTAAAGCGATGGAGTCAATATTGAAAAGAGAAATGACCTCAGATTAGCAATGTCCAGTTGAGTCAATGTGGTCTTCTTATGTCATTTGATTACATGCATGGTAATCATGGTAATTAATATGTCATTTTAGGGCGATGAGCTGTCCTTCGATGAGGGTGACACACTTTACATTCTTGATATGAGTAACACTGATTGGTGGAAAGCAAAGTGTGGAAACAACACGGGACTTATCCCCAGTAATTACGGTGAGCAGAAGAACTACAAATTCTTATGAATATTCAGGTGTAAAATATTCGTATAGCATCATCAAAGTCCACAAGAATGAAAACCACAAAATTCTGATGATGGTGAATAGCTTGTGTTGAGAAACTTTTCCAGCAGATGTGAAAATGTATTACTGTTTATCTAAGAGGTTTAAATGTGGAATTAATTGCTATATCACTAGCAGGATTAATATGTAGTTACAGCTAGTGATGCATCAGCTTGTTGCACTTACAAGCAAATTTTAAACAAGGGGTTGGGGGTGGATTTGACTTTTATTCCCTTTCAGCTAATAAGTTGATTGATAATGGTTTACATGTACTTCATTCTGTATTGTTTAAATTCATTTTGAGAAATAGGTAGAAATTAAGTAAAACCATGCAGCCTAACCTATATAACCAGTTGATACCATATAGTGGTTACAATAACATAGAGATCCACTTTTTATCTGTATTTTGAATATCACTGATATGGCATAATTACTGTGGAATCATTAAAATTAATGGGGGCCAATTTTCGTGGATTGCTTAAATTTTACAGGTTCGTGGGGACGTAATTTCGTGTATTCTCTAAAACATACAAAGGAAATATGACTTTATTACCCTCATTTATTAATTCATGGAGGATGTTAGGTATCCACGAATTCCACGAAAATTGAGCCCCCACGAAATCTAATGATTCCACAGTATACAATAATTATGCAATGTTTAAATTTTCATTTGTACCAAGCAACCTAGGAACAATTAGAGATATATACTGAAGAAATTTTAAGTGTTTCTAAAAGCAGAATACAATGTAAATGAATGTACAATTCTCCAACACTAAGTGGAGTTGTTATTTCCTCAATTATTTAGTACACATGTAGAAGATTCATATGTCCTTCAAGTTGTGGTTATATGATCAATATAATGCAAATGTTTCTATTTTGCCGATAATTTTTGTGAAAACTTGTAGTTGACCAAAATACAGAGGCTATTGACTACCCACTTCACGAAGCTTCAAAACGTGGAAACATCACATTTATGAGGGAATGCATATCAAACAATGTAAGTGGTTTAATTATTCTTCAAGTCAGCGAAATAGTGAAATGATTTCATGGTTTTTTTTCCTATTACTATTTGAACACAATACTGGTAGAACAATTAAGCCTTAAGGACATGAATTTTATTTCTATTTAACAGAGAAGCTTTAATTTTATTATTATCAATATATTATGAAAATTTTTTACAATATGAGTGATAGGAAAAAGATTTTTCCATATGATTGAGATTTTGAGGTCTTCATTTATAATTGTTTAAACTGTATTGAGAGAGAGAGAGAGAGAGAGAGAGAGAGAGAGAGAGAGAGAGAGAGAGAGAGAGAGAGAGAGAGAGAGAGAGAACTTTTAAAGGTTGTTACTATCAAACAAGCCAAAGATCTGGTAGCCAGAAGAGATCGGAGTTTTGGTTATGATAGTTCAATAACCAATATTCAAGAAAAAAATCAGAGAAATTGAGACATTGTCTCCATTAAATTGGGTTTTTCCCCCATTGAATGCAGGTGTCTGTCAATGGCTTAGATAAAGCTGGATCCACTCCTCTACACTGGGCAGCACATGGGGGACACTTAGACTGTATCCAGTTATTACTCGGCTCAAACTGTCAGGTCAACGTTCAGGTATGTTCAAACTGTCAGGTCAACGTTCAGGTATGTTCAAACTGTCAGGTCAACGTTCAGGTATGTTCACACTGTCAGGTCAACGTTCAGGTATGTTCAAACTGTCAGGTCAACATTCAGGTATGTTCAAACTGTCAGGTCAACGTTCAGGTATGTTCAAACTGTCAGGTCAACATTCAGATATGCTCAAACTGTCAGTTCAATGTTCAGGTATGTTCACACTGTCAGGTCAATGTTCAGGTGTGTTCAAACTGTCAGGTCAACATTCAGGTATGCTCAAACTGTCAGTTCAACGTTCAGGTATGTTCACACTGTCAGGTCAATGTTCAGGTATGTTCAAACTGTCAGGTCAACGTTCAGGTATGTTCACACTGTCAGGTCAATGTTCAGGTGTGTTCAAACTGTCAGGTCAACATTCAGGTATGCTCAAACTGTCAGTTCAACGTTCAGGTATGTTCACACTGTCAGGTCAATGTTCAGGTATGTTCAAACTGTCAGGTCAACGTTCAGGTATGTTCACACTGTCAGGTCAATGTTCAGGTATGTTCAAACTGTCAGGTCAACATTCAGGTATGTTCAAACTGTCAGTTCAACGTTCAGGTATGTACAAACTGTCAGGTCAACGTTCAGGTATGCTCAAACTGTCAGGTCAACATTCAGGTATGTGTCCTGATCTCAAATCCATGCAGCACATTATGCATGTGCATGTAATTTGTAAAAATTAATTGGTGTTTTTATTTAATGAAGGATTTCTGGTACAATTTAAGTGTCATCATAGTATCTATTAAGTTATATGAAGTATTAGATAATGCGCTATGTAATACAGCCAGATGTTCACTCTCCTCTATAACTGAACACATCTGTCTTTTCCACTTCATTTAATGACCATGCCAGGAACAGTAATATAGAAACATGGAGTATCAGATTTAAAATGTTAAGTACACCTCTTGTTCAAATGTTAGTAAATGTATTTTCTACATCTAGGATGTAAACATTGTGAATATTTCTTATAGAACAAGATTACTCTCATAGGAGTTCCAATCAATTGACTGTTTTTGCTTTTGTTGACAGAATAAATTAGGAGACACCCCATTACATTCAGCAGCCTGGAAGAACCATGCAGAGGCAGTCAAACTGTTAATTCAGAAAGGTATTTATTCCCAATGTGTCAGTTTTTATGTTAAACTTTTACTTCTTTAAAAAATATTTTCAGTTGATACTCTTACCAATTTTTTTGTCCCACCAGCTAACTGCTATTGCTTGTATTTAATCCATCTTTTTAAATCAAATATAGATGTACTGTATGGGCACTGGTGCTTGTGACAGGAACTATTACGCCTCCTTATGCCTTCCCCACCATATTTTAAGTGTTTATGTTTTTTGTTTCAAGGTGCTCGAGTGGATATTAAGAATAATGAAGGCAGGTTGCCACTGGAGCTAACGAAGGATCCAGAGTGTGCAGCCCTGATCAAACAAGCAGGTAACACAGTTCATCCCATTGGCTAATGTTTGACTGAAAAATTCATTTTGCATGCAGTTCAGTTTAACTGTCCGCATCATAAATGTTTGATGAAAATCCATATACCATTTAGAAAATGAAAAGTTTATTTGCCATCTTGTACTGGTATTAATGTACTAAAAAAGCCCTGGCAAATTGATGTTGTAGATAATTGCTTTTTCAGACCTTCCTTACTTTTGGTATTTAAATAAAATGTGAACCTTTTTGTTACAGTTGCGCCAAGGAACAGTTATTCAAATGATTATGGAGATGAGGAGGACTCCGATTAGACTCACTCAACCATGTCAATATGGTGGATTTCATTTTGATCCGCTGGTTTTCTCGGTCCATTTATAATTGCGCAACATTTACCTTAGGTTGACCATTTCAGAACTTTGACAGCACTATGCACTGAGTGTGCTATTTATAACACAGAGGCATTTACCTTTTATTCAATGTAAAAAGGTGTATAAAATTCTTGTTTTCACAAGATGAACATCATGTATTCAGTGAAATGAAAACAAAACTGCTTTATATAATAGTATGTGTTTGCAGTTTTATCTTTAATTGTGAAAATATTTTTTCTCAGAGAGGTATAGCTTTCTTAAATATGTATATCGTACTATGAAGACAATTTATGCATGGCCAAGTGGTAGCGTAGATGTGTTTTTGATTTGAGGTCACTGGTTCAATTCCCCCAAATAAGGAAGGTTTTAAAAATTGTATGGTATTTGGACAGATATATCAATTTCATGAAATATAAAGGAACGGATTGAGGGGATCTGATTTCAATCAGATTGATAAAAAAAAATATACCTCCTGTTCAAGTTCCTATTAAAAAAGGTGCTATACCTCTTTGTTTACTCTTTGTGGAATTTATATGCGTTTTTTCCTCTGAAATATTAATATATTTATTTCTGTTACTAAGTTTCAATGTATGCAATTGTGAGTCAAACTTATTTTTAGGTTTGTAAGTTTGTCAAAAGTGAATGTTCTTTTAGGTGAATCTCAGTCTATGTATTGTTTTAATCACTTTAGGCTTTAAATAACAATTGTTCTTAAACTTCCGAAATAAAAAATAACCAAGCCAAGTGCAAAATGAATATTGTTTGAAATGAAAGGAATTTTTAAACACATTTTATGGTTTTCCGATTTCTAACATGTTACGAATATGAGACTATCTATTTAAACCACATTCCATTGATGCCATTTTAAAAAGATACTTAATAATCAAGAGTGACATCTAGCAATTTGAATTAGTGATTAAAGTTTCGATTTGATCGGAAAGAGAAAATGAGCAGCAAATCCTAACGCTATTTCCTGTTATCTACATTCATACTGAACTATTTCCTCAATCCACTTTAAAATGAACTATATACTGTATTTAAATCCTTATTTTACTTCCTCTTTCTCCTTGGTCAATTATTAAAACATTTTAAATCCATAATATTTATTAGGACAACAATATCTGGTTTAGATTTATTGAAAAAGAGTTTGCAAAAAAAAACCAACCAAGACCCCTTTCTTTTCCCAGTAAAAAAATTAAAACCTATTAATTAATATGAAAAAATGTGTATGATGAAAACTTGTTAATGTGAGATTTTTTTTTATAAATATGAAGTACCAGTTCTTATTATTTCATTGCTGTTATGCAATTTCCATTTAATCTAAAAAAAAAATCATTAGAATCATAATATTTGTTTTCCTTTCACATTGAAATTTGAAAAAAAAAAGGACGTGATAATTATAATGTAAATACATGTATATTTTACAATCTATTTTTGTTAATTTAATTTTTTTTATTACATGTTATCCTAACATACATAAAAACAATGCATTCAGTATACAACTTATCAACTAGTCATGGGAAGTGTATCAATATCCACTCTTGCTCTGAATTGTTTTGTAAAATATTTCTTACAGATTGTACCGGTACTTCTATGCAATAAAGTTGTAAAATGCAAACAATGTTGCACTTCTTAGTTTCGAAGAATTGGGAGCTCTGCATCTTGCTTTTATAACTGACATTAAAATTTTGGTGTCCATTAGATATTACTTCATGAAGCATTGTTAGCATTGAAGTAAAATTGAAAATTTTAGCTGAAGTCATTACTATGCCCCTTTATCTTCCCAGGCTGCATTCAAGATCATAGAAGTTACTCACGGGCACATGATATAATATATTTTTCTCATAATATACCTTCATTAAATAGAGGGGATATTTTTTATTGTGAGAAAAATGTATAACCTTAGGTGCCTGTGCAGTTACCTAGCTCTACATAGCCTCTATAATCTTGAATGATATGCTAGGTTCAATACACTACTACATGTACTACCTAGATATCTAATCTAGCAGTCAGGGCAATTGAAAAATTGAAACCGCAGCCCAGTATTCCCGATGCATTGTAACAATTTCATGTACAGTTGAGCTTCTTTATCATAAATATCAATACATGTATTTATCCGAGATTTGTCATAGCAAGTTTGAAATGCAAACCATGCACTCTTACTTTATGTACATCATCAACAGCATGACTGGTCTTTGGTTAGTTTCAGAACTGTCGACCTAAAGCTTCACAGCTAGCATCTCAAAATGTAACATCCATGCAATTTTGATTCAGCTAGGGTACAGTTTCTAAGATCTTCTCCAAAAACTTGAATGAAAAAAAAGGATCAATTTCAGCATCCATCTTGCAAATATTGTTACTGTATACAGGGTTATTTTTGCCCCGTGTTATTTCCACCCCTTCTTCACTTGCAAACAGTTTTGCCCCATCTTGAATTCACAGACAAAGTTGTGTTTAAAAAGAGATAATTGGAATTTGGCAAATATTTCCCTATATACAGTAAGACTCTCCAGACAGCGAAGCTGTCTACCGGTACTTCTTTAAAATGTGAGCTAACAATTGCAGTCTCTTGAGATCAGTTTCTGTGGAGTCTTATTTTGTCAGTCTTCTCAAAAGCAAGATGTCTCTCCATTGTTTACATATACCATAAGTTTCTTAAAGTGGCTTGGTCACGATTTTGGTGAAATTCTTTTTTTGTTTTTATTATTCATAATGCTTTAGGAATGCACTTCTAGTGATCAAGTGAAATTTGAGAGCCAGTTGTAGAGTTTTAAGCAAGATACTGGGCTCACAACTCCTTGTCATGTAAACAAGACTCGTGCCACTTTTTGTTTACATAAGTTCAATATACCAGTAGAAAATCTTTTTCAAGCTGATTTTTCTATCTTCTTATTCACTTTAAGAATAAATAAACAATTCCTTAAGTTTAACACATTCATTTCTTAAATGAGTCTTAAACTGGAATTTTCACTTCAACATTCAAAATGTAAACTGAAGCTTTCTTTACATAGCAAAGAAATGCAAGCTCTGTAACTCACTTATAACTCAACGAATGGCACTCAAATTTTAAATGGCTATTAAAAATGCCTTAGTGAAGCATTGTAAACATTAAGATCAGAAAAATAATTTTTGACCAAAATCATGCCCCTTTAACTGCTAATGAGCTTGAAGTAAACAATCTTAATGTTAATCTTAATACAGTGGTAGGACTAATTGACGACCACCAAAAAACACCTTGACTTTGAATTAGTATGGGTAATACAAAGGACAAGAAAGTGTATAGGGCTTATTGTTTATTTCTTTTTTACATTCGTGGCTGTCTATAACCCTGAACAGCTGTGATGGGTTGTGTGACCTGCAGACCTTGAAGGTTTCCGAAGTCCTGAAAAATTCAAACCAAATTAATCAACCCTTTAGAGTTTATGAAACAGATATACATTTACACAACAACTTATGGTCATGAATGCTTCTTTGCTAATGAAAGGTCCTCCTTGGCTGTTTTATTTTTACCTCATATTACCAATTCCCTGAACATCTGATACCAGTAATAATACATCTCAGTTAATGATTTTAAGTTATATACCAAGCTATATGCGTGTAAATCTGATTATCATTGAAAATAAAATTTTGGCAGTACATTGTATTATATGCTTGTGTCTAGAAGACAAAATATTTAATAAACCACACTATTGCATGACAAAAATGCAGATATCTGTAGCATGAATAAAGAAGAAATATAAAGTTTTGGATTAATTGGCAAATTATTATGATTTCTGATGATTTGCCAGCATGTGAAACTATACTCACCAAGGCTTTCAACATTTCTTTAGTGTCTGGATCAACTTCAATAATGTCATGTTGATCAATATAGGAGATCTAAAGAAATAAGAGAAATCATTGCTTTGAATAACATTGTTTTATGTGCTTGATTACTTGTACATGTACATGTCAAATTGAAGAAACAAGAATATATATAGAAAACTCAATTCAATGTTAAATAATATTTAATAAACGGAATTTAATACAAATCAAATTATATTTCAGTTGACTTCCCATATTAATTAACAAAGACTTCACAGGATCGTCAAAAACTTTGAGATATCCATGGGTTCAATATTGGAAATTAATAAATTATAATGCCACATATATATTCTTGTGAAATTTAAGCAGTATATGTTTTTTTGATATTTTGTCAATTTTTTCGTTTTGAAAATTTATTTATGGTACTCTTAAGCAAACAAATGTCACTATGTGGTCTAGGGAAAATAATATATGTGCACATGTATTGTATGACATTTGGCAATACCAAGAAACCAAATATACATGTACATGTATAATATGAAAACTACTGAAAAATGTCCTTGTTATCGAGTAGGAAAATTTTGAAAACTTTGTGATTTTTAAACTTGTTAAAGATAAGTTTTACTTTGCTACTCTCCATGTATCATGAATACCAAAGCATGTTATACAAAAATATAATCTTTTACATTGATATGCAACACGTTACCTCTGGGACGTAGTTGTCTCTGCGCTCACGTTCCTCCTCCTGCAGTTTGATGGAGATACCTCTCACTGGCCCTCTCTGGATACGCTTCATCAAGTGAGTGACGAACCTGTCATCAACAAACATTTCAATTATTACCTTCCAATACATTGTAGACTCCTATCATTTATTGATGTAGTAAAAGCAGTTGTAGTGTGGGGTGTGTATATGTTTGAGGGAGGAAAAGGCTTGTACCCTTCAGATGCAACACATATATCAATGAAAAATCATTCATTGTACTGTAATGTGTCAATATTAAATGATATGTTAAACACAAGGTAAGTACATTGGCATGTTCAGAGTTTTTTAAATCAGCAGGTCCCATCGACAAAACCGGTAAATCTTTCAAATGTCCGGTAATTTTTCTTTTTTAATCAGTCAGAATGTCCAGTAATATAAAATACTACTTCAAGACTTTAAAGTGTTTACAAGCAGGATTTAATGTTTGCAAACACCTTCAAATGACCAGATCAAAGTTTACATGCATTGTAAGGGTAAGGCTAATTTACGAAATAATGTTATATGAGAGACTTAAGATAAAGTCTCCGACTGCTATTAAGTATTAACTCAAAGCTATTATTTCCAATTTATTTTACAGTCACGAACTATGTTTAAATTTTTATAATAAAATATGATAATTAATTTAAACCCAATTATATTTTTTTGGTAAATTTATGTCATTTGTTATGTTTCGTCATTTAGTGCTATCATATATTCCGTAAACAACATGGCTCTTGCAAACCATTAGAAGCAGTCGCCAGTTTAGTTTTTTGTGAAGTTATTTTTATTCAAAATATAACATGGCCTCAGACTTACCATGCCAATCACCCATGCAAGTGTAACAGAAAAGGAGGAATGACCACAACTAGGCTTGAACTCAGGATCATTCAGTTTAATATAAAATAAGAATTAAACCAACACTCTATTGACTAGTGATGTTCCAATCATCGATAATAATCGAAAATCGATCGATTGTTATAGCATTCTAAGCGCTCGATCATAAAAGGTTTCATTATGATTAATCGGTTGAGGTTTTTTTCCCTTTCAAAGAGCGCATATCATAAATATAATACTCTTGAAGTAAACTATCTAAACCCTGAACAGGCGCGCAGTCTGAAAATGGCTGACATGTCAGACGAGCTCCATATTCTTACTCGGGAAATATAGCATATTCTCAAAATTTGACGCATTTTGGTTTCAAGAAAAATAATGTTGGACTGCCTCCTAATGAAAATCTTTTGAATATAAATTTTTTATAGCTAGAAATACTAAGTAAATTAAATTACGAAAGCCCAGTGATGAGTCTGTTCATTGTTACTTGTTTATTTACATTTACTTAGCATTACACTATAAAATATAAAAATCTCCGATTATAATAGATAATTAGTTAGTTGCAGGAAACCGATTATCGATTATTAAAATCTCATCAATTCCCATCACTACTATTGACTGATCTAATGAGTTCTCTTTCCCTTTTTTTATCCCCAAGACTTACACAAGACAATCACTTCAAGTGGGTTATTTTGCTGGGTGCCAATGAAATATAACAGAAGGAAAGATTACAACTAGGCTCAAACTCAGGACCCTTCAGTTTAACTGAAGGGTCTCATGTTCTACCCTAGTTGTGAACAACCTCCTCTTATATTACAGAAGGTAAACTGGGTCCATAGGACAATGACATTATAACAATATGTTATATCTATACTGTGACATATGCCATTGGTGCCATTAACCTGCTGTATAAAACTTACCCTGCAACCTTGTTCCTCAGTTTCTTACTGGGCAGGATTGCAATTTCCTCACATACTCGTTTGTTGGTATGGAAATCCAAAGTGAGCTTAGTGTAATATTTTTCAATAATTACACGAGCTGCTTTTTTGACGGTCTTCGTTCTCACACGAGCCTAAAATGACATCGATTGAATTTACAATATACTTCATCTAATATACACAAAAACTGTTAAAAACATAACACTATAGTTTGTAACTGAATGTCAACACAGAGTTTTCTTCGATCATTACACACATTTCTGTAATATTTTTATATAAAATAACATGCTCAGGGTATAAGAGAAATATCAAGGAACTGTTTTTATTTTCATTCATTCGTATTAGTGTATTACAAAGACCGAGATGACGCCGATTTGTATCTAAAAGGCATGAGTTTCTCACCATCTTTGATATAAAAACGGAAAAGGAAGTTAAGGGTGAACTTAGTCGGGAGAAAACAGAATTCCGGAAAGAAAATAATTAGAAAAATACTTAAAGAGTGTTATCTTTCAGATATTGATTTTATATATTTAATTATTATTGGTTCTAATGATTTAAATCCTTATGTTATTTTAGAAAATAATCTTAAATGAAATATTCGGAAAAATAAAGTTTAATCCGTAACATACTTTACATTATTTTTTTTCTTCGTATTCATCTTAGCGTTTGAGACTAGTGGCCGTTGACATACATTTTCAAAACAATATTTTACATTGAGCCAAAAATCTTTTCAGAGGTTAGTAGTATAAAATAAATCTTTATATATATATTTATCCTTCGCTTGATGACCTGTTTTATACCTCTTTTTGGAACTATTGAGTGCTTTGGTTTAAACTGTTGTGCAAATTTGTAAGTTCTTTAACGTTATACATGTTTATACTATAGTGTTTAATTTTCTAAAGTGATCACCAATTTTATCGTTTGAGCTACAATAGGTTAATCCGAGATTCCTCTGACTCTAACCCCTGCTTTTATATTGTGACGTGCACGTCACAATATAAAAGCAGGGGTTAAAGTAAGCGGAATCTCGGATTACAATAGGTAAACGTTGGGACCGTTGGACCTAGCTGCAATAATGTAGCCTTCTACCGATTTTTTTTTTTGGGGGGTGGGGGGGGGGGAGGGCTACAACTCCATAGGATCTCCGTAATAGGTGCAAGTGCAGGAGTGATTCACTCCCGCAACGATTTCGTCTCAAATCGTATATAAATGAAAATAACATCTGCATTTCTTAACTGAACCCAAATATTGAAGATGTCTATGGCATAAATTAATCCAAAAGTATCAGGTATAGTCCATATATCGGTTATTTTTCGTGTATGTCAACAACGCAAGTTGAATTTGTCCGCCATGTTTACTGACCTTGACCGGTTTTATTTTGGGAAAGCCAATGAGAATTTAGGAGCGGATCTTGAACTGAATATAGGAATTCCCCTGTTTTAAACATAATTAACGCGGAAAAATAAAGTTTAATCCGTAACATACTTTACATTATTTTTTTTCTTCGTATTCATCTTAGCGTTTGAGACTAGTGGCCGTTGACATACATTTTCAAAACAATATTTTACATTGAGCCAAAAATCTTTTCAGAGGTTAGTATAAAATAAATCTTTATATATATATTTATCCTTCGCTTGATGACCTGTTTTATACCTCTTTTTGGAACTATTGAGTGCTTTGGTTTAAACTGTTGTGCAAATTTGTAAGTTCTTTAACGTTATACATGTTTATACTATAGTGTTTAATTTTCTAAAGTGATCACCAATTTTATCGTTTGAGCTACAATAGGTTAATCCGAGATTCCTCTGACTCTAACCCCTGCTTTTATATTGTGACGTGCACGTCACAATATAAAAGCAGGGGTTAAAGTAAGCGGAATCTCGGATTACAATAGGTAAACGTTGGGACCGTTGGACCTAGCTGCAATAATGTAGCCTTCTACCGATTTTTTTTTTTGGGGGGTGGGGGGGGGGGGGGAGGGCTACAACTCCATAGGATCTCCGTAATAGGTGTAAGTGCAGGAGTGATTCACTCCCGCAACGATTTCGTCTCAAATCGTATATAAATGAAAATAACATCTGCATTTCTTAACTGAACCCAAATATTGAAGATGTCTATGGCATAAATTAATCCAAAAGTATCAGGTATAGTCCATATATCGGTTATTTTTCGTGTATGTCAACAACGCAAGTTGAATTTGTCCGCCATGTTTACTGACCTTGACCGGTTTTATTTTGGGAAAGCCAATGAGAATTTAGGAGCGGATCTTGAACTGAATATAGGAATTCCCCTGTTTTAAACATAATTAACGCGGTAAAAATGAATTTTCCATTATATACCATTTCCTTAAATGATGTTCTAGTGATAGAACGAGGTAAGATCGATTATTTACACTGACATTCACGTTATCAAGCCCATCAAAACTCCAAGCGTAAATCCCATAAAATCACGCGAGAACTGTCATGGCTGCTGAAAAAGACGACTGGTAAACACGCTGATGTGTTTTATCTGGTTTTGATTTATATACGGTAAGTTTGTTCAACCTGAATTAAAAAATCATTTTATCTAAAGGAAGTCAAATATAAAATCGATCTTTTCAGACCGAAGTCATTCGCATTAAAAAATTAATTTTGCACCATTACGGAGATCCTATGGAATTGTAGCCCTCTCCAGTAAACATCAGATATAAAAAATCAGAGAGGGCTACATTATTGCAGCTACGTTGGACCGAACGCAGATTTTTTTGGTTTGAAACACAGACAGTAGGATCCGCCTGCCTACTCAAATCATTTTACATGTTATAATGGCAACATCTTGATCTCGGTGTGAATTTAATATATTTTTCGAGGTTGGTTAGCATGTTTTGGAAAAAAGTCAGAGGCGAGTAAAGAGAGGATATCAGTAGTTAATTGCATGAAGAATTTAAGAATTTCATTAAGTAAAGTACTAATTTTTTCCACAGAATTTGTGAGTACACTAGGTTAATAAGTACAAAAACTAACAATTTTTTGGTGCACTGTAAATTGCAGTTTTTTACTATATTAATCAATTCCTTACCAAAGATAATATTGCAACACATCATAGAGATGGTGACATACTAAAACAGCCCAGCTTAAAAGGATAAAAAGCATTTCAGACTTTGCTTTTACCTTGACCTTTGACTTCAAACTTTCATACTGGGAGCTATAGTGCCACCCATAGTACAGGGAGATAATTTTATTGTTACCCAGAGAGTATGGTGTTTTGATTAGATTGTAAATTATGCTTTTGATGATCATTTTTGTTTGATGAGTTAGTATAAGTGTAAAAGTGATAATTTTCGGGTGGGAGAAATTTACACTAGTTACATGGTAAGCTTAAAACCGCATAAATATCCCTGTGCATATTGTAAAAAAATGTGTGGTATAAAATGACACATCCCTGTATTTAATACTCATACATATTGTTTGACTCCAAAAAATGTGTACTTTACTGCCAGCGCAATTTAAGACTGGGCAAATCCTATGTTACAAATAATATCTCTGTAAACACAACTGCAACTTTAAGACTGGGCAAATCCTATGTTACAAATAATATCTCTGTAAAAACAACTGCAACTTTAAGACTGGGCAAATCCAATGTTACAAATAATATCTCTGTAAACACAACTGCAACTGGGCAAATTTAAGACTGGGCGAAACTGTTTGCAAGTGCAGAAGAACAAAAATAACATGGGGTGAAAATAACCCTGTATACGGTAACCACTTTTACAGTAATCTGTAATTGAAAGAACAGTATGCTGGACTGCAGTCAGATGGTGCTGTACAAATCAAGCTGGAAATACAGTTTAGTATGAAGCAAGTGAATTGAAACTGTAACTACACAATAGTTTTTTACATACAGCAATGAAAGTTTTCCAGAACCAAGCCAAATCAGCCAATCAATATTCTTAAATAATGGAAAATATATATATAGTAAAGATGAAAAATGTGCATTTCCTTCACCAAATTTATTTACTGTCCCTCTTTTTATTTTTAATGCATGGTTTTATTATGGTAACATCTGTTACATATTACAAATAAATAGGAGTTCCAACCACTCTGTCAACCATTAATACTGGTATATCAAATCCATGGATATCTTTTATCTTTATGATCCCATAAAGTCTGACTGTAGTAATATTAAGTCAATGTATCTGTTGCCTGTAATAAAGTTTGTATAGGGATCATGCAACTCTTGCATGCATAAAGTTCAATCTCATTAATACACTGTACTTGTAATAATATATATATATATGATTATATTGTTCTTCAGACTCTTGCTGTTGTGATCCTATCAGCAGCACAAGATGGGGGTCTTAGGGACTATAGGCTGGGGTGTATTACTCAGCTCAAGGTGAGCACATAGATTTGTAAGTACCAGCAGTAGGTTTTTACTTTTCTCTATAGCAGGTACTAAATATTTTTAGCACAGTCAATGAAAAGTGTTGAAAAGATGAACTTCCTTCTTAAAGTGGGAGCAACGTGTGGACATGCATGTAACTTTGAAATGGAGCCGAGGAAAACATCTTAGAGCCAGTTTAACAGGACCTTGGACTTTTGGTAGGAGGTATCTAATCCTAGCTATCTTCTTCTTGCATCATAAGTTGAAATCGATGCTTGTCTCAAGCAGAATATGCACAGAACAACACTAGAGTAGGTCAAATATTGTGGATTTTAAAGAGCCATGACTTAAAGGCTTACTTTGAAAAAGACAGGCCTACATCACATTGATATTTGACACCACTACCTGAAGTCCAAACTCCTGTTGAAATGGCTCTATATGACATTCTTTACCATTAACTACCAGTCTGGCTAGTAATACTGATGTGTTTTATAAAAAATAAAACTAGGGTTATTTGTATTCATTAGGTAGATTGGATTGATCAATTACTGTAAAGGTAGCTGAAAGCTTTTACATCTAGTAGATTGTCTTTTATTACCGGGTATGTGGATGATGAACTCTTAATCTTATAATGGCATCCTATGGGTATTGGGTGGTCACTCCTTTAACTGCTTCTATTTCGATAAGAGGCAATTTATACTTCTCTCTAAATATATATCTTTTGAACTGAGAAAATTTTGCATCTCGGTATTTGATCTTTAGTCTAGAAGATATGACATTAACGACCTCCGATCCTTAGCAATGTTCGATAACTCTGAATTATCCTAATTCTTTTCATTTGTACCATAAATCTGCCTTTTATATAGACAAATTTATTTAGTGTTGTAGTGTTAGAATTACGCTCTGTTATTCAACGAACTGCCTGGCTTAGTAATTCCGCGAAGACCTACTTGGTAAAAAGGTTCAAGCCACGGTGCAGCGGTACAACGGTTCATTTGTTCTAATTTGATCTCATCTTGTTTAATTCAATCATATCCATTGTGGCCAAAATTGCAATTATGACTTGATCTATAGTCAGGTGCTCTATCATCTGAGTTATCTGGCGCCTGTGTTTGAATCGGTCTGACTGTCACAGATTATTGACCTCCTCAATGAAAAGAGCTCTGTTTAAAGATTTAGGAAAATATCAAATCAATCTGATTAAAATTAGATCCTCAGTCCACTCCTTTTTTTCTGTTGTCACTTCACGAGGATCTGAAGAAACCCAGCTTGAGGTCACCTTTGAACTTTGTTTAGACCAATCAAATTGTCAGTTTTATACCTCAGTTCCATGTTCTAGAAGTTATACCAATACAATCTTGGGATTCCTTGAGGATGTCTAATATCAACTTTTGCATGTCTTGAGCTCGCTGATACAGAAAGATTCGAGAACATGTGCCAATGCTCCATTTTTGTTCGTAATCCAAAAATACCTTTTCTAACATTTACTCATGATTGGCATAAATAACTCATGAATATTCATAAATCAAAGTTCACCAGGAGATGACCTGAAGCGGTATAAAAAAGGAGCAGATCAAAGATCTGATTTTAATCAGATTTACATACAAATTCTTAAGCTGAAATATTTGGAGTTTTTAAATATTTTATGGCCTAAAATATTATATGTAAAATGATATGGTACAGTACCGATCAGACCCAACTTAACAGAAAGTAAACCCCAACTAAACCATGGGTTTACTTTCTGGGTTTACTCTGGGTTTACTCCGAGTTTACTAGAGTGGACCCAGAGTAAACCAAAAGTAAACCCAGAGTGGACACAGAGAATAAACCTGGTCAGAAGTATACCCATGAAAGCAGACACTAACTGTGTATTCAGAATATACAAGGGGCAGGAATTACAGACAGTAGGATGGTAAGATAAAAGACGGGTCTACTTCACACTTCAGTGCATACAGTTGACCTCAAAAGCAATTTCCAAGTAAACACAGCCCAATGCAAGAGTATCAACCCAAATTAACCCTGAGTGGACTCAAATTTTCAAAAAGTAAATGCAGAGTAAACCCCAAAAGTAAATCCCGAGTTTAGTTGGGGTTTAATTACTATGGTGTTAGGTTGGGTCTGATCGGTACTGTAGATCAGATAAGTAATTTGTTGACCATCCAGCCTCCTTAAGATTAAGTACTTTGATTCAATCATGGCATGAGCATGGTTCAAGACACGTACCCTTTAATTTGATTGTCATCAAAGTTGTATGTACTGGTATTTCAGTTGAAACTGCTAGATTAGTGAATTTTAAAGCAATATGAGCTGTATTTTGTAGAATTTTATTTTGGTGCAAAAACCTGTTCACATTATAGGTCTGCATGTAACTTGAACTTTTATGATAAATAATATTGAACAATCATTAATTTTTGTCAAAAGAAAGATTTCTCTTCCAAGGAATATATAGCAAATCAATTTCTCTACAGGACAACAATAATTGTTCCGATTAAGGCTTCTTAACGGCTTCTCCCACAAAAATATGGTTAACAGAAATTTAAAAGCCATGATATTTTTTGTCATTTTAGTAGAAATTAACATTTTCGTAAAAATAAATATCAGCATGAAAACTGCAGCTCATATTGCTTTAAGTTAACAGCATTGATAATATCACATACATGTTTAAGGTCGATAAAGATTCAGTGCGATTCATTCCATGCATATATGTGTATATGTTTATTAGAATAAAGTATTAAAAAGGTGACATATAGCGGTTTAACCTCTAAATGTTATCAATATATTTTTTTCCATAGAATTTGAATGTTTTGATAAGCCTTTTATTGAAATGGAAGTTATAAAGTTATATTTTGTTTCATTAGATTTACAGCTGGCTTGTATACAGATTGGTATATTACACAGGCCATCGGTAGGTCAATAGCACAGTTTGTTTGCCTATTTTTAATTACCGTAGTATTTTTTAATAAATGTAATGATTTGCAGATAGCTTCAGGATAAGTAACCAATAATTAACAAAGTTGATATCATAATGGTAAGTTTGACAAGACATTAATGAAAGTAAACTGAACACACACACTTGGTATCTTTCCATAGAAAAGTAGAAATCTAATATCTCTTTATGTTGTATTAACACTTATTGGTATTAATATTCACTGTAGCTAGTGAGGCACAGAGCAATAGTTTTAACATATTACATTTTTAATTACTGGACCAGATATTAATTATTAATGAATTAGTTTAGAATAGTTTACATTTACCTGTTTTGGGGATACATGTAGCCATGTACTATGAGATTATTGAAAGGTTTCGAAAAAATCAGCAATATGTACATGTATATAGTAATGTATAGTGGAGAAGGAATAGTAGATGCTTATATATACATATTTTGGTAAGACAATTAGTGGTAACACTTACGGCATTTAAATGTAAGGTCCAAAAATATTAATGAATATTGTTTCTCAGGCATCGTTGCATTGTGTCAAATGCTGCAGCAGCAAATGCACTACAGTAAAACTCTGTTAAAGCGAAGTCCAAACGACCAATGGAATTACTTTGTTATATACATGATTCGTTAAATCTGTATAACGAATTCGTAATAATATCTATAGCGAATTCACAATACACATATTTTCTTTTAATTGAGGCTTAAAATAAAAATTCATTACTTTGATAACTTTAATGATTTGATTGTAAATAGAAATCAAAGTACTGAAGTATTGACGGGAGTTGATTTTATCGATTATCATTTTAAAATCAACTTATTTTGCATGGCAATTATATATAGTTTCTAGTCTGTATTCGAATTGCGCACTTTTTTATAATATGAATTTTTAGACTTTTCAAACAAGAATTTTGAGAAACCCCATATGAATCATGTTGTGTAATATTTAAAGATAGATTTCAAACTATGTATTAGTAATCAAAACAATTCTAAAAATTGTATGGATCCAAGCACTATTGATATCAAACTCTAGTCTCGTTTAACCAGACGCTCGACTGTCTCCGTTAATCTCCAAAAACCAAGAGAGCCTCTCTGCTTCATGGAGATTTACGGAGACAGCCGAGCGTTTGTTTGAAAGAGACTATATTAAACTTTGGCGAAGGAATACATGAGACTACAAAAATATCTAAATTGTTCGTATTAAATAAAATCTCACTATTTTCAAAGTTTTAATAGATAAGTTTTCTTGAAAAACATTGCTTCAGCATACATTACATCGAATTTTTCTATTATTTTCAAGAACTAAGTCTTGTCAGCGGTGATGATTTGTGCTTAGGTCCAAACACTGTTTCACTTTCGGTTTGCCAGAATAACTGCATAGGAGAGTTGATTAAAATCAACTCCCAAAAATTAAATGAAAATAAATTCATTTAAACTATTTTATTAATAGGTAGTGTAACCTTTTTTAAACTGTAAAGAAATTATTTGTAAAGGTGTTAAATTTCATTATTATTCACCTTTACGGGACTCAAAATCAGTTCGCTATATCTGTAAATTCGTTATATCCAAATTCATTATAACTGTACAGTTTTGCAAAGATTCTTTAAGAATTTTACTGGGGATTCCAAGAAACTTCACTGTGTCCGAAAATTCGCTATATCCTTGTTCGTACTAAACAAGTTTTACTGTATAAAAGATCCATTGTAGATAAGTTTTGTCTCAGTAAATGGTGTTTTTAATATCTATTCGTGTTTCAGATATGTAGATTAAAAGATTTATAAAATATTTTGTGTTTACAAAGCTATGCCACTGATTATAACTCTGATTGAAGTCCAAATAAATTTGACAAAAGTTTAGGGAATACCCAATCATTCTTTGAGTATTATGTGATCAAATATGGTCGGGGTGATCAAATCAAATAAAGCCTGACGGGTTTATCATAGATTTGATCATCAAAGA
The DNA here is from genome assembly GCF_963853765.1 of Magallana gigas. Taxonomy (NCBI): domain Eukaryota; kingdom Metazoa; phylum Mollusca; class Bivalvia; order Ostreida; family Ostreidae; genus Magallana; species Magallana gigas. Next base: position 22,244,417 of record NC_088858.1, on the reverse strand, counting down.
ATGATTCCTTATTGATTATATTTATATAAATTTCAGCAATTGTATGATTTAATATTAAAATAGTCATTGATGAAATGTATTGGACCATACATTACAAAATTGATTCGTAATGTTGTCACAAAGACAGTGGAAAGTGTACTAGTAAAAATAATATATTCAGCATGACAGTTTTGTTAATTATTATCACACATTCAGAAATGCATACGTATGAGATGTCAGTTAATTGAGGCAAAGCTGTTAACTGTGTGTTCCATATAAACTGAATAGTCAAAAAATGAGATATACAATACTGATCTTAAATCGTACATGATTATTTCAGCAGCTCTGTGTTCTCTTCATTAGATGACCATGATTAGTTCTTAGGTAATTGTTTGAAGTCGTATTGACATATACCGGTGCCTGATTTGTATTAACACTTTTCTCTGTGTCCTTTAATAATGCACTCCCTCCCTTTAGTATCGTTGTATAAAAACTTTCCATCTATCATTTTTTACAGCCATATATGAAATATGTACCATTTTAAACATCTTAATTATGTTGCTACTAAAATTCTGTCACTGAAAAGTTCATGCAGAAATGAGCATTATTGGTAGTTTCATATAAGGAAAGACACTGTGAACCAATTTTCATTTGTAACAACTTCATTTTGCGATTTACCAGACATAATGTGGTTTGCGGAGATTCAAGATATAAATTTTCTGAAAAATTAGAAGAAAGTAAGAAGAGACATTTGATATTGGGTTTGCAGTGAAAAATATTTGTGACATCTAGACTCTTGCAAATATTCCGAAAATCTCTTGCACATGAATAAGAATTGGTCTACAGTACATGTATATATTATGTAAATGTAAAAATATATATGCAAGAACAGAAATTTTCAGATATTTTCTGTCTCTGTCGGTAGCTTATACAGTACTATAGCTGGCACTCTTAGACATTTTAGCATATTGGGACTTTGATTTTTAAACCCTTTTTGCAACCCTTTGTGTATCTGTAAGAACATCCAAAATATGATTATTTTACAAACTACATTGTATTAACAAACTTAAGGTGTTTTTTGGTTTTTTACCTACCAATTGCAATAATTTTTTTCTGCCAATATTGATTATTCTTTTACTTTTAATGCTTCACATGTATAAAATATCTATTTAGGACTATATCATGTGTATTACTGTATGAAATCTATTTTTATGTTGCTTTTCAATGAAATGCTTTCATTGGTATATAAATTTTTAGCTCAAATTATCTGTCCTATTTTATGTCAATTAAATACTGAAAAATAATTGTTTTCTCAAATTGCAATGTTTGATTTTTATATTGTAAAAGGGAAAATCTGCAATGATTGTATTACTGTTTCTTTGATTTTTCAGTTTAGAAAATTAGCAACAATTTCCTGGGTTTTTTTTTTAAATTCATATTGCATGCAATTTATATTAATTCCATATCACACCAGTAATAAGATGATGCTATGTTTGATCATATGGTTTATTTTACCCAGGTTTTAAGCAATTTAAAGATAGGCATAACAGCTGTCCTTTATTGGAGCTTTTTAAAAAGGTAGGTGATTCAAATACACATGTACAAAGTTAATTGGAAAATGATTTGATTCCGATGATGGATATAAGTTGATGTTTTGATATAGATATGGACATTATTTTAATATCAATATTTTCTCTGGTATATATCATTATATAGGCCTCTGACAGTCCGCCAGTGGATAGCAATAGGAATTTTAACAATGGCTGGAACCATTGATAGGTAATAGGTGGTTTCCATTTATAATTATACTTTAGACACTATTAATTTACAATGAAAGTAAGTTTTCATCGATATTCTGACACTTATGCATCTGTGCATGGTTACTCTGCAATAAAATCAACCTCAACGTATACTTTTAAAGCAACTGTAGAATTGATGCATCGTTGATGTGTATATTTTGTAGTTACGGAAGCTATGTATCTAAGGGCAAGGAATTCTCTGAGCTTTACGTGACAATGACAGGCCTACTGATGATTGCGGCACAGTGTACAGTGTCGGGGATGGCGTCTGTGTATGCAGAGTATATCCTTAAAAAACAGCAAGAGGTGACTTATTTTAATGTACATGTATATTGACCATGTCAATTCATTGTTTAATGTTTGCAGTACATGTGTACTACTGGTTACATGAACATGGTTTTTTTTGGCAATAAAAAACCTAACTATTATGTAATAGGTATTATTTCAAATGTTTTGTCTTTCATATTTTGATATAAACTGCGTTGAGAGGGGGAATAACTCAATATCCAAGTAGAAAATTGAGTTATTGTCCTTTCCAATAGTTAAACCTAGGGCAGTTTAAATTATATTTGTGAATCCTTTTTTTTACAGCCCTTGACATTTTTCCTGATTTTTTAAGATAAACAAATGTGTGTAATAAGGAAAATATGAAATATATTGCAATTACTTGATTCATTAATGAATCTATTTGTTCTTTTTATATTCCAAAACATTAACACTTTCTTCAGAGGGTTAATTTGCAAAAATTTGGAGTATATGCTTGTGTTTGGCAATTTTTGAAACTGGATGCTGCAAAAGTTTATATATTAATTGGATCAATGATTTCACAATTAAAGCATATCAATTTCATCTGTTTTGACAAATCTATAAAATTTGTTTCAGATGTCCCTTCATTTTCAAAACCTCATGTTGTACACTTGGCTGATCTTCATCAACATTATATTCTGGATTTTTGAAGAAGTCAGAGATGAAGGTACATGTGCTGGTTCTAGAATTTTTCCTGTGATTAAAATAAAACTTCTTAATTGGTTATCTTGAAAATTTCATTAGCTAAAAATTTAACCCATTGTTTAGTTTGTCGAAAATCTAACCAGTTTCTCCCTATATGTAATGTTTAATGTACCAATACATTGTAGCTTCTGTATGAGACTGTATCATAAGTCATTGAATATCTTGAAGTTTTACTTGGTCCTGTTAACTTTGGAACGACTAGGTTTAACTTTATTAAACTCCTTTTGCTAGCCATTGTTGTTAATATGCTTCCTGTTTTTTCGTGATCAATCATAAATCTTTCTCCTCTTCATGAAGAGGAGAAAGATTTAATATTTACTCATGGCAGTTAACAATGAATTTAACCAAACTGGGTTGCATTTAAAAAAAGATATTAGTACAAACTTCAAATTAAGTTGTAAATCCTCATAAAACAAAATCTATATGAAGCCATTATTTTCCTACCTACTGGTATTCAAATGAAATACCGGTGATTGAAGGTAATTTCAATCCATAACAGCTCTTTCAATTTTAAGTATGAAAGCCATCATGTTTGCAGAAGTTTGCAAGTTCATTGTTAAAAAAGGTCTTAGACTAGATCTATATTTTTGGTATATTACAGAGAATGTTACAAGGTTTCAACTGTTCAGAGGATACTCCTTGACAACCTGGATGATTGTTGTTACTCAGGTAAGCATACTAATGGACATCCTTACACTGCATGTATATTCATTCTATCTGATTTTAGATAGGTATTCATTACATAATTATGGCTAAATCCTTAATATATGTACATACTACATACACATGTATATGTATACATGTACATGAATAGTTTATAACAGAGAACCATGAATATTTAATCAATGAAAAACTTATTGGATTTGGATCAGCACTCAAAAAAAATAAATAGAAGGATAATGATCATTGATGTTTAAAGTTTATCTTATTCGATGAAAATTTTTTTGATTAAAAACTAAAACCAAGATGAAAAGAGATGTTTTAAGTTTATGTTGTATTAATAATGAACATTCAATCGACATTTAAAATTGAGATGAAAATTTTTTTTATTGATGTTTGTAGGTTTATGTTGGAATAGCCATGTCGGTCATCTTGAAGCACGCCAGCAACATTACGCGGCTGTTTGTGGTCTCCTCCTCTCTGAGCGTCACCACCATTCTCTCCGTCCTGGTGTTCGGCTTACACCTGAATTCATTCTTCTTCACCTCCCTGGGGCTATTGCTACTTGCTCTCTATCTCTTCCATGGTGCCAGATAATGTCTGGTGGTTGAGTAATTTGTGAAGCTGCCGTTCAGGATGAACTGTTGTTAGAGATCATATGAATGCATTTAAGAAAAGAGGTTTGTCTGTTAAACTTTCGAGCAGATTTTTTTTTTATCTTAACATGATGTATTTATACATGTAATAGATTTTCAAATTATATTGGGGTAAATCATTATTGTGAGAAGATGACTATATTAACTTATTTGACAGGGTTTTTTGCACTTTGCATTCCAGTTTTACCCCACTTGTTTTTGGTGCTTTTATTCTGTTATTTGTACTTGCCAATATCTATTGTTATTTTGTTGTTTTGATTGTTATTTTGTAGGATGTGTTAAAATATATGAAGATACATGTATATGTTTACACTTTTGTTTACAGTTTCAGTATTTTACTGGTACATGCATTAATTACAAAGGGTGCTTTTTTTTTGGCAAGTGAATTTGAAACCCTTGAATTAAGGGGAATTAGAATCCATTTTTTCAATTCACATTGTCTTATTAAAGTATTGAATCAAAATCATGAATAATATATTCTTCATATAAACATGCACAGTACAGTACAACCTTGTTTGGTAGATACCCGGATATAGCAAATTCACCAATATACCTTCTACATTGTGCCATAGTGAATTAAGTTATGTACGGTCCTTTGCAGAATTTTAAACAAATCCTTGTAAAATTTAATGTTAATATTGAAACTGATTAATGAATTTGCAGATGTAGCCAATTAATTTTGTGACCTACATGTAGCTGAAAGGGTGAAATACAGCGAAGTTTATTTTATACCTTTTGTTGTTGTTTTTTAAAAATGTTTATAATACCAACCAACTGAAATGATTGACAGAATTTGTTTCTACATTGATTCCCTATAAATACTGCTAAATGGCTCAAAGGAGATTTTTTTTACTTACTAGTTGCTCCTGAACCAAAAGTCCTACAGAATAATAAACCGAATTAAGGATTCTATTGAGGACGATATGCATGTACATAAAATCCATCTGTTTTAAGGATTATTTGTTTTTCATATGAAACAGTATTTTTGTTATTGCTTTACTAGCATTTTTATTAGTGTGTCTATCGTTTTATTAGTGTATTGTTTTTAGATGTTTTCAATTCCTCCTGTGCACATGTACCCGTTAGACATACATTGCACATGAACTGAAATGTGTATATATCTTTGTACAAATTTACTTGCGTTTTAGTGTTTCTTAAATGATTAGAAATTGAAAGAATCAAAATTTAACCCACTTAATTTGTGAAAATTGTATTTTTTATTAATGAAATCTGTTTTCATGCAGTCTTCCAGACCAAAGCAGAAAAGAAATAACATGTATCTTTTTTTATTATTGTATATGATGCTTCATTAACCGTTTTAACGTGAGTTCAGAATTTTTTAAATTGCTATTTTTTTGCTTAATTATATGTTTAATATATGTTTGTGTGTTTTGTACTTGTGTGTTGGTGTTGGTTTTTTTTACCAATACAACATGTCAGTTGGTTTTTTTTTATTTAAAATTTTTTAATTTTGTTTAATGGTTTAATTTCCTTGATATACATATGTTTAGATTTATAAAAACATATTTTGAATCAAAAGTAAGACAATTAACAGATTAGATCAAATACATATCATGGTATCAGTCAGAGGTACATGTATTACCGGTATGTTAAATGCATACTGTGAGTATTCCATTGATGATTTCAGAAATATTTTCTAGTAAGAAGCTTTTTTATCAAAACATAAGACTTGTCAAAACTTCCAAGTGCCATAACCCACAATTTTTTTTTTTGGCTGGTTTTCCTCGAGTGGTTTTGGGGGAAAGGGGGTTATGCTTAGTAGTCTTTTTTTCACTCAGTAATGAGTCTGTCTATTATCAGTTCAAAAAACTTAAACAAACTCCAAACTGGTACAGTTTAGTGCTTAAAATTTTCTGTAATAATAGTGGGAGCTTTAAGTTTTAAGGAGAGGGAATGAGGATGATTTGTTTGAATAAACGAACTCTGAATTAAAACATAAATTTAATCAAAGTGCATAATATAAAACCACTTTGTGTGCCATATAGAAAAGAGTGCAATAAACAAAAATGCCTGGCATCTTCATGCATTACAAAAATTATAAAGATATAATATACCAAGTACACATAATTTTATATATCGTAAAGTTACATGTATTTGTGAACATGTGCTGTATACCGGTATTATATACATGTATAGGTTATGATTTTGTTGTTAAATGTTTTGCTTAAGATAATTTAAAATTATTTCTTCTTTAAATTACTTGTTTTAGGTTTTAGTTTTCTTTACATACTACATGTAGTAATGTACTATATTGGTTAATATTTATAGGGCTTTTCAAAAATATACAAATTTGCTGCTCTGCGTGCATTAGGGTGCCAAAACAAGTCAAAAGTGTTATCAAACTTGTGTTGTTACTTAAACTTAAAGTTTTATAACTATCTATCAAAAATTTAATTAATGTGAAGTATTTTACATTTTGTATACCAATATTGTTAATATGTTTATTGTAATAGTTTTTTGTTTTACTATTACCTGTAAATGTTTTCTGTATACATTAAAGATCAATCACATGTATTTTATTAATAGTATTTTTTGGGAGTTGATTTTAATCAACTCTCCTATGCATGTACTCAGACAAACCGAAAGTGAAACAGTGTTTGGACCTCAGCACAAATCATTCCTGCTGACAAGACTTAGTTCTTGAAAATAATTGATGAATTCGATGTAATGTATGCTAAAGGATTGTTTTTCAAGGAAACTTATTTATAAATACCTTGAAAATAGTCAGATTTTAATTGGTACGAACAATTTAAATATTTTTTGTAGTCATACATGTATGTATTCCTACGCCAGAGTTAAATATAGTCTCGTTCAACTCGACGCTCGGCTGTCTCCGTAAATCCTTGTCGGAGATTTACGGTGTCAGCCGAGCGTTTGGTTGAACGAGACTAGAGTTCAATATTGCTTGGATCCATACAATTTTCGAGAAATATTTCAATCACTAATACATAGTTTGAATGAATTAATTTTATCTTTAAATATTATTTAACATTATTCATATGGGGGTTTTCTCGACATTCTTGTCGAAAAAGTCCAAAAATTCATATTATAAAAATGTATGTACTTCAAATTAGAAAATACATGTACTTGTCATGCAAAATAACATATCATTGATTTTAAAATAAATAAACATCGACAAAATCAACTCCCGTCAGTTCTTCAGTACTTTGATTTGATTTGTCATTTTGCTGACTAACAGCAAAAACAGGCATAAGACGTGCAACATCTTGTATTCTTTAACCCCAAATATATCACCTGCCTGGATCTTGTTTAATAGAGAACAAAAGTTAATTTTTTTATGTATTCTTCAATGGCATGCCAAAAAAATGTCTGACTTATAAAAGAGACTCAAGTGCACAAAAAAACAAGATTTAAAGGGTGACCAAGGATGGAGAAAATAAACAGACTACCTTCCTTTCAATCATTGAAAGGAAATTTCTGACCCCCATGAGTGAGAATGGCGATTGAATAATTTAATTGCCAGAGCAAGATAAAGTTATCACATTTATACTTGTTTGATGTTCCAAAGTATCTGATGTTTTTCCTGGTTTTTTGAACGATTTTGATATTTTATTATAATATTTATGGAGGCATCTACCTAAACTGTGAAATTTCTAGCAAGTAACCATGCCTTTAGTTTTTCTCAAATATATATGGGAGTAGAGATGACGATTTTCCAGGATTTAATACATTTTCACTATATGGCCTATTGGCCAAACTCAAGGACCTGAATCCCAGGCCCAGGGGTCATGATTTTCACAATTTTGATAGAGGGATTCATGGACATCATAATCATGCATTTACATGTAGTTTTCCTCCACACACTCCTTACATAATCCTGTAGATGTTCAGTACTTAGTTTGCCTCGTATGATAGGTAAGAAAATCTTAAAAGTAAATGCGTATATTATTGTACATGACCAATGTAATACCCCCTCCCCACTTCTCCCAGTAACTCAGCTGACCCAAAAATCAAAACAACTCAAATAATTTTATTTCACATTTGCAATTTGGCAACATACAAGTACACAAAATTATACATTCTTAAAAACTAAAATGCAAGAAATCAATTGATAATTAACTGCAAAAGACACAAAATGGGGAACTACTTATTTAGTTTTTTAGTACACACATTATTAAATATTCAAATGCATTGCTACTGTAATGTTTTAATCAATCAACCAAAACTATGTACATGTGACATGCCTTTAAACACATGTATCTTAATAATGTCTTAATAATGTCACTATCTGGGGCCAAAAAAAATATATTCTGATCAATATCAAATGAACTAAAGTTACTGTTAAAAATGTGTACATTAATACTTCTAGGAAAAATAATATCATAATGTATTAAATAATGGGAAAATGAATTGACAATAGAATATAAACTGATCTACATGTACTTTAACAACCTACATCAACAAATACATGTACATGAATTTGCAATGATGAAAGGGTAAATCAAGATATATACTATGGAGTGGATGGGTTGATCATCAGCTATCTATTCTTCTGTTCTAAGTTATCATTTATCAAAACAAAAAGAATGAAGCTCAACAAGACTAATACAAAAACAAAAAACACACACACATATTATACTGTAGATTCCTTATTTTACGCAAGTTCAGTGTATTTAATTCCATGATTCAGCCGTTTTTTATTAAATTGCAAGAATATTAAATCCTGAGCGCCACGTTTTTGTTAAAATTTCATATAGATCACAAATGCTGAACAATAAAAGCGAGATTTAAAAATCTGCAATGCTTCTGCCAATTTTACGAGGGTATTAATTCCACAGTACCACGTAAGACTACAATATGAGAACAATTGCATATAAATGTACGTGTAAGACTTATAAACAAATAAATGAGTTACTTTGATTAACAAAATATCTAAATCAACAACAACAAATGCTTCATTCTTACGTATTAAACATGCTTCCCTTTAAATTATTCATTTATCACATACTATGCCACAGTAGCACACGAATAAGTACAAGTTTTGGCAATTTCCATCAGGCCTCTTCTTGTCTTTGAAATCTTCAAAATTTGTCCATTTCACACACTCTATCTACCAAATGTTTACTTTTACAACAAATTACAAAACAGCAGGCAGTTTACATGCTTTCAAGGTCTGTACTATATGATGCTGAAGAATACATATTGTTTATCCTATAATGCAATCACAGCGAACATTTTTTTTTCTATCACCACATGACATTTAAAATAAAGATTTAAAAAATCATAAACAGACATTTTTATTTGTACTAATTGAAATGACAAACCTTTAACACAGTTTTTATCAACGATTTTCTGAAAGTCTATTATGCATTCATGCACACAGATTCTGCATCAGAATGTTCATTTTAGTCAAATTTATAGAGAAGTAAAAACTAGAAAGTTTCACTCCACAGATAAAACGCTTTGGTGAAAAAAAGATATATATGTACGTTATATAAATTTGATTCTAGTATACAATATTCATCCTCTTTTCAATCTATCTCACTCTATTCAAAATTTTCTCTGTTTCTTACACAATTCACCACTTCCATCCCGTAGAGATCTCCTTTTCAGCGAGTCTCTTTTTTCCTTACTCTCCAATCCCAGTTCATCAATACTGCTATTAGTGCATGCCGCCAGGATCGATGCATTCGAGGACTGTGAACTCAAACAGCTGTCACTATCACCTTTAAGTCTAGTCAGCTCCGAGTACACATCCGCAAACTTCTGATCGAATTCCAGAATCTTTTTGCTCAGATCACTAATTGTCTGGCTCTGTTCCGATATCAGCGCATGCTGACTGTGCAGCTTCTGCTCATGTTCCATTACAGTTTTGCCCTGGATCTGTAACTTCCTCTCCAACTCCACCACTTTTTTGCGCTGTTCCACACTGCGAACTTTTGTGTCTGTGAGCTCTTTTCTCTGTTGTTGTAAATTCGCTTGAAGTCCTCTAACTTGGTTTGTTAGTCTTGACAGTTCATGCCTCACAGAGTTTCCTCTAAATGCCCCAGCATCATTTATTGTGACCACTTTCACAGACGGACCTATAAAAAAAAAGACAAGCTATTTCATATGTTTGTTTTTTATAACTGGTATATCATATATTAAAATTTAATTTCTTTTTGAACTAAAAAAATCAGAATAACAATCACTATCATAAGACTGTTGCAGATGAAAGTACACAAAAATATAACTTGGAAAATATATACATGTATATCAATCATCTCTAAATCATTATATTAAGGATACACAGCAACCAAATAACATCATGATCATGCAATTTAATCAATGATATAATCAGAAAGTACTCTCTCTAACAAAAAAAAATAATAAAATAAAATCTATTACATTACCTGGACTTTGTTCTCTGCTTGAACAATCAGAAAATGGATATGGAAGTGTGACAGCAGGCATTTTAGTCTTAAGTGATGGAGCAATTTTTTCCTCAAAATGCTCCATGGCCATTGAAGAAATGTCTCTAAGTTCTTGTAAAAATTCGTGGGCTCTAGGGGGTTGTTGAGGGTATTTCAATGTGTTTAGAATTCTCAGCAATTCATCAAGAACCTGTTGAAAAATTTTCAGTAAACATGTATTTAAGATTATCCGATTATGTCCCTCTGATTTTGTTTACATTTCAATAAATCTTTTCTTCTTCGAACCCCTCTCTAAAAAACTTATATTCAAGCATATTTTCAAAGAAAATCACAAAGTTTTACCAACTGAAATTTCTGTTCTTGTATGAGCAAAAATATGCCATTTTACCTTGCCAGGAATGAAACAACAAAGACCCATGTCAATGTATCTCATATAAGTCATTCCAAGTAGAGATAACCGTGTTTCAATGGCAGACAAAATGTCAACATGTCGAGCTAAAGGATGATTCCGCCTTTCTGATTCTCGCCTTGGTAGCTGACTTTTCACCTGCTTCTGTATCTGAGCATGAAGTTTGTCTATCTTTGAGAATCCAGAGTTCAAGAGTTGCTCACAACATTTGTTGAAAATCTGGCAAACCTGGAATATTGAAGATTGATTCACTTTTAGGAAAAACAAATTTGGCTATTTAATTCTTTCTTTTTTGTTACACATCTCTAATCATTGCCAACCATTAGCTGACAATAACCATATTCTTTTCCAGAGAGAGAGAGAGATCGAGAGCATAAATTCCAGTTAAAAATTAAATCAACAAAATAAACTCCTCTAAAAATGAATTTGAGTTAGTTTTATTAGGCTGTACCATAACCTTTCCTCCTGTCATAAACTATAAAGTCATATAAAAGTGACATTAGATTTAGCGATATGTTGATCAGCTGTTGGCAAAATGTCAATCACCAGGAAGTTTATATGGAGACTTACGCCGCGTATTTCTGCCAAATCGTTGTAAGACAGCGAGGTTAGAATTTTCTCAATTATTTCCTCTGGTAACTGCGTCAAAATAATGACTTGTTTCTCGTTTTCCTCTACGCGTTCCATTTTCTCCTCATATGTTTCATCTGAAAAGAGGTTGGATGCCATTTTGACGGAACTAAAACCCGCAAAGGGTATAAGTAGTAGGCAATTTTGAAGAATAAAATGCAGAAAAATCGCCTTCATCGACTTGAACATTTAAATTTTAGTTATATAAATATTAACTAGATTAAGCATAAGATGATTTAGTTTTTATAAATATTTGTGATGGAATTACTGAATATTGTAAGAAAAGTATAACGTGTTAGTAAAGGCCTAATGTAAAAATTCTTTTTTATAATCATTTTTTAAACTGGTCATACTAATTACTTTATTCATGGAATTTAAAGAGCAAAAACAATATCAAGAGATAAAAGCAATTTGTAACATTTTATCAAATAACTTTAACATATTTTTGTTAAAACAAGTTGAAATATTTAGATCGGGATAGTTGTTCCTTTTAATCTAAACCCATTGCAGTAGGAAAGGAAGGAATGCTGGTGAACCCGGCACCTGGTAAACCCGGCACCTGGTAAACTCGGCACCGAGAATAGTGAACTCGGCATCCAGTAAACTCGGCACCTGGTAAACTTGGCACCTGGTAAACTCGGCATCTGGTGAATTCGGCATTTGCATAGTATTCATTTATCTCTTTGTTTCTAGACACACATTTTTTAAAAAAAATTGATTACACAATGTATACGACTGTATCTTTATCATGGAAATGTCTGTTTATGAAGAAAGATGAGTTTTTCAATGTAACTTATTACTTACGACCACATTACGAAATAATTCACTTGCTACTGGCTTAACATATATTTTGAATTGATATAATTTATGTAAGAATTTATCTTTCTAAATATGAAAATTTTATGAACATTTGCACATTTGGTTGTTATATGACCAGTTTAGTTTCATCTTGGCGCGATGTTCTTCACATTCGAGAATATCAGAGGCGCTCCCAAGCTAATTACGGTCGGAGAAAATAGGCCTAGTTAAAAGATGAATTGAGACAATTAATCCATATAACCATATTGCTAAATGTAGTAAAAATACTTACAATAATTACTATAGGCAGAAATAATTAAAGGAGACAGATTGAATATCAGAAATGATTATTTTGTGGTTTTTTAAATCATTTACTTATCATGTCCTTAATTTCTTGCATTGTAGGATGTTTACTACATTTATTTTACCATTAAAGAGCAAATTTTTCACTTGCCACTGAAATTATTGATACTGTGTGAACTATAATATTGCTTGTAGCTGTATATTCAATTAACTCTTTTTGCAATTTTGTCTAATTTAATTCATTAAAATCCTTTCAAGAACAACAACGATTATTATATTCTTAGCTACATCCATCTTTTTATTCATTATGAACATAGGCCCAACGAATAACAAAAACAGTAATAGCAATTTTGATTAAAAAAACTAAATAAAACAAAACAAGATATTTTATTTTATAAGTTAAAGACATTTTTACATTACAAGATGAACATTTCACGAAGGGGGGCACAGCTGTCGATATCACGATATCTGAACGAATCACATGTTCAAAGCTGGTGGTCCATAAATAGAAGCACAGCCAGTTAACAGTTCACTCGCATTGATCGATCTTTCACAGTAGTTGTTCCAAAGCTTGAAGACACGACCTTCCACCTGTAATGTCCTCTTCCTTTGGAACCTCTGCATCTTCCCTTCAGATACCATCTTCATCTGCACTGTGATGTTTGTCGCTTCCCGATGCAGAACAAGAAGAAGATGGTAAAAGGGACCGATCCCCTGGTGACAACACTGGTGTTTAGGCGGTTGTGCCACCCCCCCCCCCCCCCACATCATTGTTCGTCCGGATGGACGTCATGAACACACTCCAGTGATGGATCTTGAAGATTGAAGAACGGATCCACGTCCTGTAGACATAGTCCATCACTGGAGCAAGAACCTCTGGTGCACGCCCATCCAGACGTAGGAAGGTCTCTCAAACTACAATTGCATGAAAATATAAATACTTTTATTTCTAATTTATATTCAAGATACTGGCAGATTTGAATAGTCACAAATCTAATTATTTTTGTTGAAAACATTTTGCTTATTTTTATTTATTTTATATATCTAGTTCATCCTTGCATACATGTAATACTACATGTAATATTAGATAACATTAACTTTCTTAAAATTACTACATTTATCAAATATCTACATACTGGTGTAATTTTAGCCTGAATGTCATTACACTTGCTAAAATTCTATACATACAACTATATATATATACACTATAAATGTGATTATTTAGAAAGAAAGAAGCATTTGTACACTTGTTTTTAAGGAAGACACAAAAAAATTATATAAAACTATACTTATGATATGAACTGCCAGTTTTTCTTTCAGGGAAAATATCCAATCATGGAAATCATTTGCAGGCAATTAAAGGATATGTTGTTTGGTACTTACGTTGGATAACTTGTAAAATGCTTTTTCAGGTGTAAACAGAATTCAATATGGTATCTTATTGTTACAGTACATTTTCAGGAATTTAAACAATAGCCTTTGTGAATTTACATTTTAACTTAATGCCACATTCTATATGTGTTTTCATTTATAATTATCAGAGAGAGAGAGAGGGGGTGGTGGGGGGGGGGGGGGGAGGGAGAGAGAGCAAGAGTTCAAAGCAGTCTTGCTTTAATCAGAGATAAAATACATTCTTAGAATTTATACTTTGACAAGTGTTTTTGTGTTGCAGCACAAGTATCAAGACAAAGGTTAACTTCCTAGATAGAAGATTGAGAATCAGTTGTTTTCAACATATTTTCATTGATTGTTGAATAGTTTTGAAATTTCATGTATTTTTCCAAAAGTGTAATTGATTGTAGAAAGTTAATACAATGTATTACAAGACGTGTAAATTCAGTAGCATTGAAAGTTGGGTTATACAGTGTAAATTTATATATTTTCCTATTTTTAGTGATCTTAAACTAGTTATATTGCATAGTGCCTTGATCATATAATTAAAATATTTAAATATTTTATAAATACTCAATAAATAGTAAGAATCTATTGGTGATGTCTTAATAAGTCTCATATTAATCGTACATGTAGATATGGGAATCAAGTATAAACTTTATATTTAAAATTGTATATATTTAAAGTATATAAACTCTTTTTTATTTAATATACTCTATTTTAATAAATGTCATCTATTTAAAAATAATCAATTGATGTGGTGCCTTGATCATAAAATTAAAATATTTCATAAATATTCCATAAATAGTCAGAGTCTAATGGTAATATCTTAATTAGTTTCATAATTATGCATGTAGATATTATTTTATAGGGGATTCAAGTGAACTTTATAAATCTACAAACAATTAATATATGCATAGTTATTATATATTTACTTTCTTTTCAAATTTGTTATTTTAAATCTATGTGTTTATAATGTAAAAAATATATTTTACTTACCACCCGTTGCTGTTGTCTTCTTGAAGAAAAGCAAGAAAAGGTGACATTGGGAAGCCCATGTGTTGACAGGGTCTCTTCATTAACCTCCTCATAATTAGTATCTCACCCCTTCTATGTGTACGGGTAATACACCGTCTAATAGCACCTGGTAGCCCCTTCCATGTATACTAGGAATACCCCGCTGTCATCTTGTTGTTTTAGCAATTTAAACAAGGTACACACTGGATAACACATGCTTAAGTACAGTACCTTTGATGTTGTGTATACGTAATTATATTACTGTTCTATATAGGAAATAAATATGTTTACAAATTTACCTTATTTCTTCGTTTTTATATTTAGTTATTATATTAATCATGTATATCCTCTTTATAGTTAGTTGTTTTTAACTGCTTTTATTCACGGAATACGTGAAATTTTTATTTGTCACAATTGCATCATGGTTTTGTGTTTCTTTGTTGTTGTTTTTTATATCTGAGTTATGATAACAAAAAAAATTTCTTCTATGTTTATTTAAAGTTATGATAAGAAAAAAATATCGAGGTGCCGAGTTCACCAGATTCCTGATGCCGAGTTTACCAGGTGCCGAGTTTACCAGGTGCCGACTTCACTATTTACGCAGGTGCCAAATTCACCAGGTGCCGAGTTCACTTGTTACCAAAGGAAGCGCGAGCACACGAATCAGGAAAAATGTTTCACGTTTTGTTTGTTTCTGTTACAATCCTGTTCTTCTCACAAACACAGTGTAAACCAATTGAAGTGACGGAAGATAATTGGTCCGATGTTCTCGAAGGAGAGTGGATGTTGGAATTGTAAGTCTGTGTAATGGATTTGTTGAACTTGTTGAAACCCATGAACACAAGAACACGTCATAGATAATTGTCAAGAATGTTTTTTTTTTTTTTATATATATATATTTTGACAGTTGTTCTTAGCCATTTAACAACATTTCTGTACAGTACCGATATTTCAAAACAGGGACGTATAAACATACAGAAAAGCAACTCTCGCAGTTTTCTAGTCGTTTCGGCCTTTCCCCCGTTCGACGCAAGATATGTTCGGACCCTAGTAGTTTCGGCCCTAGTCGTTTCGGCCTATGTTTATTATATATGTTTTGTTAAAGAGACATTACCTCTATTTTCGGATGTTTTATATATTATAAACAATGTGGGGTCCTGTGAGATTATCAAACAATTTCACCTTGTGGAATCCCACATAAAGGGGGCCGTGATCGTGTAACACGGGGGCCATGATTTTGAAGCAGTGAAAGTAGGTCATCAAGTATTCACAGACTTATTACATTTAATTAAAACCAAAAGTATCGCACAGAAGACAGATTATTGATAAACTACCTCTTGTAACATGGCCGGGAGTTGAGATATCTCTGGAAAAGCTCAAACTCAAAACAATATGCAGGTGGGGAAGGCGCCACATATTATTTTCAGGGTATTTAATTAAAAATTTCGAATCCCACCGCAGAACTTCCAAGTTTTTTTCATCCAAAATCATTCCATGTGAATAGAGAATCTACATTTATAAAAGAAAACCAACTCACGTGTGAATTGAGGAGTATTTGATCGAAAACCCGATGTGGTGTAGGGGGCTTTGATCGTGTAGCGAATTTCTTAAGAGATTTTCTACTGATTCACCACTTTACTTGCCTCAAACATTTTCCTAAACACCCTAACCAACCTCGGAAAGTGAATTTTGTTAAATTCATGTCAGGATCAAGAGTCACCATCTTTGATAACAAAAAAAAACGAATGCTGGAGAAAATGTACCCAGGAGAAAACGTACCCAGGAGAAAACGTACCCAATTTATAGGGTACGTTTTCTCCAGGAGGAGAAAACGTACCCGGGTACGTTTTCTCCAAGAGAAAATGTACCTTATGGAAATAATAAATAATGGTTTTCATAGATATTCTTAAATGAAATAAAATATACAATGAACATTTGTATCATTTGTTGCTTTAGATTTTAAATGCATAGTCACCATTAAATGAGAGTCAACATCTTCCTAGGTTTATATCTTTAATAATAAGGATGACTGATACCTGAAATATATATATACATAGTACATTAGTAAATGATTAGTTATCTCCTCCCCCGGGGACAAGTTTTTTTGTATACGAAAAAAAAAAACTTAAACAAATAAAGTCAAGTCTATTAGAAAATAAATCTTCAGGAATGTTCTGTTAAAGTCTTCCGGACGCGAACAAGATTAAACGTATGATGTCCTTTCACAATTTTAAACGCAAAGTCTCTAGATTCACTTATTAATGTCTATGCATAATTCATTAATCAGTTCCTGATTCATCAATGTTATGTTCTGTTGTGTTGCGGCGGGGCGGTCTTCGTGGTGTCAATAGTTCCTTTTCTCCAGCTTTATTGTGTGGCTGAAGACGGGATAGAGCACGTGGTATCCTAGACTTAGAAGGTACATCTGGTTCAGGGGTGTGGTGGAATGACTGGTCCAAATCTATTTGTGTAGGCTGTTGAATTGTCTGAGTCTGAGTCGCCTGTTTTTGAGTGGGGACTATAATAGGTGCCTCATTCAATGCAGCTGGTTGACTTAAGATTCTTGTTGGTGATAAAGACGCTGGAATCTTGGGCACTTGTGGCTGTGTCGTCTTGGATGTAGTTGGAGAGCTCAAGATCACTTCTTGATGTTGAACTGCAGTTGGTGCCATCAAAGTACCTTGTGTTTGGTTGGTTTGAAAAGGAGTGAACTTTCGTAAGTGTTGGCGGTTGCGGATAGTTACTCGGCCTGTGCCATCTACACGTATAACATACTGGTGGTATTGGCGTACTTCAACAACTGTTCCTGTACGTTCCCATCTCCTGGGATGGTTGCCTACCAAGTTTTGAATGTATACATGATCTCCAACCTGTAGTGTTGGCAGGTGATGAGTGTGTTCATTCCACCGTTCATGTTCCCTTGAATGACGTTTGGCAAGAGCCATCTCTCGATGAGACATTAACTCAGTCCATGTTTCATGTGGAGAATATCTACCCATCAGTATGGGAATGGCATCACGAATGGGTCGTCCAAACAGAATCAATGCTGGTGATGCTTTTGTCTCTGGGTCAATCGAATTTCTGTACATCAGTAAAGCTCTCTGGAATTTGTCAACATCCAGAGATCCAACAGCAGAAATGTTGTCCACCAGCATGCGTTTTACTGTCTTTACCGCAATCTCAGCCCTGCAGTTAGCGTGTGGGTTTGCAATTGATGAAAGTCTATGACGAACTCCCCAGGCTTTTAAAAACTCTTGAGTCTTCCCTGCTGTAAACTGTGGACCTCCATCAGACGTCAACTCCTCTGGGATGCCAAATGTCACGAAAGTCTCACGAAGTCTCTTGACAAGTCCTTCTGCACCTGATTCAGACTTGTATACCATTGGCCAGTTTGAATACCTGTCAACAATAACTACATAGTCATTACTGTTATATGTGAAGTAGTCGCTGCAAATCATCTGGAATGGATAATCTGGAGGTGTTATGTCAGATGGTGGCTGCATAGGGTTTGACTTGGCCATCTGATGGCAGTGAACACACTGGTCTCTCACCCTGGCAATATCTACTGTGATCTCAGGCCAATATACAGAGTCCATAGCCCTTGCACGCATAGCGCTGACTCCTTGGTGGGCTGCGTGTAAAGCATCGAGTACTGGTGCAAGAGCTTGGTTTGGGCTTATAAACCAAGGAGCATATGCATTTGCCATGGCAAGACAAATGAAACCTTTTCGTGCTCTTTTGAAACCATCCACAACATTCTGCTGGACAAATGAATTAGATGAAGTATTTCACAAATCTAAAGAGATCATTATTCAGGAGATGAAGGACGGTGTTCGAGAGTAAAGTTGAAAACCGAAAACCGAAAGGGACAAAATGAGATGATAACGTGAATTAAGTTATTAACACACCAAGTATCAGTCATAAATGAGAGTCAACATCTTCCTAGGTTTATATCTTTAATAATAAGGATGACTGATACCTGAAATATATATATACACAGTACATTAGTAAATGATTAGTTAACCATGGTCACGTATACTTAGATTATTAAGACAATAATTTGTAACATACACATACACGAACGTGGCCTGAGCAGTTTAATTAGTCGACAATTAATCCGCCATAAACGAAACCGTTAAATAATTAGTTTTTATTGCAATCTCATTTGGAGAACTAAATGATGAGTATCTCCAGAAGTCGATATCGCGTTTTTTAAAACATTTTTTTGAAAATTATCTATAAAACAAAGTTGCTTAATAAAACCAAGTCCAAGTCTTTTAAATATTTGTTTGATTCATATATATGGAAAATACTACGAGATGTAACATTCAACAGTCAAAATTATAAAGTATTAAATTTATTTATCTATGAATTTCTTACATTTTTGTATATTTATTATGCAAAATAGTATTTAAAAGTATTAAAAACTATTAAGTAGTATAATTATGATTTTCATAGGGTACGTTTTCTCCTGGAGAAAACAAACCCTAGAGTTTGGGTACGTTTTCTCCTGGGTACGTTTTCTCCTGATACCAAAAAACCCACACCAATACACTTTACTGGACTGGTGAAAGTGTTTCAGAGATACCCAGAGGCAAGTAAAGTAATGACATCTTAACTGAAATATCTCGGAAATATTCGGCAATAAAATATTATAAATTCCTGATATAGTTTAGTTTGTCCCAAACAGTGGGCAACCTTTTTGTGTGCAATAAATATATACAGTATATTGTATGAATTAAACTATATTTACAGCTCCTTGGTCCATCAACCCAAATTTCCCATGGAGATACAATTCTGCAGCTAACAGCCTAACAATCATTGTTGAATGAAGATGTGCTTTTCAATTTATTTTTATTTCCTAGTATGGCTCCTTGGTGTCCAGCTTGCAGAGGATTTGTAGAAACATGGGACAAATTTTCTGACTGGAGTAAAGATTTGGATATTAAAGTAGGAGTAGTGGATGTAACAGAAAACCCAGGCCAGTATTTGATTGTTGTTTATCAGGTTTGACACAGCCCGACCGTTTGGAGGTTTTACTTGAATATGGTGGTAAATTGCCTGTATGGTACCCGTTCTTTGCCAAACAAACATGATTAAAAAATTGAGCACCTGATGTACATCTTTGAAAATCATTATTTATCATTCAATGGCTCTAATGAGTGTAAATTTGTTTTTCACATAATTGAATGAAAGTGATCAAAAGTAGAGAATCTCAAGAAAGAGGCTATGCCTGATTTAAAATTAAGTCAGTCCTTTTGAGAAAAAAATTGGATTGATAATTTGGAAGTTTACAGATGTATACACATTTTATCTTTTTTGAATGCCTTGGTGCAAAAATTAATCCATCAGATTTTTTAAAAAGGAAGATTAATTTATGAAGTACACATGCCTTGTTAATTGACATGATGCACTTTTTTCCTAAAAAAATGAAACTTAAATGAAGGGTACCTTGCAGGAGATTGTCCACCAACAAGGATTAAAACATCACATTGGTGAGCTGTGCCCAACCTGTGAATACTTTGAAAAAGTTGGACACGTACCTTTTCCTTTCAGTGATGTAACTCCCATAAGTTGAGTTTGCGCACAGGAAATTTACACATTTAAAATTATTTAAAAAGGGTTTTGATTTAAGAAGTAAATTTAAGATTATATTATAGAAATATAGAGTTATTGCATTAATTGAATTAATGCACAAGATTTTTCTGCTTTTTGGTCAGTAGAAAATATGTTTGACATTGGTTAATGGTCATCAAATGGGAGATTAATCTCTGAAAAGGAGGGTATGTCCAACCTATTGTGTGCAGAGTCAGTTTGGAAAACAAAAAATGGGTCGATTAAACAAATTCTCTCCTAAGTTGAAATGCTACTGTCATATCAATTTGTAATAGATATCAATAGAGACAATAAATAGCTTCAGTTGCTATTTGAAGAATTTATCTGATTTTGTAAAAAGCAAATGTCTCCAAGGCAATATTTATCAAATGCATTTATAAATCTTTCTGTTTTGACTCAAATTGGAATGGAAAAATTCTAAAAGATATGAAGTAGAACTTTTGAACTGGTCTACAAGTGAGAACAAAAGGAGTGTCTTTAAGAGTGGAGGAAATCTCTCGCTTCAATTACAGGTTTGCTTGGAAGATTTTTGACTGCATCTTTACCGTCAATTTACCAGTAAGTTTGGATAGGTAGTGAGTGCAATAATGAGGTTTAATTTACATATATTGTACCTTTTTCTTTCATTACTTTTGACTTTTTTGTGCCGTTTTACATATTTTTGTGGCTTTTATTAATAATTTTGACATGAGTATCAAATCAGAAGTAGAAAAAAAAACCCATACATTCCATTAGAATTGAATGTAATTTTGATCAAGATTTTAAGCTGTTCTTCATTTGATAGTCATGTCAGCAATGCATTTAATTTTACAATATATGGAAGCCTTTAAAACATTATTCTACAAAACATGAAGATAATTATATACCTACTTGTCAGGTGTGGAAAAATATATCTTCATGAAATGTATATGTTTACAAAGGTTTGCATTTCATGCTTACACTAATCTGTATGTCTTGCCAGGAACAATGTGCATGTGACACTGTTCTATGTTCAACATTTTGACCTTTGCCCTCTATTTTTAGGTCTCAGTGGGAGATTCCTGGTTTCATCCCTCCCTTCTCTATATCAGTAAGTCAACATCTGTCCTGTGCTCCAAATTGCATGAAAATTGTTTACCATAGAAGTTCTCTATGCCCCCAAAGAGTATTAATATTGTGAAATTTAAAGTACTTCTTTCTGTGTATTTTCTCGTTAGATGAATAACAGGACCGGTACTTTTCAACACTTTCACATTTTAAACAGTAAAAGGTTTTGATATCTCTTAGCTGGATATGACCTAAGCTAACACTAAGATAACACACATTTTCACTTTTGGACTTTGTAGTAGCTAATCTTCCTGTATAAAGTACAATTAGTGGATTATCTTCTTACTCTATAAAGTACACTTGTTTTTAATTTATACTATTTTATCATCATTATAAAAATTGGTCTCTTTTTTTAAGATTAAAAAAAATGAGGGCAAAGGTCAACAAATCACTCTTTCTTTCTATTTGTTTGTTCTGTGTGGACTAGCTGTTTCTGGTTTTTGCTTAAATACAAAAGTAGTAGGCAATCAACATACCTGTATTTCATTTTATAGATGCTTAAATAATAAAACAAATGTATTTAAGGTAACTCCATACTCTTAAAACTATCTGATGAAAGTTGAAAAACAGAACTGATTTCAATTTAATAGACTTAAATTTCATCAATTATTAGAAAAAATATACATGTCATCACACTTTTTGAGATGTCAGATAAACATGAACTAAAGCATGATTTAGCATCAGAAAACCGTATTTTTTTGTTTAAAGTGAAATATTTGTAGGCAGAAACTTGTTTATCTAGTTTAATTTTATTGTCTACGGTGTCAGAAAGGTATAACCACAAACATATTTTAAAATTAATTGTTGGGATGAGAAAAATTATAGCATTTAGACATACAACTAAGAGAAAGGTCAGAAAAAGAGTTATTTCCCCTTAGCAAAGATAAAATATATAAAAATTTAATATTTAGGATGAAATCAAGCTGCGAAAATATCTTGAACTTAACAGTAATTCTAGTTACTTCCATGTGATTCTATTCACATAAAATATATAAAACTATCTTGCACAAATTTTTAAGAATTCAAAGTTTTACGATAAAGTATGACATCACAGAACACTGGATCTACTTTAACTGTAATCTTATTGTATGCACTGTCAAAAAGCAGTAGATATACATGTATTCAATGAGTATTTGTATAGATTATATACCAACCAGCAGCATATATCATTGTACAAAATTGTTGATGAGTCAAAGTCCAAGTCCATTGTTCCCTTAGAATATATATGTTTTTCTTACTTTGAAGATTGTACACTAAAAGGATATTTACACAACAATACCTAAGCCAGTACAATATATACAGCGTAGCGCTTCTAATATGTTTTAATGATCTAATATTAATATCTAACTATATATTATAACGTAATCTCGTCGTAAAATAAGTCTAAAAAGTACAACATAAACATGTATTAGTAATTTTTATTATCAAATGTAAAATGCCATGTTTTATGATCAGTGTATACTAATTAAAAATAAAACAAACCTTTCATATTATAGAAAAATTGATTATATTTGTGTCAGATTTCACATTGAATTCCACAACTAGCATCCCCCTCTTTCTTTCTCTGTAGCATTAAGAATGGGCAGTTCCGTCAGTACAAGGGCGGGAGAAAAGAAACAGAACTGGTCAGTTTTGTAGACGACAAGAAATGGGAGGAGTTGGACCCCATCCCATGGTACTTCTCCCCAGCTTCTGTGCAGTAAGTACATTTCAGTTTGTTTTCTAACCTTCTTTGAATTGTTTCTTTTTATGCATTATAAAGATTATTGCCTCTTTATATTACATTCAAATGTTACTGATCCACTAAATGTATATTTCCTGACATTATGCTAATGTTATGTGATGTTACAGTGTAATACAGCAGATAGCTTCTCTCTTTCAGAATGGCTGCTCTGGGTCAGTTCTTCAAAGCTGCAATGGCTGTCAGGGTAAGGTTTAATGGCTTTCTACTGATACAAATACAGGTAGTTGATATTGATACATGTACTTCTTATGGATCATGTAACTGGAAAAATGTAATGATTTAGCAACGTGGGCATTTAAAAAGAAATATTTTAGAGTGAACAGAGATCCACAATTGTTTGTGTGGTTATTGTGACATGTACGTGTTTCTCTTTGCAGGATATTTACAATATGATGACGAAAGAGTATGGGATACCTGAATGGGCCTGTTATGTCATCTTTGCCATAGCAACCATTCTACTTGGACTCATTCTTGGTTTGGTAAGCATTTATGTGGGATATTTAGTTTTACCTACAAAGAAAGTACAGAATTTTATTAAGTATTTTTATCACCCCCAAAGACCAAAGATTTGGGACTTATTGTAATGCTTTAGTCCTTTCTGTCATTCAGTCTACCAAAGGTGGAATGCTAAACTAAAATCCTGTCCTAAGGGCATTCTTAGAGTGTCTATTTTGAAATATTGTTTCATTATTCAGACAACTTTATGCTGTTTCTTATCAATTCAGTTTAATTTTTAAGTATTTTTTCTCCATAAAATAGAGAAGTTCAATAAAAACTTTTATCCATTTTTCCATTAACAAAATTCACCAATGTTCATGTGGCTCCTATTAATTATATAATGAATACATAATTGTAAAAGGTCTACTTGGTTTGGATAACACATTACATACATGTAGATATAAAGGGTTCACACTGGCTCAAAAAATAAAAAAGATCTACTAAACTAGCAGTTTTTCTTGGGGTAGATAAGAGTTTTTGAATATAATTAGATATTTGATTGACCATGTAATAACATTGCATTCTTTGAATGACCCACAAGAAGTGATTATTACTTGACTTATTTTTATGTACACTTTCAGTTAATTGTGCTCTGCTGCGACATGATGCTCCCATCCAAATATGTCCCAAATCCCAAAGAGAAACTCCAGCCAAGGCCCCCAGCAGAAGGGGTGCAAAAGGTAAAGTTTCTCCTGATCAAGACAAGAGATGCATAATTATACAAATATATTGATGTACATAAAAGTGCATTCCAAGGTCCTTGTATTTAGAGGGTAATAAAATTCTTCAAGTAGCAAAATAACCCTGTGAATAAATTTGATTATATTCCCTCCTTGTTTCTTCTTTTCAGGAGGATGAAGATGCTGATGGAGAGGAATCGGAAACAGACATTATTGATGACACAAAAACTACAGAGAAAGATGGCGACTCCAAACCAAGAAGAAGGAGAGTGAAGAAAGCAGATTGAGCATTAGAGACATTAGATTATTTTAAATTGTGACACTGGTCTTTATTTTGAAAGGAGTTTGTATGTGTTTAGAAGGCAGGGAGGGAGGATGGGGTTCTAGTAATTTGCGATTGCTTTGAACTTCTTGTGTGAGGACTGAAATGTGTGTAATGCATTTGTATGTGATGATTTTATCGTTTTACTTCATATTCTACAAGTTCCAGATAGTCAAATTTCTGTGTTTTAGGAAAAAAGATTTACAGTGTAGCAGTCGAAATTTTAGGGTCATTTCATTGATATTTTAATTTCTGTTTATTTTTTTTTTAATGAGTGAGTGTGCCAAACATGAAACAGTGTTGATTTTAAATGCATGTTACACCCCTGCGAATGTTATTGTCATTTAAATTTTAGACCACGTGCTTTTATTTGACCCTTTCAGTTTCGCAGTAAAAATGGTACCTCGTGTTTATAGTCTAGTTCATAGAATCTATAGGTACTATAGTAGTCAGATATTAAATCTAGAGGTTTATTGATTTTAAACTTTATCTTTATTAATTGGTGAATAAAATGTGTTCTAGAAATAAATGTGACAATACAAAAAATAGTTTTTGTCAGCTGTTCCAACAATTAACATGCTAAGTAGAGATCCCCCCTAAGGATTAATTTTCGATCCGCGCCTGACCTAGTAATAGCATCAATAGGAAAACAGACTATACAATTTTATGCAGAATGTTCCTTGAAAATGACTCGATATACTAAGTTTTTATGCAAAACAGACATCCATTATTTTTTTTAAAACATGGTATTGCACACCACAAGCATCAAACATGGATATGATTTTATTAAGGCACGCAATGTTTATATTTTCAACCACACAACACGTGGTTGAACACGAACGATAACTCTGTTCTAAATATTAACGTTTAATATAAAAAAACCCTAAATGGTGAAATAAGACGAACTTATTAAAAGAATTTCATGTTTTAACATAAACCAAAGTAGGATACGATATGAAAAACGACCAGTACTTACGTATTTTGAGAATATAATCCGAACACTTATACTTCCGCTCGAAATTTCACAGGAACTGAACAAATCTTGGTGAAGTCTCGTGAACTTTCATTCGAGCACCTCTGGATTTATTACATACTTAGCAACGATGAAGAAAACATTCCGAACACATTCGCAGGGGTGTGTTAACTTGTAGTAAGTTGGCTCAATACATGCTACCATGTGTATTTTAAAAGCAGATATGAGAAGACTTAATTGAATCAGTTTTCTGTGGGTTTTTTTTTTTTAACTTCTAGACACTTTACATGTATTTGTGCTGCTGAATATTTTAGTTCACTTCCATCTTTTAATTTATTATTAAAATACACAATTTATAGAAAAGAAAAATTGACATCATCTTTCAATTATTTAACAGGTTATTTTATAAATGCATACATGCATTTGTGTACAATTGTAGCCATATTTTTGAAAATGTGTAAAATGTGTGTGTAAAATATAGAGTGTTTGTATTTTGGTTTTGACTAACTTGGGGTTTTTTTCCATCCTGGTATATGTCTATGTTCTTGTTTAAAAGGGTTTTTTCAGGCAAGGATGACTGTAATTGTTTTCAATTGGGAAATATTATAAGAAACATAGGCATTGTAAAGATAATAAAACAATTTATCGATTGGCTCAGACAAGATCAATTGCAGAAGAAGAGAAGGAAAGGTCATTGGTTATTGTATTGTTTCTCTATGGAAGTCCAATGTTAATTAAGTCTAATTGAATTTTTATTTTAAAAATACTTGATAGATTGAAGTGGTTTCTGTTTGATTTTTTTGCATTGATTTACCCTGCTATTTTCTTATTGCATAAGGTCATTTTTTTATTTTGATGATTTAGCGAAAGAAATACCAAAATACAAATCTTTTTTAATAAAACATTAATGAAAGATGTCTTTTTGGATAAAATATTAATGAAAGAAATACCAAAATACAAATCTTTTTGAATAAAACATTAATAAAACATTGCTCAATGGCTGGAGAAGAATGTTGTTTTTAATAAGATATCCCACTTTATCAAATTATAGTTCAACTTAAATTCAAATGGTTCATAGTTTTTTTTCATTTGACTGTGATATCACAATTACCGTACATGTAGGCATACATATATGAATTTAATAGTTTTATTCCATCTTAGAAATGTACTCGTTTTACTAGTATGAATTCATGAATAACCATTCCTTTGAGTGTTCTGCTACTGTTTATACATGAAGAAAATTTTTAAAAGGTGATCATGAACATATGTATTGTGTCATAAATATACTGTTAGTATATACGTCCCTGATGACTTCTTTAAGAAATATTTTACATTTTTTCCTACATTCTACCAGAGGCATAGATAACAATGTTAATTATGTCTCTGATTCTGCAATTAAGATTTATTTTCTTTTATTTCCATGGAGTTAGATTATTAAACTGAAGTGGATTAATTTTTATGTTCAACTGATACAGCATATGCCAACCAAATAAGCTTGTCATTTTTAACAATGGGAAATATTGTACATAGATATTTAATGCATTTTATACTAATTAACATGTCATTGTGTACCTGTAAATACAATTAAACAATTCATTTTGTTTTCAGTTCTTTATTAATTTTTTTTAGATGAAACAAATAACAAGCATTAACAATTTTTTTTTATTTTTTTCTATGCAAGATTCAATAAAATTACGAAGTTTCGTGTCTTTAAAAGTGTCGTATTTTGAGAAATCCCCCAGTAAAAAATGATCTTCTGTGATTGGAGGAGGAAACGGTACTATATGCAAGTTTTTACGCAGTGAATATGGTGAAGATGGTACAAAATCGGATGTCACAAGTTTGGAATCAAATAGAATTATTTAAATGATTTATACAAGTATCACTTTGATTGCTCCCATGCGAATTCAGATGTAAGTGTGTCCAGAGACATATCTCTGGTGTGTTTGAATACCAATCAAGGTTTCCGTTTATATCGATCTCGACATAACTTTGGTCAAGTGATCTATATATATTGCATGGTGTATGCTAATGAGATATAATTGCATATAGTTCATCATCAAATACACGTGCTGCTGACGATAATTAGGCATTATGAACGGTAATTACACCAATGAATTGCAGACAGTGGTGTAACGCTGTTTAAAAGAGTTGCGACCCTTGATCAAGACGGTTGATACAAGAAAGGAATTGTTGTTATAAAACTTGAGATAAATACTGTACCTTTTTCTCAAAACAGAGGGTCTTCAAAAGAATTTGAAGGATTACCTGGAAGCTAACTTTACAGTTCTGTTTGTGTTAAAAAGTTGCAATATATGGCGCACAATTTTTTTTGTCGAACAGATTAAATTCATTTCCACACAAATTATGTGGAAAAAAATTAGTACTGTACTGCTGAATTCTTTACGCAATTTGCTATTGATATCGTCACTTTACTTACCCTAGACTTTCTCTTAAACGAGCTAACTGACCTCTGAAAAGTGTCACAAAAAATGGCTGGGTTCCATATAATTGTAATTGTAATAGCTTGCCTGCTCATACCTTAAAAATTCTTTCACTGGATGCCTGCAAACAAGAAATTATATTGGTGCGGCCTTTCTGTTGTATGATGATTGTTCATGTTATGTAGCATATTGTTAAAACCTTTCTGTTTTAAACACAATGTTAAGAGGTTTAATTATAGTGGTAATTTGAATATCGTCCTTCTATCGGTGCATACTTAGTTACTGACAGTATCAGTAAATCTGTTCTGATATGTTTTAATCAGGGACGACCAGTTATTGTTAGATACCTGGTAATGATATTTTCCTCATTTTCAGGTATGGCTGCTAGATCACAATGGAAGAATCAGTAAAAAACGGCCCATCATCTGCCAAAAAAGCCAAAGTGGAGAAAGAAGGCAATGGATCCGCCGATGAAAACAGCCATGAGAGTGGAGGGTTTGCTCTGTCTGCTGAGGAGGAAAAAAACAATGATTTATTTGACCAAGATACGGAACCCTATGTTATAGAAAGCTGTGAATCCAATGAGAATTTATTTGGTGGAGGAGATGTGGGTCCAACTAACAAAGATGCTGACAGTTCGGTCAGAGAGAGAGCAGAGACACCTGTGGTGGAGCTGGAAGAGAAGGAAGAGAGGGATTCACCATCCAAGGTGAAGAAGATTGAGTCTGTTCTACAGGATGCAAAGTTGATAACGAACATTGTGGATGGTATTGATGTGGAAATGGTGTATGAGAAACTGAAGTCTCAAAGAGGAAATCCTAATAGAGTGGACTTAGTGATTAATGAAGTTCTAGAGGATGTTGAAAAGATGAAGAAGGGAAGAGTTGGAGCAGATTTGAAGGAAGAGGCAGCTTTTGTAGAGGATTTAGTGAAAGTGATTGACAAAGCCACTGCCAATTTATCAAAACTGCCAATGACAGCTGGAGAAATACAGCAGATGTTGAAAGAACATAAAGCCAGGGTGGACAGGGTGGATTATGTGGTCAGTCAGATATTGGTCAAGCATTATAAACGATCAACCAATCAGAAAGAAGAATACATAGATGACATGATGAAGGTATTGTCAAGCGTGCCCTCAGCTGACCCTGGGAAGATTTATGAGCTCATAGAGAAAAACTGTCGCGATACTGATCGAGTTCAAAAAGTCATCGATCATCTTCAAAATAATCATGGTCCATCAGGTTCTTTGAGAAAAGAATCGTCCCTTCCAACAGATCCAAAATATTTGGAAGATCCCCTTTACAGGGACATGAGAATCGTTTGTAAAGTGTTACCTGAAAAGGAGCCAACTGAAATATATGAATTTCTGGCAGCTCATCATGACAAGAAAAATCGTCTCCAAGTTGTGATCGAGGAACTTATGAAATCAGGAACAGACTCACAAAGTTTTCTGGAAAGTGTAGATGCAAATTCACCATCTATTTCAGATGTTATGAGAATTGGGACAAATGGCTCGTTGCCCAAAAATATCCAAGAAGAGGTGGATGAGTTGATGGAAATATTTCCAGATTGTGATCCCAATTATCTGTATGATAAATTAGAGGAGCACACCAATGATAAAGAGAGATTAAAAAATATTGCCATGGAGTTGTTTGAATACAAAAACTACCCCAAATTGAAAGACACTTTAGAAGAGAGGAAAAGACAGGCAAAACATAATCAGATACAGCATCTACAGTTTGAGATGGAGTCCTTTCTAGTTCGATTCCCGGATCCCATGGGCACGTTTTCAAAAGCTGACAAAGAAATGACCCCGTCCTACAAAGATCATGCAATGCAGCAGCTAAGGAGAGAGTATAGGCAGCTCAAAAAATCCTACATCACAAAAGTCCTCGAAACACATAATTATCATTATCACCTCAGCAAAAGAGAGATTGAACAAGACATAGTAAATATTACTGGTGAGTGCACTATTTCCTCATGTCTTTCTGCCATTTTGATATGCAAGTTTTTCAAAAATTTAAAACCTGATTTGATCAGTTGATCAACGTCTTTGGTTAAGGAAATCATAATTGTTTTGATTTACCGAAAATTGCATTGATTTAGTGTTTTACACATCTGTTGATTCCTAATTAAATGGGAGGTGTTAATATTCGTCCAAAATCGAGAGAAACACCAATCGCAGATTTTGAAATCTGGCTTTAATATTTCTCTAGAAGGTGTAAACTATATGAAATTATACCAAACTTTGATGCTCTTGATTTGATATTCCTCATGATTTGACACCAAATGCCGGAACTCTGTACTCGCTTTAAATAAGGAATCTACTGTACAATAGTGTTACAAACATACGTGTATGACCATTGATTGTTATTTAATTGTTTTGATTTTCATTACAGCAAACTCTAGGAAGCTCAGAAAGCAGCCACTCAGTGAGGAGGAGTGTCAGTTACCCAGGGAGCCCGATGAGTTCTTCTACTACGAGAAGCTCTTCTCCGAAAATGAGGAGGAAATCAAAAGTAACAATTGAATTTATAACTAAACCCTACTGGAAAAATGGTTTACGCTGTTGTAAAGTACCATTTTTAGGAGTCGAGCTATAAGGTAGTGATCATTGCATAAAAAATACATAACTGGCTTTAGCAGGTTACGTAAATTTTTTCTGCAATTCGCCACCTTCATATCCTGCATGAATCATAAAAGAAAGCATTTTATTGTTTAAATAAGGGCATTTAACAAGGATAATACAGTATGGTGAAATATAAATAGTAATGATGGCTATTTGCTGTGGTTTTAGGGTACCTGCATGACAAGAAGCAGGTCTATGAACTTCGTCTCCAAGAGGCCCGGGACAATGGAGAACTCATGGAGTGTCAGTGCTGCTTTGATGAGGAGTGCCTCTTCGAAGACATGGCCGCCTGTCCTGAGGGACATCTGTTCTGTAAGACCTGCATCCGAAGATCGTCCGAAGTCGTGATTGGTGAAGGAAAGACTGACTTCAAATGTCTAAATGGATCCTGTTCGGAGAAGTTTTCACTTGCCATTCTACAGCACGTGCTACCAACCAATGTCTTTTCCATTGTGTTGAAGAAGATGCAGGAGGAGGAGATCAAGATGGCGGATATCCCAGATTTAGTGTCCTGTCCTTTCTGTAGTTTTGCCACTATAATGCCGGATCAAAACGATAAAGTGTTCAAATGTTTGAATCCAGATTGTCTAAAGGAGTCTTGCAGGTAAATTTTCTTTGATTGATGAAGCTTTCTGGGACTTTAAATACTGTCTATGCATCTGCTTAATAAAATACAGTTATAGAGAATATAGATTTAAGATTTGTTTATAATATTTTATATCTGGATTACATCAATTGATCTCTTTTACAAATTCAACTTTGATCAATTTATCTAAAGTCTGTCACAAAGATGTGCTGTTTTGAACTACATGTATTAAGATTCTGAAATTTAAATGCTCATAATAAATTTATGAATCATCTTAGAATGCGATTTTGAATGAAATAAATTTTTATGGGAAAAAACCTAAGAAGATTTGTATGGTAAAATTGAGATACAATTGAATATTGGTTTAATTTCCAGATTGTGTAAAGAACCAAATCATGTTCCTTTGCGCTGCGATGAAGTGGAAAAACAAGGGGAGACAAACATGAGGACCTACATCGAGGCGCGACTGACAGAAGCCATGATTCGCCGCTGTCACCGATGTCAGAAAGCCTTTGTAAAGGAGTTCGGCTGTAACAAGATGACCTGTACGTGTGGGGCCAGCAGTTGTTATGTGTGCAGAGCAGAGGATATTGACTATAACCACTTTGGAGATTCTAAGTAGGTGTTAATATTTAGTATATTAAACTATGAATATAGTACCAGTGTTGTATAGCAGTTTTTCCCCCATAGTAGCTTTTCCCCCCGGAAAACCTACTATATAGTGGCCTTTCCCCCAGGGGGGAAAAGCTACTATATAGTAGCTTTTCCCCCATAGTAGGGTTTCTCCCTCACGTTTTTGGTTCAGATTTTATAAAAAATATTTATGGAAATCCAGTAAGGAATAAAATCAATGTATCTACACTCCCAGTTGCATACATGTATATCTGCATTCATCTGTACAGGTTAAGTTTCGTTTTTTCCGATTTATTATTTTTATAGACAATGCTGAAAGTTGAACATGTGTGTAATGGAATTACACATAGAACTTAATTTAGGTAATTTATTGAAAAAAAGTTTTACAAGTTATACACTTATATGCGTAATTCTGTGTTCTGAAATTGTATTAAAGGAGAATGTTTTAAGAATTTCTTGATAAATCTATCAGACTGTTTGTCTGTTTGTGAAAATTTCATCCAGGCTAAACCTCTGTTTTAGAGAAATTTTGTTTCCGATGTTTCAGAGCCCGATTTTATTAAAATCCTATTAAAATAATTATAGTGCATATTCTTTAGGGTCCAATGTCTCATAAACTAGAGATAACCATATCACCATATTTTTATAGTGGCAGTGGTTTACCACTTGAAGATGACTCTGAAAATTTCAGCCCTCAGGGTAGGGGCCCTTGATGTTTCAGGGCCCGATGTTTAAAACCCCATTATAATGATTGAATAGTGTTCTATAAGTGGGGACCCGAATCTCAAATTCTAGAGATGACCAATTAACCATATTTTCACAGTGATAGTGGTATACCACGAGTAGATGACACCGAAAATTTAAGCCCCCATGCAGGGTAGGAGCCTTTGTTGTTTTCGAGCCCGATGTTTGAAATCGAATTATAAAGAATTTTTTAGGGCCCCATATCTCAAAAACTATAGATGACCACATGAACATATTTTTACGGTCATTTAAAAGTAAAAACATCATTTAAAAATAATTAAAATACACAATTACTTATATATTTCTTTATCAAAATGATTGAAAATTACGTTTAATTCTGCTGCTTTTTTTTAAATTCACGAACAAATTTTTTTTAAAAAGGTACGCGGGTAAAATTCATTATTCTTCAAAACATTTAATAAATTCATAAGATGACTAATGATATAATAAATAATTAGATAAATAAATCAATGAATTTTTATTCATAAAAGGAGAAACCGAAAATCAAAAATAAATAACCAACCTAAGCGCATATACGACTTTTTTACTTGTTAGTTGATTAGAAGAACAAGCTTATATTTAAAAAAAAAGGTCAGCTCATCACAATATATGTGTTGGTTGTTTTGGGGGTTTTTTTTGTTTTGTTTTTTTAATTACCCTTGTTTAATTGTTCGAAGAAATAATATGGTACACAAGTAAATCTTTATTGCAAAAATATGAAACAAATTATTATAGTATAATTTTTTTAGGTAATTGAATCGTATATCTTGATTTATATGGCATCGTTTTCAAAATTGTATATTTATAAATCACGTTGCAAACTTAAAAGTGAAAAAATTAGCAAATAGTGAGTGACAATATAAACATAAAGTTATTCAGGCTCCATTTCACATTTTCCAAAGTAACCAGCAAAGATACCGACATTGTTCTGGTTGTGAAGATATTTCATTGCTTTTTTTTAAATGTTTACATCATAATATCTCGCGTTTCGTAGAAATGTGCTTAAAATATGAATATGCGTAACTTTAAAACGAAATGGTAAACATTAACTTTACACATGCTGTTAATACATAATTAAAAAACCCCTTACCCATTATTTAGAACCCCATAAATCAAAGTAAAACTAATACATTTCAGTTTCTCATCATATCATTGCATCCTGTCTCCCGTTTGATCATTAGAAGAAGAAATGTATAATTGTTTTTAAGATCGTCAATTCTAACGGTATTAATTAGGCGTATTTTCACTCAAATGTGTTCTCACGTGTTCATAACGTCGAAGTCAAAACTGAAGATAAGCATCGATTAGATGAAAAAGATTCGAGGTATTCTGAAATTCGTGTAAAAGGTGTTCAAAAAAGCGGTGAGAACAGGTAAATAAACGATGATGACACATGCATGTTATGAAGGCGCATAAAAACCATGTATTTTATTCTATGTATTAATAAATGTCATAATTATCCTTTTTTGTGAGAAATTAATATCTTATCAGTTACTGCAAATTATTGTCACGAATTGTCCGCCATAAACATAGCCGGAAAGTAAAAATGGGGGAAAATCCACTATATAGTAGGTCTTCCGTGGGGGTAATCTGGCTATAAAAAGGGGGAAAGCCCACTATATAGTCAGCTTTCCGTGGGGGAAAAACTGCTATATAGCCATTTTTCCTAGGGGAAGAACTGCTATATAGCCATTTTTCCGGGGGGAAAGATGGCTAGGGGGAAAAGGCACTACCGGTATATAACACCGGTACATGTTCAAGTTTAATGAAGGTAAAGATAAAAAGATGTAATTCAATATGGATGTACATGTTGTATATAATCTAGTCAAACAAATTCCATCCAAATTAAATCTTTGGTAGAATTATCTCTGTGAGCTGCATTTGATTTGGTTACTAGTACTTTTTACTAAATTTTGGATGGATTCTCAAAAATAGTTTTATAAAATTGAAAAGCAGTTAATGGCTTTTTTGTAAAAAAAAAAAATTTCAGCTGTAACGAGGGTGACATGAATAAACTGCACAGGGAAGAGATGCTACAGGCAGCCACCGAGGCCAGGGATAAGTATCTACAGGACCACCCAGAGGCAGCCGAAATCAACCTCAAGTATGACCCCCTGCAGCACATCCAAGAGTGTAAGTACACGGACAGGGCATTCTCAAAATGGTGCAAAATTTCATTTGATTCCTCGTTTTAATATTTCTTTTTAGGAGGTTGGTTGATAAACAGAGTACCTATCAGACTTTTACATTTACCTATATCTTTAACTATAGCCCTTTGTCTCACGGAGATTAAATATAGTCTACAAATGGTCTTAATCATTTTGCCCTCTTAAACTGCATCACGAGATTGATTTAGACAGTCATGTTATATGTGGTAAATAGAACTGTTCCCCAGGGACGAACATCATATCCTGTCTCTTAAGAGATAGGTTGGTTTTTGTGCTGAGGCGATACAAAAACCATTGTTTGATCTTTGTGAATCTTTTATCATATCAAACTTCTTCATCTCTTTCAGTTGAAGGTTTGCAAGAAGGTGGTGATGATGGTCAGGATGAAGAGTATGATGAAGAAGATGATGAAGATTATTAGCATCATCAACAGTTTGATGCAGATTTTACTCCTCAGAATCTGTGACACAATATATTGATATTTAGATTTTTCATATTTGAAAAGCAGTTTGTGTTGTAATAGTATTTATAGTTATCACATGTATTTCATACATGGTCATGTTTGTTAATGTTTTTTTCATGCTCTTTGAATTTTCTTCCTAGATGTTTGAGCGGTATTATCAATTTACTTTATTTCTTGCTGAACTAGAAAGCAATGAGCTTTGTTACGATTCATGTATCATACCGGTTCTTTTTTTTTTTAACTGCTGATATTTTGATGACTTGTCCCTTTTTGATTATGCACAAATTTTATTTAATTTGAATGTGCAATAAACCATATTTTTGTTTCTATAGAAAATAAAAGTTTTCTTTTATATTCTAGATATTGGACACATCTTGGTTCTCATACATGTATTTGAAATTCATTTATTGGGATACCAGTTATTACATAGACCGGTACTTTTTATTTTTACATACATGTTATTGTAATGTACATGCTGTAAAGTTGTAAACTGATGTTAATTTTTTATTTTATGCCAAAGGCTAAGAAAAATTTTTTTTTTATACCCACTACCAATTCATCCAGCCTTTACTATCAAACCAGTTTACAGGTGAAAATTGTCTTATAAATGTTTGTTTAACCCTTTATCTATATATATCTTTATATATTTGTTTTAAGTGTTTGCTTTAAAGGAGAGTGAGTTGCAAAATCCTTGTACCTTATGTCATAAGCTAACATTTGTGATAGTGCATATTAATAAGATCACCACTTTATCATCTGTCAATAAGATGAGAAATGACATCAGACAATGATAACATATCAGTTTAATGAGTCGAAAATCACGTGATCATGCATTATTATACCGGTACACGTGGCTCAACAGTATGCACATTGCAGCCATGTAAACTGGTATTGATTTATAATGGCAATATAATAGCTGTTGGAATTTATGAAGAGATTCTTTTGAATCTCGCTGCTTTGTTTTTCATGGTCAAAAGTATCAGTTTCTTTTTTTATCAGCATTTTCATGAGATCTCAATCATTTTAGTTAGGCAATTAATAAGTTAAAGATATTCAGAGAATAACACATGCACTGTTTTCAACATTTTTTTGTACTAGAAAAATAAATATAAATGAATATTAGTCTGCGATCGATCATTTATTTCATATACTGAATCACTTTCACTTTGCCACTATAGAATTCAGCAACAAACAGTTTGTCGCTTTTATCCAGAGAAA
Source organism: Magallana gigas (assembly GCF_963853765.1). Lineage (NCBI taxonomy): Eukaryota > Metazoa > Mollusca > Bivalvia > Ostreida > Ostreidae > Magallana > Magallana gigas. The sequence continues at coordinate 22,207,564 of NC_088858.1, read as the reverse complement.
TTCCGTATGGGTTTTCTATTCTGCAGTTGTCTATACAACGGAGAAAGCTTCCGGTTGGAGCGATCACGTGGATACAGTTGTTATGGTGATCAGCTGTCAGGATCTGGTGTTTGCTGTCTGTGGTAATGCCTCTGGGCTTGAAAGGTCTAGTTTGAGAGGAAGCAGCATGGCCAGTGTATCTAAATCGAACTTTTCCAAGATGGCTGACCACCACAACAGCCCCGGCTCCCCAATCAGCCACACAAATATCAGAGTTCTTGTTTTCAGTGATGTATTTGATTTTGTTGTTTGCTGAATATATTGGTTTGCCTTCGTCGTCGAATTGAATCGTTTGCTTCTCCGTGGAACCCGTGTAACGGGTTACTTTGGACTGTGTTTCGGCGTCATTGTACATGGTAACCATGATGTCACCCGACGATGTTATGCAGAGATTTAGAGGTTTCCAGTTTTGCAATTTGATCAGTTCTTCGATATATCCATCTGTGAACTTGTTCACTGTTCTGTTTTTGACATCGGTATAGAACAATTCGTTTGTTTTTGCAATAGCTACATCGCAAGCCATTTCTCCCGACTTGGTCCTAAAACTCTTTAATAACGAACCCTTTCTATCGATATTTTTCATTTCACAATTCCAATTTGAAACCCAAAATTCTTCTTCACGAGAGCAAGAGACATTGCGTAGGAAATCGTACCCCGTTTCTACGATACCTTCAACTTTAGGTTCCTCCAAAAGACATTGCTCTGAGAGGACTTCCAGAGGTTTAGATGGTGGCTTACTGCATTTGGGTGCATGTGTGGATTCTACGGCGGTTATAGAGGGCGGAGTAAGACTACAGAACAACTTTCGAAGTTCTCTTCTCTGAACCTTCAATGGTGTGAAAATTGGAAATGTACTTTTGAGCGTCGGTGGAAGCTTTTTGAATTCTGCTAATTTCCCTTCATAATCCAGGGACTTGGATACGTCTCCAGAACTCAGCACTTCTTTGATTTCTTCGATAGCCGAATTGAGGTCATCTATCAGTTTTGTGATACTCTGCAAGTGGGTTTTCAAAACCGTCCTTTGCTTGTTTTTCATCTTTTTGATGTCGGATTTAAGTTTATCTACCATGCAATCGACTTCTTCATGCCAAACTTTTCGCTGTTTATCCACGGCTACGTTAATTTTTCTATACCCTTTCTCCAAATTTGAAATCCGTTTTTCAATTTCGGCAGTCTCGTTTTCGTAAGAGGTGGTCATTTTCTGCAAGCACTCCATTTCATTGGCAATGTTTTCTTTCTTGACGTCCACGAGTTCCAAGATGCTCCGGAAAGCGTGGTGCGCATGCTCCTCAGAATCCACGCAGCTTGGACAGACGGGGCAGTTGCAGTCTATGCAGTCCTTGTCGCAGGTCTCGCCGGAATGTTTAGGACAGGGAGGGTACATTAGAGGAGACTTCTTCTGATCGACCGTCACAATATCATGTGGCGTCGTCTCGTCAGAAATGTGCTCACCAACGCATTCCTTGCAGAGTTGGACGGAACACAATTTACAATTCGCTTTTATTGTCCGCTCTTTGCAAAGATCACATTGTACGGATTCCTCCTGAACTTTTGCGGCGTCGTCCATTCTCCTGAAAGAAGAATTTTTTATCCGTTTTTGAAATAAAATATTTCTTAGATGATTGTTCCAATTCTAATTTGCAAAATTTATGTGACAACCAAATTACTTAAGGGATCGTATTTATTTTTTTTTACCTGCTGTCAAGTTAAAAAAAAAATTTGGCAACTGCTTATCACATTTTACTACAGGGTATATAAAATAGTTTATAATTGAACGATTGGGCTGTAAAAGAAAAAGTTATAGCCACAGTGATACTACCTTGAAACGATCCTGAAAAAGTTCACCGAAGATAGATTTCAAGCTCATCCGTTCATACCCCGGTATATTGTAATACCTTTTTTTTTCACCTACATATTTATACTTATAATCTCACTCTAATCATATCATCCTATTTATTTAATGCAATTGTCAGTCAAGGTTCTCCCAACCTTCAATGAATAATGTAGCCTGAAATGAACTTTCACTGCGATTTCTGATCCGGCATTGTCATGTGGTGACGATATCGTCTGCTGATGCATACTCACTAGCCCCAGATGTCGCACGGTTCACTGTGCTGTGTGTTACATGTACGTACGAGTGATCGATATATTGGAGAGGATATTGGCCGATTTCTGGAGCCGAATTACGAATAAAATGTTTAATAAAGTGTATTTGAAGATCACATGACGATTAAACAATTGACTAGCAATTCTTAACTAGGATTAATACCATCGTAATAGGGAGTTGAAGGACCGAAAGACTGATTGGAGTGAAAGTGGTGTAACCTAAAGTAGAATATAGACATATTATGTACGAGTCCAACTTATCATAAGGTTAATGATCAAAGTTGGGTTTTTTTCAGCTATTACAAATAAGAGAGGAAAGTATATGCTTGCATTATCTCAAGCCACGGTCCGGAGTCTGCAAACTGGATAGTCCTTTAATTTTCTCTTTTAGTCTAAATGTCAAACCAGCTGCAGATGTATGGTCGTGGTTTGCGGCCATAGGGTACATGTGTAGTTTTCGAAATTAAATCTTGATCCAGTTGCTATCATCAAAAAGAGATCCCGTATGAGTATACAAACCAGGCACGTAGCATCGTTTTTGAAAGTTTGGGGGGGGGGCAGACTCATCCCAGAATAAAAAGGAAACGTTACTTTTCAAATCCAGAAAATCCTAATACGTGGGGGGGGGGGGGGGGGGGGGTACATGGTCCCATAAAAGTGGCCCCCCTGATGCTACTAGCCTGCAAGCTAGCTCAAATTCACATCGACAATTAACAGTGGAAGGAATAAATTAACGGTGTCGCCGGTTCGGGTAGCGACGATAGATGTGCATGTAATACTGAATTGAATTTTTATCATGCATGACATTATCTTACACTATCTATTACTTCTTAATAATGGACCAATTCATACATGCAAGTTCGCACTGCATAGGCGTCGGAACCGGGACGCTAGGGGGGAGCTTTGCCCCCCCCCCCACTTTTTTTTTGCAAAGTTAGACCTAACCATTAGGCATATAGCATCATAGAGGTTCAGCACCCCCATACTTTTTTAAAGTTTTATTAAGATTTATTAAAAGATTTATTAAAAGCTGAAATGCGAACATAAAATAAGATGAATTTCAATGAGCATTGCTCCATGCATCGTCGCAAACCAATTCTACTGTCACCTCCCATCTGGCGGATAGGAGGGAGCTATGCAGACACCGGACCCTAGCTTAAGACGATTTGCTTTGTTAAAAATTTCACCTGCTCCGCTTTTTATTCCTCCTTGAGCACCATGGTGAGTACAAAAGCCCATTATGCTCATTTTCGTAGGTAAAAAAATATATCTTTTTTCACGAATAAACGCGAAACTTTCGCGATATAACGCGTAACCTTCGGGAATAAACGCAAACGCGAAGTTTCGCGTTATATCGCGAAAGTAACGCGTTTATTCACAAAAGTTTCGCGTAATATTGCGAAAGTAACGCGTTTATTCGCAAAAGTAACGCGTTTATTTGCAAAAGTTTCGCGTTTATTCGCGAAAAAAATATTTTTATTTACCTACGAAAATGAGCTCAATGGGCTTTCGTAGGCATTAGCTATACCTCGACGAGATATTCGTTGTGACTACTTTTTAGCTCACCCAGACGAAGTTGGGAGAGCTAATGCTATACCCCCGGCGTCGGCGTCAGGACCTGGTTAAATTTTTTGTTGCAGGTTCTGTATCTAAGTTATTACTTATCCTGTCTTCACCAAACGCATCTGGACCTACTTATGGACTTGAAAGACTTGGATGCTGAGTCTGGACAATGAGTTCCAAATGCTATAGGAGGTAAAGGTTTTTGGAGCAGGTGCCCTTTGAAAGCCATTTCTAAGTTACAACTGGTTCTAACTTCACAAAACTTTCATGGATGGTGAGTCTTATGATACTGAAGCACCTGAAAGACTTGAATGCTCAATCTGAGCCTTACGTTTCGGATGCTGAATGATGTTAAGTTGCTTAAGCTGGTTAAAGGTTTTAGATCAGGTGCCCTCTGATGATTATATCTTAGTTATTACTGGTCCTATCTTCACCAAACTTGGATGGATGTGAGTCTTATAATACTTATGCAATGCTGAATCTGAGCCATAGGTTGCGGATGCTGGATGAGGTAAATGGGATTAAGCTGGTTAAAGTTTTTAGAACAGGTGGCATTTGATAGACAAAGTTATTATTGGTTCAATCTTTATCAAATTTGAATTGATGAATATTGTATCCTATGATATCATACAATATTGCCTCATATGAAATATTGTATCATGTGATAACATACGATGTTGTGTAATATTATTTTGTATTATTTAGTATATTATTTTATATTATGAAATTGTATCATATGATATTGTAAAATGTAATATTGTGTTATATAATAATAATGATAATAATATCTATATAGCGCTTTATCTTAAAAAAACAACAACGCTAAAGCGCTTTATACAGAGTACGTCAAAAATACATACTGTGGAATCATAAGATTTCGTGGTGGCTCAATTTTCGTGGAATTCGTGGGTACCTCTCATCCACGAATTAACATCCTACACGGATTGATAAATTGGGTAATAAAATCATATTTCCTTTTGAAGGTATAAGAAAATACACGAAATTACCTCCTCACGAATCTGTAAAATCTAAGCAATCCACGAAAATTGACCCCCATAAATGTTAATGATTCCACAGTAATAAAACAGGACTAGTTTACATAATACCGCTTAAAGAAACCACATTAAATGGATTAAAATTAATTAAGATCAGGACTCCAACTCTAAAAAAGTAGAAAACATGACCGCAACCACCACTTAAAGCATTTTAGTTGTGCTTTAAAAACATTCAAACTGATAACTGTTCGAAGTCCCACTGTAAGCTGATTCCACAGTGTTGGTGCCACCCTGTCAAATCGACGATCGCCGTAGGTTTCTGCTCGGACTCGCGGCACTACTAGTTGGTTTGCCGACTCCGAGCGAAGTGACCTAGCAGGTTTGTGTTCGCAAACTTAGTTTATATTGCTCTCTATACTCTCTATACATCACAGGAAGTGCAAATCAAACAGGATGGGCTAAATATGTTCATGCTTGCTTGTCCTGGTAATAAGACGTGCAGCAGTGTTCTGAACCCTCTGGAGTTTCATTATGTAGGTGCTATTAATGTTGTACAAGATGCTCGGTAAGTGGACGGGAAATTTTTGGTCCCAACACTGAGCCTTGGGGCACTCCAATATCAAGCGGAACCAATTGATATACGTTGCGTTCTTTCACTCATGTAAGATTTGATCCACAAAAGGGCATTATCCGTACGCGTTATACCAAAGGTAGGCTCCAATAGTTTGTGCAGGATGTTATGTCCAGTACATCAAAAGCTGCCGATAAATCCAACATAACAAGAACTGCGCAACTGTTATTGTCCAGCGCAACAGCAATGTCATGATGAACACGAAGAAGGGCTGTTTCAGTGGAATGCTGTTTTTTATATGCAGATTGAAGATTATCATTAAGATGGTTTTGTTTTAAATGACCATCAATTCGAATGGCAATAACTTTTTCCAAAACTTTAGATATGAACGGCAAATTAGAGACAGGTCGGTAATTTTTGAAATTTTCTTTTGAAATTTCTTTATCCAAACCGGATTTTTTGAGCAAAGACTTGACAACTGCCTCCTTGAAACTCGATGGAACAGAACACTCAGATATCGATTTGTTGATGATGTCAGTAATATGAGGTACCAACACTGAGATTTCACAATCTCTAAGTAGATTGGTTGCTAACGGGTCTAAACAACATGCTTTTTGATGCCGAATTTGATAAAAAAAAATTCAAGACTTCCTCACAGGATGTAGGATCAAAATTTGCCAAGAATTGACCATCAAACGGTTTATCAAATGCCATGACATCAGTTTTTCCGTCTCTGCTTTCACTGACCAGCTTAGTTCGTATGTCATTGATTTTATAGCTGAAATATGATCCAAAGTCATTTGCTAATTCCAAATCAGATGTGCAGTCAGGAAGAATTGGAACACTGGATTCCCCAAGTAGTGAATTTGCAATTTTGAAGAGTTTCTCTTGATTTTTACCACAGGAAATTATTTTAGTCAAAAACAAGAGGCCCATGGGCCACATCGCTCACCTGAGGAACAATAGGTATGATAAAATCAGCTCAATGGAGTCATAATACAAACAATCTGGACAATGTACAATAATACATGTAGATCCTGTATAAATAAAATCCATTTTCCCCCCTGGATATTCTTATGTTTATAATCATTAGTCCCTTTTCTAACAGGATGATTTTATAGTCATATCACATGTTGAATATTGCAGTCCTCAAAAAGATCCTTTACAATTGTTTATATATGGGATATTAAGCTACATCAAACTCTGAACCTTCTCGTGAGGCCGAAGAATTGTCCTGGAGCCAAAGTCTTAACAATTAAAAAGAATCATCTGGCTGATTAGTTTACTATTTACTCTAAATATTCCTATGTAAAACTTTAACCCCCCCCCCTCAATGTGGCCTCACCCTACCCCCAGGGATCATGAATTTCACAACTTTGAATCTACACTACCTGAGGATGCTTCCACACAAGTTTCAGCTTTCCTGGCTGATTAGTTTCTGAGAAGAAGATTTTTAAAGATTTACTCTATATATTCCAATGTAAAACTTCGACCCCCCATTGTGGCTCGCCCTACCCCTGAGGGTCATGATTTTCACAACTTTGAATCTACACTGCCTGAGGATGCTTCCACACAAGTTTCAGCTTTCCTGGCTGATTAGTTTCTGAGAAGAAGATTTTTAAAGATTTACTCTATATATTCCTATGTAAAACTTCGACCCCCCATTGTGGCTCGCCCTACCCCTGAGGGTCATGATTTTCACAACTTTGAATCTACACTGCCTGAGGATGCTTCCACACAAGTTTCAGCTTTCCTGGCTGATTAGTTTCTGAGAAGAAGATTTTTAAAGAGGCATTGTCCACACAAGTTTCAGCTTTCCTGGCTGATTAGTTTCTGAGAAGAAGATTTTTAAAGATTTACTCTATATATTCCTATGTAAAACTTCGACCCCCATTGTGGCCCCACCCTACCCCCGGGGGTCATGATTTTCACAACTTTGAATCTACACTACCTGAGGATGCTTCCACACAAGTTTCAGCTTTCCTGGCTGATTAGTTTCTGAGAAGAAGATTTTTAAAGATTTACTCTATATATTCCTATGTAAAACTTCGACCCCCCATTGTGGCTCGCCCTACCCCTGAGGGTCATGATTTTCACAACTTTGAATCTACACTGCCTGAGGATGCTTCCACACAAGTTTCAGCTTTCCTGGCTGATTAGTTTCTGAGAAGAAGATTTTTAAAGAGGCATTGTCCACACAAGTTTCAGCTTTCCTGGCTGATTAGTTTCTGAGAAGAAGATTTTTAAAGATTTACTCTATATATTCCTATGTAAAACTTCGACCCCCATTGTGGCCCCACCCTACCCCCGGGGGTCATGATTTTCACAACTTTGAATCTACACTACCTGAGGATGCTTCCACACAAGTTTCAGCTTTCCTGGCTGATTAGTTTCTGAGAAGAAGATTTTTAAAGATTTACTCTATATATTCCTATGTAAAACTTCGACCCCCATTGTGGCCCCACCCTATTCCCGGGGGTCATGATTTTCACAAATTTGAATCTACACTACCTGAGGATGCTTCCACACAAGTTTCAGCTTTCCTGGCTGATTAGTTTCTGAGAAGAAGATTTTTATAGATTTACTCAATATATTCCTATGTAAAACTTCGACACCCCATTGTGGCCCCACCCTACCCCCGGGGGTCATGAATTTCACAACTTTGAATCTACACTGCCTGAGGATGCTTCCACACAAGTTTCAGCTTTCCTGGCTTTCTGGTTCTTGAGAAGAAGATTTTTGAAAATTTCTCGAAATTTTTCATTAATTTCTAATTATCTCCCCTTGAAAACGAGTGTGGCCCTTAATTTTCACAACTTTGAATACCCTTTGCCTAAGGATGATTTGTGCCAAGTTTGGTTGAAATTGGCCCTGTAGTTCTTGAGAAGATGTTGAAAATGTGAAAAGTTTACGGACAGACAGACAGACGGACGGACGACAGACAAAATGTGATCAGAATAGCTCACTTGAGCTTTCAGCTCAGGTGAGCTAACCAGTCTTGTTTGCTTTTGAGAAGCAGTTTTGTGCTATCCGAGCATTTCTCTTTGTAAATTGAATAATGCACTGACTCTTTCAGCTTTTCTTTTCTCGCGCTTTGCATGGCGTAGGTCTAGGGAGTACCACTTCGTGTTTGGTCTTATTATTATTTCCTTTCTTAATGGAGGCGCATGTGTGTCGACAACATCCCGCATGATAGAATTATAGTTTTCCACGTGGTCTTCAAGTGGTATGTTATTTGAATTCAAGAAACTTAGCGATTTATTGAGTTCGAAACTTAAATACTCTGTATTAACTTTGCGAAATTGTCGGCAACTTAGTTCTTTCTTAGGTTTCTCTGGTATTGAGACATTCAAAACAGAACAGATGACCTTGTGATCTCCGGACATCGAAAATCGCAAAATAAAAGATCCTTCACTACCGGCTAAGATACCAGGTTGGTGTTAGACTCTCTGGTAATAAGCAAATCCAGTGTATGACCCTTGTTGTGGGTTGCGTCAACAACATGTTGTTTTAAACCAAACTCATCAAGAGAATTTAAGAACCTCCGCGTATCCACATTGCTCAGATTGTCGACGTGGATGTTGAAATCGCCTGTGATGAGAAGTTCTTCTGATGTTACAACTAATGTTGCTAAATGTTGAGAAAACTCCTCAATGAACCTGGACATGCTTAATGATGGGGGTCTATGTACTACAGACATTCTGAATTTATAATTATATATGTGAGTACACGACACATCCGATGTGCTCAAATTGAACATTCTCACAGGATTGTTTTTCTTCGACTATTTTCAGATTTAGTCTTGTTATGAGAGCTACACCTCCTCCTTTACGACCTCGTCTGGGTTTGTGATACACTTTGTAGCCGTCGGGGGTCAGTTCGTACAACACTATTTGGTCTGTATCGGTACCAAGCCAAGTCTCCGGTTATGACCATTATATCTACATCATTTGAAGTCTGAAATTGAGACGGTCTTATTTCTCACAGATCTGCAATTTAGGGTAAATAAACTCGATCAATACATCCCTATCTTTTGGTGGTGTCAGACTATTTATGCCTCATGATGATATGTGCATACGTTTTGTTGATATAAGTGGAGAAATGTGTTGGAAATTGTCGACTATTTTCACTTACTAGTACTGTAAATGTTTGACTGATCAAAATCTTGATTTTCTTTGCTGCTCGGTGTTTCACTTGTGTTGGAATTGGAAGAACGTTATATGGTTTGACAGTACTTGTTTCAGAAGGTACAGGACTACGAGAAATCAAAACAAGGTTTTCTAGAATAACACCGAGTTGTTGTTTTGATGATTTGAACTGCTTGACACAGGCTGTATTGATACGTCTGATGAATCTACGACCCGCTTTAGTGCCTCTTCGCATCCGAAAATGATTCTTGCGCTCTACCCCAGGTACTCAGGCGCGTGTTCAACAAAGCAGGTGCACTCGAGCACTTGCCAAAATACCTGCAACACAAATTCTGACATGCGCTCGTGGGCACTCAGTTTGCTGAACACACATCAATTGTTGCCCTTTACTATTTTGAATGTCATTTTTCGTAAACAGTTTTAGCTCTCCTGAGCTGAAAGCTCAAGTGAGCTTTTCTGATCACTTTTTGTCCGGCGTCCGTCTGTAAACTTTTTACATTTTCTACTTCTTCTCCTGAACCACTTGGCCAATTTCAACCAAACCTGGCACAAAGAATCATTGGGTAAAGGGGATTCAAGTTTGTTAAAATAAAGGGACACCCCTATTTTAAGGGGAGATAATTAGGATTTATTTAAAATAACTAAAAGATGGGGCCACAATTGGGGGGGGGTCGAAGTTTTACATAGGAGTATATAGAGTTACTCTTTAAAAGTCTTTTTCTCAAAAACCATTTGGCCAGAAAAGCTGAAACTTGTGTGGAAGCATCCTCAGATGGTGTAGATTCAAGTTTCTTTAAATCATGGTCCCCGTGGGTAAGGTGGGCCCACTATGGGGGGGGGGGGGGGGTCAAAGTTTTACATAGGAGTATATAGAGTTCAAAAAAGCTGAAACTTGTGTGGAAGCATCCTCAGTGTAGATTCAAGTTTGATCAAATCATGGTCCCTTGGGGGCAAGGTGGGGCCACAATGGGGGTCAAATTTTTATATAGGAATATAAAGAGAAATTTTATTTTAAATCTTCTACTCAGAACCTGACTAGCCAGAAAGGTTGTTACTTGTGTAAAGTATCATCAGGTAGGGTAGATTAAAGTTTGGTCAAACTATGATCCCCAGGGGTAGGGTAGGGGCACAATGGGGACCGGTAAAATCTTTACAAAGGAATATATTGAGAAAAATCTTTTTCTATAAAAAAAAATTCTTAGAAAAGGTGCAACATTAGTGAAAGCAACCTTGGATAGTGTAGATTCAAATTCGTCCAAATCATATTTTTCGGGAGTAGGATGGAGCCACATGGGGTGGAGGGTCAATTTTACCAAAAAAAAGTTTAAATTCACCAAAATTCAAATGTTATAATATATGGTTTAACTTATATGCACGCATTTTGACATATTTTTGATTCTTTAAAATTGTTTAAACTTTGACCTCTGGACAATTCTTGGGCTTCACAAGTTTGATGTAGGTTTATATCCCATTTGATTTAGATCTTCTTGAGAACTGTGATGCTCAATATGTGAAATGACTATACTGTGACAAAAGGGATCAATGGTAAACAGAATATCCAGGGAAAATTTGATTTTTTTATATACAGGATCTGTTAGACAACATTGTCCATATTTTTTTAGCATATTTTCCCGTAAAGCTGATTTAATAATATCTCTATTGTTGCTCAGGTGAGCAGTGTGGCCCATAGGCCTCTTGTTATGTATCAATAACATGACGTAACAATGCACAATGCACTGGCGAGAAATGGAACATATATTTTTCATTATTAAATCATTTAAAAACCATTTTAGAAAAACACAAGATGTGATTGAACAATATATTGATAAATGCATATTCATTTACAATTTTTATACATTTCTAAATATTCACAGAACACAGTGATGTAATGATTTATAAACAATGATGACAATGTGTCTACTGTATAATTTTACTTCAGTGGCCAGCACATTTTAAGCACGAGAGTCACCACTATAGAAACATTTCACACACATTTCCCATTCTGTTGAAGAAATCCAATTTGATTTGAGAGTTCTGTACTGTAGTAAAATGAGTACATGAATTTCAGTCCAGAGTTCCTTCAAGAAATAAATAGCAATCTCTTGTATCAAGTATACAATCCAGATCCTTTCTCTGTAGTGTCTTCCTTTTACTTTGTAATGTGCTGTGAACGGCATCCTTCGACAATTCCCATATAAACAATTCTGTGGCTTTAGCTATAGTGATCACTGCTTCTTGGCTTGCTAACGTCACATCAGGGTCACTTTTCATGATCGATTTAATTCTGCTCAACGGCAGCTTCATCAACTTCTCACTATCCTGGTTAGAATTTTTCTCTTTTGTTTTCACAATTTTCTCAGATGAGTTTTCCTTATCATCAGTTTGAGATTCCATTTCTTCCACTCCCGCCATTTTTATCCTACTTTCACTTTAGATTGAAATTAGAGTAATCTTCCTTTGACCGCTCTTCACTAGGGATAATTTCAAAACATAAAATTAAAGTGAATTTCTCGAATCCGGCTTTGTTTCTGCGCGAAGTATCTATCGAAATTATTTTACACAAGTTGATGTAAAAATTGCAAAGGTAAGGGGAGACTTTTATTTATCAATGTTTTCTCTCTTTACTCTAATGCGATCTATATCGCTTGACATATAAAAATGGGTGTTCAATGTTCATGTCAGGTATACCGATGCCGTAGCTTTGCTGCATACATCACATGACAACGACAGTTGGCATATGTAAATTGCCTAAAATTAAGTGACCTCTCAGGAAAGGTGTTTGTTAACATATACAGTGTTCATAATATAAACACGTCTAAACATCTATAAACTGATAAAAGGCTACTTGGTGGAATTGCCTGTTGTTTCCCTCCCCATGCAGATTCTATCATCTAATGAGTAATGCATGTAATTTACATGATTTATGATTAGCTTATATGAAGCACATAAAAAATATTTTTGTAGTAGTTATGAACTGCATCATTGTTCATCATCAGCGCTGGTCTGCTTGGCCATGACTGTACGTCATATTCCTTGGGACAGTAATTCCTGGGGACCCCCCTTGTTAAATGATAATCTCTAAAATCAACATCCAAGGTACTTACTCTAACAGGATTTCTTTAACTTTCAACTTCCAGGGGTTGAGCAAAAAATATTGATGTGTGAAGGATCATTCTCTGGAATAATTTACCTAACCTGTGAAAAGTCACTCAATTGACAGTAAATTATTTGATTATGAAAGATATTATTAACATTTGTAAATGTTATACTTTCATGTTAAAGACTGAAATCTGATTGGTTAAGACGCAGTTCATAATCCGTTCTATATCCCTCAGCGTTAGCAACGCACTTAGCACGGGTAACATTATATAAATATTGCCTGTTTGGGAGGGTAACAGTTGAAATTGACACCCCGAGAAAACCATTGTCAACCGACGCAAAGCGGAGGTTGACAATGGTTTTCGAGGGGTGTCAATTTCAACTGTTATCCTCCCAAACAGGCACTATTTATTTTGTTATACTGAATGTCTTAATTTTTAAGAAAATTTTACAGTACTGTTTTTATATAGGAATAACGTGAATTCTACAGCGAACCGTACGCACATAATTTTCGCGCATGTAACAATTTTTAATGTTACCCGTTGCTAAGTGCGTTGCTAACACTGAGGGTAATAGAACGGATTATGAATTGCGTCTTAACCAATCAGATTTCAGTATTTAACATGAAAGTATAACAATAAAAAATGTTACATGCGCGAAAATTATTCGCGTACGGTTCGCTGAAGAATTCACGTTATTCCTATATAAAAGCAGTAAAATTTTCTTAAAAATTAATACATTCAGTATAACAAAATAAATAGTCCCTGTATGGGAGGATAACAGTTGAAATTGACACCCCTCGAAAACCATTGTCAACCTCCGCTTCGCGTCGGTTGACAATTGTTTTCTCGGGGTGTCAATTTCAACTGTTACCTTCCCAAACAGGCACTATTTATATAATATATGTCAACTAAGTGAAAAATTTGCAGTTTGGGATAAAAAATGAATATCTTAAAACTTTGAACTCGGAACTTGGATTTGAACTCGGGATGTACAGATCGATCACCAGCCAAGCTGACACTTAATCCACCTGGCTTATGATGGCATAAGTTACATGTTAATTGCCATCAATAAAATCTCTTTGATAAAACGATCTGTTGTTTAAATCAGAGATCAGCCATTTTGTGATGATGTTAATCCACCTGAAAGGGAAAAGATCAAAGCCTGAACATCTGTTTCTTTAATGTTTATTGTACTGAGTGATTATATCTCAGATCCTTATAGAGATATCCCAATTATTTTTTGCCCCTCCCCGTCTAATATGTGTTGAAATGATTCTTATATACTATATATATTATACCGGATAATTACATATATATGTTTATCCAGATGCCTCAACATCTTGCATAGTAAACGTATCTTTATACATATAGATATATGGGATTGTTAATGGTATAAAATCATAATTTAACTACAGAAATATATGGAAATTCGGTGAAGTTTAGGGCAATTAGTCTTGCCATTGTCCAAGTCTCTGTCATGTTTAATTTAACTTTCCCTCTTATATGCAGATATTAATGACTGCCAGCCTGATCCTTGTCAAAACAACGGCACATGTACAGACCTGGTCAACTTTTATTTGAAGACATGCTGTAACCTTGATTGTGTACTTTTTTTAAAGATCAGAGTGATGGACCTCTGGGCGGTGTTTGGGTGGACCGGGGGAGGGTTGTGTGCATTGTATGTACTGCTGCCCTTCTTGGTGAGATTTTATCCATGGATTGCTCATCGGATAGTTTTCCTTCACTTTGGTAAGCCATACCCTTTCTCTTTCTCTCTCTCTCATCTCTCTCCCTCTCTCTCTCTCTGAATTTTCAAATTATCTGTCTGTCAGTGAGGAGTATTTTTCTCATTTCTGAGTTAATTCTAGCCATGAATGATGTGTAATATGACATATTTCAGTGGAGCACCCAAAAGTTGTCTTCAAGGACCTGAAGAAGCCAGAGAGTTTTGGTTTGAAGAATACAAGGAATTTCTACCTTGATGTTGATGATGAGAGTACAATTGGAGTTTGGTAAACTATTGATACACCTTGTATGAGATTGAACCCCTTTTAAAAAAAAATTTAAAAAAATCTTTTTGATTATCAATGTTAATTAGGAATATTTTGTATACCTGAATTGCAGGCACACCTTACCTGGAAATGCAGGAGATCAAATTGATGATAATGATGAATTCTGGGAAAAGAAACTACAAGAAGGACAACCCATAATTTTGTATCTTCATGGAAACTCATCTTCTAGGTAGAGTAGCTTCTGGTTACGATATTTTAAAAGCCTTTGCACAACGGTATCTTTAGCTAGCAAGTGATGTTGTAAGAATAAGATTTCTTACAATCTACTGTAGATTCGTAGTTAAACATGATAAATTAATATCCGTGTAAAATCGCAAAAGGCACATCTCGCAGATTTTAACATCTTCTTTTTTTTTGCGGACATATGTAAACTAAATTAAATTATGCTAATAATTCCGTGTTTCCGAATTTATATTCTCGCAATTTGATGCAAACCGGTTGAATCGCGTAATAAAGCACTCGCCAGAATAAGGAATCTACAGTAATTGAAATTGGATGTTTTGCTGTCTGCATCAACTTAGTACCATTTTCTGTTCACTGACAGTAAATGTGCAGCCAGTTGTGTCCAGTGTTCAAAGGCATTTAGTGATCAACATTTTGCAGTGTTCACATGTAGAACATTTTAATTATAATTGTACAAAAAGAACTTTTATTCAAAAGAACTTTCATGAAGTATTTTTATCATTGCAGAGCACAACCACATAGAGTAGAACTCTTGAAGCTACTTAGCAAGCTTAACTACCACGTACTGGCCTTAGACTATAGAGGTACAGTATGAATGAATAATTTATAAATCATGAGTATAATGAAATTTGAATGCATTTAGTTTTAACTTACTTATCAAATGCCCTTTTAGAAATTTCTTCTTCAAAAAATGATCAACTAATTTCGCAGTCTGTTTGCTGCTAATTTCTATTGTATCCATGGTGCATGTCAGGATCGAGATTATGGTTTAATTCAGTCTTTTAGAGTGTTGTTAGTTACCTGGCAATCAACAATTTACGTTATCAAAGATATATATACCACAGTACAAATCGAGTGACTGCATATGTCACTAGCCTTATTTGCTATTTATCAGTTTTGAAAAATGTGAATTAATAATTTATTGATACATTTTAAGCCATCTGAAGTTTTAGCAAGAAATCCAAAATGTACATGTACAATGTATGTATTATTCATATGAAAGCCTGAAAATAATATTATTAAGGTTATAAGCAGATGACATATTTGTTTTATAGGTTTTGGAGATTCCACTGGGTTTCCCTCAGAGGATGGCTGTGTTGCAGATTCTTACTTCCTGTACAAATGGGTCAGGAAACGATCTGCCCAAGTTCCTGTCATAATATGGGGTCACTCCCTAGGAACTGGGTAAGTTGAATACCATAGTTTGAGGCACTCCCATTTGTTCATTGGATTATCCTGATTATACCATCTTTTCCTGTTGGTTGTTACTCCAATAACTTGACAAAATTACCACAAATTTCTGGACTCAAAATAAAAAAATCATGCATTGCCTGTTTCCAATGGAAGAATTAAGTTGTGAAACATAGAAAATGACACCAATCTGACTAGAATAATTCAAGCAATACTGTGGAATCATTCAAATTCCTGGGGACCAATTTTCGTGGATTGTGGGTTTTTTGCTTATTCGTTGGGATGTAGATTCGTAGATATGTCAGTTTTTATTTTCTGTAGGACTAAGATAACTCTTTATAAATTTGTTTCCGTCAAGGATGTAAATTCGTGGGTAAGGGATACCCACGAGTACCATGAAAATTGAGCCACCACGAACTCTAATGATTCCACAGTAATTAAATCATTGGAGCATATACATGTAGGTCGGGGACACTTAGGTAAAAATATTTTCAACCAGTTGTCCAAAATTTTTCTTTAGTTTTAAAAAAATTTTGAATTAAACACTCACAATCGTCCATTCAAATGCAGAGGACACACTTGAAAAACTTATTAATATTGATTTGTTTTTCAGAATTGGGACTAAATTGACCAAGCAACTTTGTGATAATGGTGGGTTGCAATTTTTATTATTCGTTTCATTTCTTGACTTGCTTGAAAGAGAAAGTGGTTAAGAATCTTTCTTTGTTAATTAATAGTAATAGAATTTTTTATTGATTTTATTTTATTGTGTAGGTGAGCCTCCAGATGGACTCGTACTACAAGCACCATTCACAAATCTGAAGCATGTATCAAAATTGCATCCTTTTGCTGCTGTGAGTATTGATTAAAAAATTGGCTATTGTAAAGATCTACCTCTATTCTCTTCCTTCTCAAGTGAAGGACTTTTACCTTTTACTGATATGATATATACTCTCTCTCTCTTTCTCTCTCTCTCTCATAAACATATTTAGTTTTGTAGATGAAAGTGTCTCAGTTCATTCTCAGTTCCACCCAAAACTTGTCAAATGTTGAATATTCCTATTAACAAGTTACCAGGTAATATGGGGTATTAATATCCATACAAAACTGCTGCAGGGAATTGATTTCTCCCATAAAATAAGGCATTTACAGTTGATGTGCATTGCACGTTCATGATTTACAATGTTTCTTTTCCAGTTATTTAGATTTCTTCCTTGGTTTGACTGGGCCATAGTCAGTGCCTTGGATAGAATAGGTCTTCATTTCAAAACAGATGAACAGTAAGTTTTACAGACTCTTCCCTGATATTGTGAAGAAAATTTAGACCTTGGTACTCTTGCAATGATTGTTATTTTTACATGTATTTGTTTATTTATAGCATAGCCAGTGTTACAGTCCCTATTCTGCTCCTCCATGCGGAAGATGATTTTACCGTTCCCCATGAACTCGGTGAACTGGTAAGTACTAGGGCATTTCAGATACTGTAGATTCCTTATTTTATGCGAGTACCAGTACTTAGTTCCATGATTTAACCATCGTGCATCAAATCACAATCAAATAAAATCAAGAATGAAAAATATTTATCACAGTTTCATATTCTTTACATCTGTCCTAAAAATAAAAGCGAGATATTAAAATCTGCAAGATATACTTTGCAATTTTACGCGAACATTAATTGCTCGAGTTCAATTAGGAATCCGAATCTTAAGAATTTTAAGAACAAACTGTATGTTGTAGCCAGGTTTTTCTTTTTTAAACACAAAACATGTAGATTTTTAGTGTCAGATAGAGCATACACTAATCCTAAGCACTTGCTGGTAAATGCTTCTACCAGTTTCAAGAATTTGGTGTATAAATTGATGTTCATCAATATTTATTATAATTAGTAGCTGTAGGTGTGTAGTTCTCAAGGAAAAATTGGAATGACAGAGAGTAGATTATCTTATAAATATGTTATATAAGGAAGACAGTTTTTAAGAAAGGGGGAGGACCCAGAACACGCAGAGAGTCTATCTGGTTAAATAAAAATTTTAAAATTAAAAGATATTTTTGATAGTGTTTGTAAATAATTTTTCTTTATTTGTAATAGCTTCATGCAGAAGCCAAGAGAGTTCGTGACATTACCAGCGGCAATATCCATTTTGTGTCCTTTGACAAGAAGCACAAATATGGTCACAATAACATGTACAGGAGTCCAGAGCTGCCACAGCATATTATGTAAGTACTGACCAGTGAGGTATTAAATAATTTGAAGGTTGGATATTTTTGTTGTCCAGGATGTTATCAACAAGAATTCTGGAAGGTTGAAAATCATGGCAAAATGTTTCTCTCAAAATTTTTAGCCCACCAAATCATAGTTGGGGGTAAGCTTATGCTATACCGGTACCTTCTGCCTCTGTCTCCAGTTTAAGTTTTTTGAGTCATAAAATAGTCATAAATAGAGAAATCCTTAAGAATCTTCTCAAAAAACCATTTGGCCAGAAAGGCTTAAAGTTGTATGGAAGCATCCTTAGTGTAGATTCAATTTAGTTAAGATTATGATCCCCAGGGGTAGATCCACTCTCCATAATTCTTCAGATAATTGGTATTTGATACCATAAAGCAGATTCGACAGAGTTTTATGGCTATTGTTGCTCTGGTGAGTGAGATGTGGCCCATGGGCCTCTTGTTATTTAAAGTAGACATACATTATTCAGTATTAAAAATTTTTGGCTGCTTTAAAGGCAGGCAATTATTAAGTTTCTAAATGACTTTATAAAGGATTATCTTTTTTTCAGAAATTTTGTGGCCTCTTTAAAGAGATGATGATTTCCAAGGATAAATTTATTAAATCCATCCATCAAAAGAAAGAAAGAAAAAGAAGATGATTACTGCTCAATAAAATTATTTGAGTGCTGTCTCTGGATAAGTCATACATGACATATATAAATGTTGTCATTTTCAGTGCATTAAAGGGACATGGTCTCAATTTTGGTCAACAATTTTTTTTTAAATGTTGGTTGCTCATTAGAAATGCATTACTAATTTAAAGCACTGCATATACAATAAACTTGAAAATATAAAATTTGGCAAAAATCGTGACCATACCCCTTAAGAGGGCTGGGTGGATGTGGCCATTTTTAGACTGTCTTGATCTCCTCTAGAAGAAGAGCTATATATACATGTATAAATTAAGATATAGGAAAATACTCAAATTTAAAAGATAAAAATTTATGGATTTCTTTTATGACTGAATAATAGTTTAAAACTTAACAAATTATATCTTAGAATTTAAGATAGAACTGATGGTTAGTTTTGTAGACCACCCAGCCTCCTTAAGCTTTCAACATTTTTATCTTTCTCAGTGCCATCAAATTCTTTGGAATATCTTTTCATCATAATTAAGCTTTTTAGCTAAGCCTTCTCTTTGCTAGCTTAACTTTATGATTTTTTTTAAAGGTATATAGTGCCACATGACATATGATTTCCCCACTCATTATTTTCATTGTTGGTCTATAAAGCAAAAAGCAACTTGGCTCTTGTGTAAAAAAAAATATATTTTATATGCTTAAGGATTTTAAATAGAAATATTTCATTATGTGTTAAACTGAAGTGTTATATGTCTGAAGTCTTACAAATCATCTGAAGTGTAATATACTATAAAAGCCAATCTTTGGTTTCTGTGATGCATATTTGAATGATTTAATTTTTTATTTATTTACACATGGTATAATGTGAATAGACATTTTGATGAACATTTTGTGTATTTTGCTACAATAAAAATATTTTGACAAAGAATTACACTGTTATTGACATTTGTAAGGTTATAATGGAAAGCTGAGTCATCGTATTTATTTAAATTTGTAATAAAAGTTGTTTAAAATAATAAGGATTTCTGACGACTGTATTATGTTTAATACGAATGTGTTTAGGAACAACTTTAAACCTAACCCTTTTTATGAACAAACTAATAAAAATTGTGACTTCCGGTGAAAACTTGGGAGTCCAAAGTCCAAATAAACAAAGCAGACAGATAGTTATACTATTAAAAGATGAATGAAAATATTGCTTCCGAACAATATCAAGGTGCGCCCAGTGTACCAGAGGAGACCACCAAGTCGCCGCAAAAGTTAAGAGCCGGAAAAACTTCGGAGAGGTAAAGTTTTTCTTTCTATAAAATCCACATCATCATGATCATGGCACATGCAAAGAAAATCATTGTATCCTTGTTTATGGATACAACCTTTAGCTATGTCATTTTATTTTGATTTTAATTTTATTCTTTTTAAATTGACAAGTTTGCAATAACATGTCCTGGAGTCATAAGCATGATCAGCATGCAACATTAGGTACAAACTTACCCCCCCCCCCACCCCCTCATAATTGTAATCAACAAACAAACAAACAACATATAATAGTTTGTATGTAATTGGGGGATCAAATCAAACTAGAACACCCAAATTTTTTTTCAGATCAGGAGCTACAGACCTGCAGCTAATTTATGTGGATGATCATGAATAATGCATTGTCAGCAACAATGATAATCTTAATATAAAAAATGGGTGTTGGAATGAAAAATAAAAAATAATGTAAACATCATAACAACAAGGAATAAAGAAACAAGATACAATAATATGTATGAACTTGGGGATCAAATCAAACTATAACACCCCCCCCCCCCACACACACACACACAAAGATGTCAGGTGCTCATAGTCTAGCACTGAACAATGGTCTATGAAGACTGATGTCCGATTCTAGTTCACTTTACACATACCATCAAAATATTTAGCACTGCTTTTGCGTTTATTAAAAATTATATTTTGATCTTTTCAGACCTGTATTTGATGCTGTAGTTAAAACAACTAAATACCTGGTTCTCTCGCTATTCCTCATCTATGTCGTGTTCCCCTCAGTTATGAAAATTTATCCCCGAATTCAGGAAAAACTCATCTTCCTTAATTTTGGTAAGCATTAATATTGATTAGCTGGAGTATTTGATTGTTTTCAATAAACTTGTAGAACTCAGCTCTATTGAAATCAGTATTATTCATAAATCAAAATATTTTCTTAAAAATGAATACATTATGAATTCAGTTTGATCATAGCATTGTTTTTCACAAATAACAATTAACAGTAACGTTGTATTATTCACACATAGAAATGTTACATGCAACTGCGATTAGTACATACGGCTTATTTGTGATGTATCGTTATTAAACTTTTAGTGTGTTGGCCACCATTTATGGATGTTACTAAACCAGATGAACTAGGACTAACTGGAGTTAGGAATTTTTACCTTGATGTAGATGAAGAGATTACAATAGGAGCATGGTAAATTGCAGTGTATTTTGATATGTCTTGATGAAATTAGTTTTATAATATGCATACACTTATCAGTTTTGACATTCATCTTTTCAAACAGTTGAATCATTGTAAGAGTAATTAAACATGTATATTTTTTTTAATTTTCATTCTCATATAAACCTAAAAAATATAAATTGGATGGTGTTTTTTTTTCAGGCATCTTCTTCCAAAATCTTTAATTAGAAATGAAACACTGGATTTTGAATCAAAATTAAGCAGTGGTCATCCCATCTTTTTATACCTGCATGGATCTACAGGAACAAGGTTCGTTAGCTTTAGCTGCAAACATTTTATGGCTTTGTCATGTTCTGAATTAATGCCTATTTTTTTCAGTTTCCTCTTTTATGGCCAATGATTAGAGGAAAGGGTAGGCTGTAATATAAATATGCAATCATAACACTTTCCACACACTACTTGTCACAAGCACTCCTTTGCACTTTAGTTGACTTTCCAATTGCTATTACTAGATTACTGGGTAAAATTTGACTCAATATTGATATAAAGCATGAAAAAAAATATACATGTGATGTACAAGATATCATTTCTTGAAAAAAATTGAAATACTGTATGTCATGTATAGTGTTTAATAGAACTTTAAAGAAAAATCTATTTTAGCTGTGATATTATTCCTACATCTTGTTTGTGATATTTTCACAAGGATTGATTTGTTGTTTGTAGAGGCGGCTGGCACAGAGTTCAGTTAATGAAGTTACTGACATCCCTGGATTTTCATGTTGTTACCATAGATTATAGAGGTAAGGTATATGAAATACAAAGGAGCCGTTATTAGTTATTGTTATACTTTCATGTTTAATACTGAAATCTGATTGGTTAAGACGCAGTTAATAATATTTTATATTACCCTCAGCGTTAGCAACGCACTTGGCAACGGGTAACATCAAAAAATGTTACATGCGCGAAAATTATGCGCGTACGGTTCGCTGTAGAATTCACGTTATTCCTATATAAAAGCAGTAAAATTTTCTTAAAAATTTTAAAAAAGACATTCAGTATAACAGAATAAAGAGTGCCTGTTTGGGAGGATAACAGTTGAAATTGACACCCCGAGAAAACCATTGTCAACCGACGCTTCGCGTCGGTTGACAATGGTTTTCTCGGGGTGTCAATTTCAACTGTTACCCTCCCAAACAGGCACTATTTATATATTACCAAATAAATTCAGAGTGAAACAGATATTTGTGTACTTAACATGAATTTTTTTTTAAAAATCTTTGAACATTTTTTAGGATATGCTGATTCAACTGGTCATCCCTCGGAAGATGGAGTGGTGGATGATAGCCATTTCATGTACCGATGGATCAAAGAGAGAAGTGGGGCCTCTCAAGTGGTGCTGTGGGGACATTCTTTAGGAGCTGCGTATGTTATCTGTCATTGATTTAGTTGTAGTTTTAAAAGATAATATTAGAAGGGGAAGGGAATTGGACAGTTTAACCATAAGATGAGTGGGTTATACTTAAATCAAAGTCTTTTGAGTTGTTGCTACTTGTAATGTTGTATACAAGTAGCTGCATTAAAAGACTTTGATTTTTTTTACTGTAAACCAACTTCATTTGAACATAACAGTCCCCTTTTACTTATATCTGTTTGTGAAAAGAGAAGGGATATCAATCTAATTATTTAATCAGACTGAAGAGCACTTTATCATCAGGAATATGTCTCCTGTGTTTGGGTTTACAGTTTATAGCAAGATTGCTTGGATATTTTTTATTTTAAACTGCACTCTTTTAAGTCGGTCTTTATACATTGTAATAAGGCTTTGTTTTCGTATGTCTATACTAAAATTTGTATTTCGAGGATTTCATCATTGATCAAGCAGTTATCAATCACATCTTTTTCAGAATTACAACCAAGTTAGCTAAACGTTTATGTGAAGAAGGTATGAACCTTAACATTGTGATCAAAGGGAGAAAACTCATTATTTTCTTAAAATAAATTTGGTTTCAATATTTTTGTTTATCATTATTGGAATGATAAAGGATATACAGAAGGAGATAGACAGTATGTTTTATAAATTACATTATGAAAAAATTAACGATGAAAAAAATGACTTGGTTAACAAAAAAAACAGATTTAATATGCAGAATCTCTAAATCATTCTTTATGTTATTTTCTTAAGGAGTTGACCCACATGGAGTTATATTAGAGTCTCCCTTCAACAACATTAGAGATGCTGCCCTCAGCCATCCATTTGCAGCAGTGAGTTTGATAGCCAATGAGTACAGATAATGTTCAATATGATTTCAATTTACATTAAATACAGAACTTCAAGTTGGGCAAATAGCTAAAAGTATTTTCATGTACATGAAAACCTGAAGTTTATTTGTGTATTTTATATGCGTTTTTTTTCCAGCCATTTCAGCATATACCTTTCTATAAAAAGCTCATTTTGGATTCTGTTGCTCAAAACAATGTGTTCTTTACAAGCGATGAAAAGTAAGTAATAATTATGGTATGGTACATGTACTAACTTTCTGACAATTTTTATTAATCAGATATTTTGCATGCTTAGATTTCATTACCACATCTTAAATCAACTAAAGATACTTATATCAGTACATGTATAAGAATTAAGTCCAAAGGGGGCAATATGAGATGGTACATGTATATGAAAAATGGTAAAGTTTATCATATTTATTACTGCTGGATAACATACTCCATTTTAACACACAAATAAAATGGGATTATGAGTTGGAACACACATATAAAATGGGATTATGAGTTGGAACACACATATAAAATGGGATTATGAGTTGGAACACACATATAAAATGGGATTATGAGTTTGAACCAGTAGACTAGTTTATATTATAAACATGAATAAAACAGGACATACGGCAGTTTTAAAAGCAAAAGTTTTTTGAGGAGTGTGAATTGAATTTCATACACATATCCATGAATAATGCTGTTAAGTCTTTAAAATAGTACCATGCAGTAATACCAATTTCTTTATGAATATATAATACCAAGTAACTTTGAGTTACATGCTTTATCAAACCCTTTATGTACTACAGTAATGAAGTGTCAGATTTACAAGGAGTTAAATGTGCTATAAATATACTCAATTTTCACAACAGCATTGCTGCAGTAAAATCCCCAGTGATAATAATGCACGCAGAAGATGATTTAGTTATTCCTTACGATCTTGGACTAAAAGTAAGTACTGCTATTTTAGTTCATTACCATGTACACTGCATGTAGTTCCAGAAATTGCTTATCCATCTGGTTCAAAAATTAGATATATAATTATCATGAACATAGTC
The DNA here is from genome assembly GCF_963853765.1 of Magallana gigas. Classification (NCBI taxonomy): domain Eukaryota; kingdom Metazoa; phylum Mollusca; class Bivalvia; order Ostreida; family Ostreidae; genus Magallana; species Magallana gigas. The sequence goes on along the minus strand of NC_088858.1, from coordinate 22,182,968 downwards.
AATTTAATTTTTAAAATTCAAGTACATGTGCATGTACCTGTATATACGCATTAAAAATGAAAGTATATGTGTATCATTTTAACTGAACTTTTAGCAGAGTATATTAGCATTAACATTTTTGTCAGCAGTACCATGTAAAACCAATGTGAAACACAACGTTTTATTCTATACTCTCTCACATTTTGAACTTTGTGATTCCAGTTGTATAAATCTGCCCAGCAGAACAGGCCTAAGGGCAGTGGTCCTCTCCAGTTTGTGCCCCTCAAAGCCTCCTTTGGATATGGACATAAACATATATTTCAAGCTCCAGAATTACCAGAAATTATAAAGTGAGTACATGTATTATAATAGTTTGAACTAAAGATAGAGATACACCTGCTGACAGCCCATTCTATGATCAACACTCTTCTTTTGAGAGAGAGAGAGAGAGAGAGAGAGAGAGAGAGAGAGAGAGAGAGAGAGAGAGTATTCAAATGGGCTAAATAATTGTCAGTAAAAAAAAGTATTTGAACTTTGTAGAGTACTGGTATATTTCTCATCAATACAGTAGTTTGATTTTCACAGGTCTTTTTTTCTCTTTTCAGGAATTTTTTAGGGACATGCAAGAGGAAATGATCTTGTAAATCTCTCACATTCATGCTTATATTCCAGCAACTTTGTCTGTCTCTGCTGAACAATCAGAAGTCAATAATAAGTATCAATCTCTTTTAAAGTTTATTTTAAGACTTTTTAAAATGATATTCAAAGATCTGACATTCCTACTTGAAGTTTGTTCAGGGACATGTTTTACCAATGTATTAAATGACGTGATTATTTACAGTGTATTTTGTATCTTCAACTTTTTAGGAGGGCAAATTTTTATATATGAGTTCAATTGCAAACTGTTCACCATTGTCTTTCATGTTTTGGGTTTAGTTGAGTGCTGTTTAATTGCATGGGTGTAAAAAAGATCTGATTGTGTATGTCATTAATACATGTACTGTAAACATGGCTATTTCTGCTTGATGTCAATTACAACAATTTACACTGTAATGGAAACAAAATGATTTCAAGTTTTATTTTATCATTTACCGGTAATATATGGAAATTTCTCGATCTCTTTTTCTCTCTGTTCTTATGATATACTGGTGATTTACATGTAGGTAATACACAGGTGAATACATGCAGTAATGTATGTAAATTCTTTGTATATTTGTGTTAACTGCCATGTACATGAAGATGATTGTTTTTAAAAGTTTGTTTAGAAGTATGTGTATATTCAAGAGTATTTGTTTTTGGTGTGAGTTAATGATTTAGGTATCCAATGTAGATTTTTGTTTGATTTTTGCCATCTTCTTGTATATTTACATTTCTCAATCTGGTCACCCAACCAAACATTTACTTCAATTACCAACTAGTTATCATTAGCTATTAGTATTTTGATCAGTTTGTTGTTTAGAGGATTTTAGTACATTTTGTGGTCATAGATTGAAGATTTTTTTTTATTAGAATAATTATTAATGCTAATATACATGTAAATGTATAATTTTGTATCATATTTTGTTTTTAGTGTTTTCTTTATTTTTCATTATCTGGCTCTTTGATTATTTTCTTATCTTTTATCAATTTGCTAAGGATGCATCAAAGACAATATTTGACAAGTGAATGCATTAAAAACAGTAATATACATATATATCTGTTTCAGTAGTACATGTATTTTCAGGTGACCTGAAACACTCATATATCAAGAGCTCGGTTCTCAAAATGAACTTGAAATCAACATCATTGTACATGTACCAGTAATGTTGAACTGCAATATTCAAATAAAGACTGAATCTAGTTGACAATCATTTATACATTTGGTGTATTGAGGATTGTCCTATCCCATTTGTTTTAAGAATCAAAGTCCAGATAACTATTGTTTTTTTAAGAAGAAAATCTCTCCAATCTCTCTTCTTCTTTTTTTTTTTTTACATACATGCATGCATCAAAATAGTATAGGTTTGCATGATATACATCTGTTTTTTATGTCTGATTTTGTTTAGTTTATTCCTGTGTTTTTATTTTATTATACAGATAATATAGACTTGCAGAGATCTGTTGGTGGATAGTTACATATACTTTGTTAATCTACATGTATACCCCTTTTTATGTGTTATGTTGTGTACAGCAAAAAAAGAAATGTGATATTTGTTAGAAGTTTATTATTTCTTGTTTGTGTATACATGTGTATGAAAAAATTAATATTTGTTCCATGATCAATGCAAAATTCTTAATAAGTCATTTTTGAGTCAACAATAAAATATCCTACAGATTCTTTTTTTTTTTTATTGGAAGAAAGTACTTACATGTACTCATGTATGTCTTAGAAATGAGAAAAAAAATCTTGTATTGAACCCCTGATTTTAATGACTCTGAATTGCCAATGTAATTTCAAGGGTGAAAAATGAAAAATTAAAATAGTACATGGTCATTGTGTAAATATGCTTACCTATAGTTTTAAGATGAATGCATAAAGCAGGCTATAAAAATGTGTATATAATAAAAATAGGATTGTTGTTATGTCCCCTTTGAAGAAAAGGACAATCTAATTTACAAATGGTGGTGATTTGGCAGAACAGATTGTCCATTCAATAACTTGTTAGTCACTTGCTTGAAGATATCATAAAATGGGATGATCACTAAGATATTCAGGTCAAAAGGTCACTTAACATTCATCCACATGCTGGATGATTATCAAATATACCAGAATGCTATGATTAGGGGAATGCCCCTATTGATGCTAAGCCAATCTAAGGTCAAAGGGTTTCAGGAAGCTACCCATGCCACATATTGACCTTAAAGTGCTAGCAGGCCATTCTTTCAAGTTTGTCCAATTTACTTATAGAGTAAGTTTACTATCTGAAACTAGTGCATATTTTAAAACACTTTAGGAAGGCATGCATGTACATGCACCAGATTTACAGTGTTCATTTTGAAGGAAATCAGCTTGAACTTGGCATATGAAATACAGTGTAGTTAAATTCTTAAGTTTGATCAGGTACAGTACATTTTCTTTCACACAAAATTCTATTTTTGTTAAGTTAATAGACTTTTATGCACAAAAAAAATGTACTTGACCAAATGTATAGTTCATAGGTATGTAGGTGGTCAAACCTAATGAGAAAACAAAAGTAGAAAAAGACGATTTTCTTTCACTTATTTATTGTTTAAAGAATTTTCCCAACAAGGACACGATTAAATTCTACCTCAGCACTTTATTGTACAGTATGGCAATTATACATTTATGTGATCTCATCATCTAAAACCTAGGACCTGTCTCTCGTACGCTAATTGACTCTTGTACTTTATCCTCAAAAATGTTCAGAATTTTGTTTTCCCATTTGTGCATATAATTTATGAAAATTAACATGCTAGACTAGCAATGGGTTTACAGTGATAATCTCAGCTTAAAAATACAAGTACTTCACTGTACCTGTCATCTTTCACTTTCAAAATCCCTGATCAGAGAACTGATTCTTCACAGAAAAAATGTACAGACTGATATCGATTTGCTGGCTATGAGAATACTATTACATGTAATTGATGTGCAGAATTTTCAATGTCATGTAGTAAAAGGATTCCTCTTAGTAATTACCGGTAGTTCATATACGTACCTAATCTTACAAGAATGAAAACAATTGGTTGTTGATAACTCTGGTATAATATCAATGTGTTAATTCCTTTGAAATAGCATTGGATAATTATATGATCATTATAATCCATAGGTGACGATGTCACCTTTATATCCATGATTTTGTGTGTAAAAATTGATTACCGTAAGAAATAAAAATTTCCTATTTCTTTTCACATTTTAATAAAGCATCAAATACTCACAAAAAAATTGTGAGTCTCAAACTAATAATAATGTTCTTTGTATTAAAAATTAAAAGTTTTATAAAAGACAAGAACATGGGTTTTGTAGCAAAAGCTACAAATGTTAGCTGTTAACTGTCATTACTAAAAATCAAAATTCCGTACAGTTCATTGCAAACAAATAATTTTGTTTCCTTGTGTAATTTTGGGAATCAAGTACACATGATTTTCAAAAAAGCCTCCACAAAATACATTACAATTCTACATGACTTTCATCTTAACAAATATCAACAACAGTTTTATATTGCACATAAAATTTTCTTTAACCCACATTACAATATTTACATGCAAAAAAACCCTAATGAACAAGGAATGAATTTGGATGAATTAGTATTACATGTATTCTACCAAACCCAGTCAGCAAACTTTGTATGCATGTGCACGAACTAGATTCAAGTACAAATGAACCTCTTAATAAACTACACATTCTATCAGAGTAAATTGTGATTTTACATTGTAAATCATTTTTATAATGGAATGGACAAATTGAAGTCTTCATCATTCCACCCCTCAACAATCACACAGCTTTGAAAGACAAACAACTCTTCATTGTTGAACAAATAACAACAGAACCATACAAGAACAGCAACATCTCCATCTCTCTCTCTCTCTCTCTCTCTCTCTCTCTCTCTCTCTCTCTCTCTCTCTCATGGGACATTTATATCACATAAAAGATCTTATTCTCCTCATAACAAAAAAACAAGTTTGACAAGGGAGTAACATTGACTGCACACTGCATACACAAACATTTTAGCAGCTCTATAACACAAAACAAAGACTAGATAAAGTAGGAATGCAAGTAACTATTGCCCAAGCTACTAGTAAGGCACAAAACACATTAACATTTTACAAACTGCCTATAAAGCTTATAAAAATTTCAACATTTGGACTTTGTTAAAATGGATTTTTTAGTCATATTTAATGACTTCCAAGAACAGAATTAACAGCCTAAGAGCTCTAACAAGAGGAATGGTGACCTTAAAATCAAATGTAAATAAGTTTAAAAAAAAATAATTTAAAGATGAAACAAACATGTAAAGAATAAATCCAAAACTTTTAATGTATCTTTGAAAGTAGTTTCTATGACATTAATTTATGCCTACCATAAATGCAGTTTGTAAAAGGGTTCACAGTATCTTGAAACATGTTGCACATATTTTTTCTATTTTCAAATATTACTGAAAGATTACATTAATTAGGGATATACAATAATATAAAATTGTACTTTCTTTCCTTTAAAAAATATTTACTTTGGTATTAAAATAATTCCTCCTCTTAATGTAATATAAAAGAATATGCATCATAATTAAAATACATTCTAAACTGCAATTTCTTTGATTAATTTAGAAAAGAAGCCACCAAATCTATCACGTTGCATCCAGTAATACCAGACATACCACACGTATATGCAAACCCAACACATGTTAAAAGTTGGCAACAGATGCTTCCAGAGCAGTATGCACATACAGGACAGAAATATAAGGAAACTGAAAAGAAGTTTAAATGTGAAGAGCGGTACATGTTTTTGATAATTATCTATATATATTCTATATACCGGTACATGTACCAGGTAAATATATATGTATGAAAAAAGTTTTTATGCAGATGTGGCAATGACTACTGACCTGGAATTCTATTAATCTAAACAATTATCAAAACCTTTCAAATGAAAATCTCCATAAACACCCAGCTAAGTTTGAAAAAACCAAAACAAGAATTGATATGATCTTTTAAACTCTAAATTCTTGCTTTTCATCGTCCCACTGTAATTAAATTTTACTATAACACAGAAAATCTAGAACATAGCTATAATCTGTTAAATTGATATAATCTTTTAAACTCTAAATACTTGCTTTTCAGCTTCCTAATGTAGTTTAATTTTACTTTAACACAAAAAATCTAGAACATAGCTATAATCTGTTTTCAAAGGACGGATAGACAGATATAGACAGAGACAAATAGGTAAATGCTTCTGGAAGTTTAACAACAAAGGCAAAAGGGGAATTCTCACTCTCATATACACAATCATGCAAATGTACCATAACGCCGCCATTTACCAATAACACAATGAGTAAGGATCCAGTTTACATTACATATTCAATATATTCTTATGGAGATATAAAATGATTACATGGACTAGATCAATTATACTGAGTAACTCTTCGATTGATAAAAGCAAGATATAACACGAGCCCTTTGCAAATAATCAAAACAAAAATTCAACAAACATAATGCATGCTCAGTTTCTGTAATACACACTTATCACAGGCATTATGAATCAATATTTAAAAAATCAGTAAGACTTCTAAAACATTTTCTTCATAAATGAAAGAAATGAATTGATTTGATACATTAGTTTTCAAAATAAAAATTAATACAAATTTTCTCATAATCTATCCATGTTCTCATACATTACCATACTTAATCAAATTGCTTACAGATAAAAAAAACCCAATGAAAATGTATATATACAATGTACCAGTAGATAAACATTTTTTTTTTAGACAGGAATTTCAAGACACCATCAAATTGTTTGAAAAATTATCATGATAAATGCACCATCAATGTATCATGGAATTTTGACTTAAAAAACCCCAAAAGCATGCTCAAAATAACTTTTCAGCCAATGCTAGGATGGATTTTTCAGTATGCGCTTCAACTTAAAGTCATACACTTGACGACACAGGAACACAACACTGGTGTCAGCATCGTCGGCGGGTAGTCGACTAGATCGCAGGTACTCCACAGCTGGCACCACCTTAGATCGAGGAAGTTGATCAGCCTCTTTGCGTAGTCGTTCAGCTCGAAACCTACAGAATAACAATAACTGGTAAATCAAAAATTGAAACTTTATCTCATATCTACAAAATTCTAAATGATGCAAATATAACTCTATAAATAATAAAGTAGTTACTGCTACATTGTATTTATTATCATTTGATGATGTCAATTTAAACAACTTTACTCCAGAGACATAAATATAACTGTTGTTATAATAGAATCATTAATAGTTCCTCCTCAGACAGAAGATGCATTTATGAGGAACACTAAACATCGCAGAAGGCTGACTTCAAAGCCACTGTGCACATTGTACAGAGCTTCACATACACCCCCACACAAAACTGCTAGCTGACACATCACACTATTGTTATCCTCACTTCCCTGCTCATCCTGATCTCTTTATCAGATGATTACTAAATTAAATGTGGCTCTCCTGTTCTCACCTGCAGTATTCATTGTAGGTCAAAACGTAACCCTTGTCATCTATACAAGCCACACTGTTCTCGTCTCGATGTTTCGAGGCGAACAATTCACATGTGGCATGCTGGCTCTTCCTGCCTCCTTCTGTGTGTTCTGGGTGATAGTACCACAATAAACTCATCATCATATCACCTGTAAAACATCAAATGTCTGTTACTTTTCACAGAATGTATCAAAATTAGACACTGCATTAAAGCTGTCACTTATGGCAATTTATGACAAATATCTTATATATGGACTGATAAATTCAATGTATCTGCAACATTTCTGAAAATTTAGGAGTTAAACATTTTTAGATGGCAAACACATAGCAGGGTGTGTTATTAAATATCATTACCATTGATAGAACTTTCAGTTTCCGAGAAGCAAACATGTATTTCGACTACATGAGAATTAGTAAAAACTTGTATACCTTATTATGGATAAATTAAATAACACTCTTGATATACATGTAGTTATATAACCACCGCTATTCCTGTTACTCAGATCAATTAAGTCACTACAAATTAGTTTCTCACCATCTTGGGGATGCTTCCAGAACTGGGTGACTTTGGCCACAAAAGGTATGTCCGTTTTCTTTGGACCTGACCTTAATATTACACAATCCCTGACCTGAATGATGTCTCCATCATCCGAGTGTTTTATTGCTTGGAAACATTGAGCTTCAAAGGAAATCCCCAGAGACTGCAAATAAGAAGAAAAAAATCGTTAGTTATGCATCAAAGAGAAAAAATAGTGTTTTCTTCCTTTAAAAAAAAATATGGTATATATTTTTCATGATTAAGTGTGAACACTGTAAATGAAAAATAAAAGATGAGGCTCAAAGAGATGCCATCTTATAACGCATAGTGATGTATCTTAGACCCATTCTGGACAGAAATGTCATAACCAATGGCTGGGTGCTATGTTGCTGAATTTTAATCAGATAACTATCACTGAGCCATTGAATTTATAGAAATGGTCCTATTTCTAATACATAACAGGTAGTTTCTAACCCCCCACCCCACTGGTTTTGTCCCTAAACTCTCAATGCCCCAGACAAAAATAACATTCAATCAACAACAACAACAAAACAGGTAGAGAAATGATTAGCATGACAAATACATGTATGCTGTTTTTCTCAATTTTACCAATAGTTGCTAGTTTTCAAAAGACCCCCCCCCCCCCCCCCCATATAGAAAATATTGTGCAAGGCCTTGGTAATCTATGAAACAAAAAAGTTCAGGCTGTAATTTACAGTCATAAGCCCCACGTACATGATTGTATAATCTACCAATTTCTTACCCTAGGGTAGCAGATCTTGTCATACACATTCAGTGACTCTTTACAATTACCGTAGTTCTTGAATCATCATATTAATTTAGATACATATGTATATTGCATACATGTGCTAAATATTCCAAAGATGAATCACTAACAAGATATGCTAACAAACCCATCAATTAAGTTACTGTGAGCCAAATTTTGTATTATATATGTGATTTTCTATTTGCAAATAGATGGTTAATCAAGAACTAGTTCACAACAATTAATTACCATGAGCAAGTATAGTCCTTTTATTTTATTTTCAGAAAAGAACATTGGTTTGTGATAATAAATTTCTGTGAGCAGATCTTGCCTTGTGAATAACTATTGCAAAGGAATAATAAGTTATTTGAAGTACTTATACAAGTATATTCCGCTCATTTTCGGTATCATTTTTTCCTGTCTCTGAGAATTAATTATAAGTGCTAAAAAGCTCAATAACAATAATCTATTTTCAACAGTTACAACGGTGATATGGCAGCAAAATCAGTCAGATTCTTTTTCTTGATCTTTTAAATTAATATATACACTGTAGTTTCATAAATACATACATGTAATTGTTGGCATCAATTTTGGAAAAAAAATTCAATGAGATTTTAAGACTTTTCTTACTTTGTTGAGCATTTAAATTCACAGATCACATAAATATAATTAAATGAAAATCTTTGTTTCGGAATTAATATTGAGGAAACTACAGTATTCCGGTTTAAGAATTAAAATGTGATACTTTTCCAAAGCAAAATGCACATCATAATACCTACTGACTTTACAAATGGAGATTGCACAAAAGTTATACACTTCTCTAGCACTCCCCCTTCCATTTTATTATATGATATTCTTGTAAGATGAAATACTTTTCTATCTATTTGCTGCACATAATTCATTTACTTTTCATATAACAGTACATGTATTAACATTACAAATTTTAAACTCAATGGTGAATTTAACCTATTCTTTGAGATCATTATCTGAGTATATAACAGTAATCCCAAACTCTAAAATGACATTTTTACACTTTAATAAGGCCGGGATCATGATCTTAAACAGAAAACACTAAATTAATTTTGGAAAATGACAATCATCTGCTGCAGCATTTCAATCTAAAGGAAATATGGAAGGATTTGGTTTTTAAAGATTAAGTGATTGAAAATACAAGCTCACACATAGAACCACTTTGTGCTCTAATGTACCTCAATTACACAATTTTCAAGTGCCTCTTCACTTACATAGCTGTATATCTTCTTGTTCTCCATAGGCCCATGTAGATTCCATCCATGCACAAAAATTGTTCTGGGAATTTTCGTTTCCTTTTTAGATGAAGTGCTTTTCTTTCTCTCCTTAGTGGCTGTAGGAGACTTGACTTTTGACTCGGTAGAAGATCTTTTTTGTACTTCACTCTTAGACGATTTTTTCTTGGGTTTAGCGACATCTTTTCCACTTGCTGATTTTGATTTGATTTTAGTGACTTGGGAATCCGAACTCTTTTTTCTGATTTTTTCTGCTTTGTTTGTTTTTATGATTTCAGACTGTGGCACAACAGGAAACTCCTCAACCCCGACATCGATAATCTCATCGACAACCTTGGCATCAGGGTCCTCAACATGTTTGTCTTCAATGTGCTGAATACTTATTGGCGGATGTGATAAGATGCAGTGATCTCTGGCAGGCAGTGGCTGATGGGAAATGTTTGTATTGGGCTGGGAGTAGTACAAACACTGTGGACAGGCTGAAAAACCAAAGACACAACACCCTTTTGTCAGAAAATGATTTATCAATCATGATTTGTAAAGGAGTAAATGAATTAGAAGCTTTCTGGGTACACAATCTAGCCTGATTTATTGAATTATTCTATGCTTTAATTGGGCAGTCTCGGGTTCAGTGACAGACATGCACTTGATCCGATCTAATGAGCCCAAATGAATATAAAATCAATACCAATGTGAAATGAGACCATAAATGCTTGGACAGGAATATCAATTGAGATATCACAATATTGTTTTATATCATATTCACTCATTAAGGCTACCAGTTATTCATTTTTTTCTCTTTTGATATAGACTCTTGTAGACTGTAAGGCTTAAACCACTTTATGAAAGCTTAAATATTTGATAACCTTGATATAATATCTCTCAAACACCTTGTAATTTGTTGGTCCAGGCATAAAATCACAGTTGAAAATTAATATGAAATCAATGTAATTGAAAGACAAGTGAAAAGCTGTCAATGTGACAGCAAACCGGATTTTCTTTTATGTGAACTGTTTCCATAATCCATGTCAACCCATATCCAGTGAAATTGTGTACCCTATATGCAATATTTTGCCAAAAAATGACTAAGTTCAAAAGCTGGTACTTTTTTCATAAATTATTAGAAATCAAAATCCTAGCAATATGCACACCTCTGATATATGTACAATTGATCTGCAAAAGAACAACTTCCTATCTTGAAAACTGTAGGAGGAGTTATCCGTACAATGAGGGTACCCTATATGCAATATTTTGCCAAAAAATGACTAAGTTCAAAAGCTGGTATTTTTTTCATAAATTATCGGAAATCAAAATCCTAGCAATATGCACACCTCTGATATATGTACAATTGATCTGCAAAAGAACAACTTCCTATCTTGAAAACTGTAGGAGGAGTTATCCGTACAATGAGGGTACCCTTTTGGCAGCCGCCCGCCCGCCATTTTCACCATTTTAATAGCCAGATTTTCCCTTCGGAAAACCCGGTTAAAAATAAAGGAAAACTATTACTCATTTCCTAATTTAAGGAAGCATGCAATAAAATATACATGAAAAAATAATGCATGGATTAATTCATATATATCTTTAAATCATTTTTTAATAGAATTCACATTCTGCTGAGTATACGCTATATATATGGAACATAAAGAAATATTAATAGTAAATTTTCTTAGCAAAATATCAGTATGCTGTAAAGCAGTTGTGTATATCTATACAAATTTTCAGATATGATTACAAATTCTTGAAAAATTTCCACTTTAACTATGTCAAAAAAACTTCCATGCAGCACATACCATTAAATATTTACCAAAATCTTTATTCCCATTACAGTAAATGAAATCAAGGAGGAAAAAAACATGCAATCACATCTTTATCAGGACTAATTCATGAAATATAATTTTTTCATTGAATGACAAGTAAACGAATTTCAAGACTTACTACAATGGGGTAGAGTGGATGTTCCTGGATAAGGCAGTGGATAGGATCCCCCATAAGCTGGTGGGTAAGGCATCACAGCGGACAGGTTCATAGAACTCAGACTCCCCATCCCACTGAGAGCGTACGTTTGACAGCTGGGCATCAGTCCAGCCGCCTGGGCACACTGGGGACATCGATGTGACGATATGGCAGGGTGCTGCACCATAGAGTTCACGTAAGTAGCACTGTCTATGTGCTGCAGATGAGACAGTGAATATCCAGAGGTGGTCATGTCCATGTTGATGCACGGTTTCACATCCTCCGCCGAGTCGGAGTTGCTGTTTGATCTGGGTATGCTGTCACTGTGGGGCATATCTTTGCTGTTCCAGTAGATAGAACTCTGGTGCTGGCAGGACAAGGGCTGGTAACAAGTGGCACACGTAGATCCTGAACAACAGCGCTTCCTCTTGGGAATCACAATTTCATCAGTTCTTGCCGATTTTTTTGTGTCAATTCTCTTTTTTCTAGGCTTGCTAGGATCTAGAGAATTTTTCTCACTTTCATTTTTAGTTTTCATAGTTTTCTTGGCCTTTTCAAGTTTCTTTTTAGCTTTCAATTTGAGCATTTTCTTATTTAACAGTGAAGATTTTGCTTTCAGAAGTTTCTTGCTGTCTTTTTCCTTCTCACTTTTAAGTGATTTTAAACTTGTCAAATTCTTATTCTTCTGCAATTTCTTTGCAATTTTCCTCTCAACATTCTTTGCTTTTTTGACAACTTTAGGTAAACTTGGACTTTCTTTTTCCTCAACAGGTAGATCAGCTTGGGAAGACCTTCGTTTTTTGGGAGATTTAGGAGCTGGTGGTTCTTTCTCAAATAAAATATTCACCATGGCCATTGCATTTAAGCTGGCCTCTCTTCTTACTCTACGACCCGGCATTGGAGTAGGTTCAGAGTTCTTTCGTTTTCTATGTTTTGGAGAGGTTTTACCTGCTTTTTGGGGGCTGATCTCCTTTTTGGGAGACTTTCTTTCATTTTTCTCCACACTTTCTTGCCTTCTCACTTTCTCCTTTTTAGTCTTTTTACCAGAAGACTCCTTGTCACTCTCAGTCTTTACATTTTTATCTGCTTTTTTGGGCGATTTGGATGCTGATGCCTTGAACCTGTCTGATGAATTGCCAGGTTTTACATAATCAAACAGTTGATCAGTAGAATTCAGAGCATTAGTCGAGTCATTGATCTTCTCTGGAGACCTGCTGCCAGTCACACTATGATATACAGAGTCAGAACTCAAAGAATGGAGAAACGCAGATTCCTTGTAAGTGATTACGTTTTCTGTTGACAGTCTAGAGCCAATGTTATGAAGTCTTTTGTATTCTTCAACTGAGAGACCAGACGGTTTGTCTTTTTCCTTTTCCTCCTACAAGAGACAAATTACATTAAATATAATGTCATTACCTTTCGCTTCTTTGAAGATTTTGAGTGCTTAATTAAAATCAGTGAATTACCATGCACTCATGATTTTCTGCACTCCACTGCATTTTATTAACAACTTGTTTAAAAATATTTAAAAGAAAAGGGTAATTCGACATTGAGATGAACAAGAGGCCCATGGGCCACATCGCTCACCTGAGGAACAATAGGTATAATAAAATCAGCTTAATGGAGTCATAATACAAACTATCTGGACAATGTACAATAATACATGTTGATCCTGTATAAATAAAATCCATTTTCCCCTGGATATTCTTATGTTTATAATCATTAGTCCCTTTTCTAACAGGACGATTTTATAGTCATATCATATGTTGAGTATTGCAGTTCTCAAAAAGATCCTTAACAATTGTTTATATATGGGATATAAACGTACATAAACTCTGAACCTTCTTGTGAGGCCAAAGAATTGTCCTGGGGCCAAAGTCTTAACAATTATAAAGAATCATCTGGCTGATTAGTTTCTGAGAAGAAGATTTTTAAAGATTTACCATATATATTCCTTTGTTAAACTTTGACCCCCCATTGTGGCCCCATCCTACCCCTGGGGATCATGATTTTCACAACTATGAATTTATACTAACTGAGGATGCTTCCACACAAGTTTCAGCTTTCCTGGCTGATTAGTTTCTGAAAGGAAGATTTTTAAAGATTAACTTTATATATTCCTATGTTAAAATTCGACACCCCATTGTGGCCCCACCCTACCCCCGGGGGTCATGATTTTCACAACTTTGAATCTACACTACCTGAGGATGCTTCCACATAAGTTTCAGCTTTACTGGCTGATTAGTTTCTGAGAGGAAGATTTTTAAAGATTTACTCTATATATTCCTATGTAAAACTTCGATCCCCCATTGTGGCCCCACCCTGCCCCCGGGGGTCATGATTTTCACAACTTTGAATCTACACTACCTGAGGATGCTTTCACACAGGTTTCAGCTTTCCTGGCTGATTAGTTTCTGAGAGGAAGATTTTAAAAGATTTACTCTATATATTCCTATGTAAAACTTCGACCACCCATTGTGGCCCCACCCTACCCCCGGGGATCATGATTTTCACAACTTTGAATCTACACTACCTGAGGATGCTTCCATACAAGTTTCAGCTTTACTGGTCTTATGGTTCATGAGAAGAAGATTTTCAAAGATTTACTCTGTATATTCCTATGTAAAACTTCGACACCCCATTGTGGCCCCATCCTACCCCCGGGGGTCATGATTTTCACAACTTTGAATCTACACTACCTAAGGATGCTTCCATACAAGTTTCAGCTTTACTGGTCTTATGGTTCATGAGAAGAAAATTTTTAAAGATTTACTCTATATATTCCTATGTTAAATTTCGACCCTCCATTGTGGCCCCACCCTACCCTCGGGGGTCATGATTTTCACAAATTAGAATCTACACTACCTGAGGATGCTTCCACACAAGTTTCAGCTTTCCTGGTCTTATGGTTCATGAGAAGAAGATTTTCAAAGATTTACTCTGTATATTCCTATGTAAAACTTCGACCCCCCATGGTGGCCCCACCCTACCCCCGGGGGTCATGATTTTCACAAATTAGAATCTACACTACCTGATGATGCTTCCACACAAGTTTCAGCTTTCCTGGTCTTATGGTTCATGAGAAGAAGATTTTTAAAGATTTACTCTATATATTCCTATGTTAAATTTCGACCCCCCCATTGTGGCCCCACCCTACCCCCGGGGGTCATGATTTTCACAAATTAGAATCTACACTACCTGATGATGCTTCCACACAAGTTTCAGCTTTCCTGGTCTTATGGTTCATGAGAAGAAGATTTTTGAAAATTTCTCGAAAATTTTCATAAATTCCTTATTATCTCCCTTTGCAAAAGGGCGTGATCCTTAATTTTCACAAATTTAAATCCCCTTAGGCTAAGGATGCTTTGTGCCAAGTTTGGTTGAAATTGGCCCAGTGGTTCTTGAGAAGATGTTGAAAATGTGAAAAGTTTACAGACAGACGGACAGACGGACAGACGGACAGACGGACGGACAGACAGACAGACAGACGGACGACAGACAAAATGTGATCAGAATAGCTCACTTGAGCTTTCAGCTCGGTGAGCTAATAAAAAAGCACAAATCAGAGCTCCAATTCAGTTGAAGAATAGTTTCATTCTTAGTCATAATCCTGACAGGAAATCAAATAATATTGAGAAAAAAGGGACAGATACAATCATATACTTGTAGGTGAAAACCTATGACAGGTAACAAGTTAAAATTTTGCATTTTGATAAAGCACAAAATTCAAAATTAACCATTTCATATACTGAGGTTGAGTACTGTATTATAAAGAGTTTTAAAATAACTCGTGTAACCCAGCGATACTCAATACATGTAGGATCCTCATTTTGTTCCTAAACTGTCACATTACTAGACACGTCTTACACATCCTTGTTCTGTATGTACTTTAACATATACAGTAAATATCCTCTCACTACACAAATCTCACAGGAGTGCACATTTAGCATATAAACCGCCAATAAAAATCTTAGAGGTTTCAATCACAAAATGTGTTGCAGTTTAAAAAATAAAAGGTGAGCATGACAATCGGGGTTAGGCAGTGAAAACAGCTGTTCAGTCTTTGTTTATCTCTCTAAATTATGCAACTACATTCGTATTAAACAAAGCTGCAATTCATTACTTGTAGAATGAATGTAGGTATAGATATAAAACTGTATATCCCACAACATATATATTTTTTCCTGAATCCTATTGGTGCTTACAAGTCTAAATAACTTTTCAAAAACAAAGCACTTGAAATGAACTAATTCTGTAACACAAAACTAAAATAAAGCAAAAACACTCAATGCATGGTTGTTATGGATCAATTAATACAAAGTTACTTTGCGATGAATTTTACATGAATACGCCAACTGTTAATTTAATAATAATATTCACGTAACTCATCTTGAGCAATATGATATTAGCAAAAACACTCACTGGTATTAAAGATTCATAAAAATAAAAAGTTTCAAAGGATTGGCATCTCCCATGTCTGTGTTAAAAACACATTAAAAACAACTACCGTACACACAAACATGCAATCATCAAGGAATATGTGCATGTTTCTATGTCCAAATATTTTTTATCAATTCAATTAAATAGACCTCTGATATCTTAGAACTACACTTAATTGCTACAAAATCTCTTTTAACATTGAAATAACAACACTGATTCACCCAAGTCTGTGAAATTCACATAAAAATCTAATTTTTTTTATACGTGTACCACCCTATTGGCCTATATAATGATAGAACTTGTTGAAAAGATCAAAATAATTCAATACCTGGGGATAAAAACCAGCTAGTACCGCTTATTTCATATGATTTTGCTAGAGATGTTATGTATGATTTCTGACCTTGAGAATGACCATGCCTGTTCTATTTCATAATTAAAATTGAACCTCATCATTTATTTAAAGGCAACAGCTTGTAAAATCATCACAGATTTCAAATTACATCAAGAGTAAATATATCAGAGAGTACGCTATATAGAAACATTACCCATAATCTGAGAACACCAAATTTTTAAAGGACACCAGGTATGTGACTTAGGGTAAACACAATGACTTGTTTAAAGCCTTGACAATAAATCAAGTTTCATTTTCCTTGTTAACAGTACGCTCTCTGTGTTGAATTACGGCTAAATCTTCACATTACCTGACAAAATTTTTCAAAAAATATATATATTTTTTTGAAAATGAAATACCTAACAATCCAATGAAGAGAGTGAAAATAAAGCACCTGTTGTGTTAAAGCACCACTTCCTAGTAAATCACTCAGTCCATCAAACAGAGCACTGATTAAACTTCTTCCTGTTTTGCCAACTCCTGGATGAGGTCACAATAATAAGAGAAGGAAGAACTGAATGTGAGCAGTGTTCTTTACTTGAGAGAACTGTGGGACGTGATAACTGATGAAGCTTATGGCTCTGTTGGTAATGAAAGCCTAGAACCAATAGGATTGGTAGCCCAGCTCTCATTGAATAAAATCAATATCTGTCATCCGCCTCAGCAGCAGTTTCGTGGCTAAGACAATACTGTATATATTCATTGCTGCATTATCTAATACATTGTACACACATGCTGCATGTAGGTGGAAGTCATTCAAGCATTTTATTGGCAAGAAACAAGATGTATGGTATTTATTAGACTGCGCATGTACTTTATTTGGATTCTAAGGTATTTTTTGGACAGTGAAAGTATTTGAAAAAAATCAAAGTTTATAAAAGGACCAAAAGATTTTAGAAGTAAAATGATAAAAAGATGTTTCTTCCTGAACAAATGTCAGTCATGATATTTTGACTGTCAAATTGTCATTTTAAAATGTGTGCATCTTAATTCTATTAACTCATACTGACCATGAGAAAATGCATAAACAGGTCTCTTCAGCCTTGCATGATATGCACCAACCAATTCTTTATTTACTTCTCAAGATCACAATATGTATTAAATCAATTAATAGCTGTTTATCAGTTAAAAATTTAATCCATTTCTGAAAAAATAAATACCTTGCCATATTTCTTTACCAAAAAGAAAAAAATTACTTTTTTTTCCTTTCATTAAAAAATTTAAAGGGCAAAAAAAAAAAAAACCACAACAGATAAAACAAAAATTGTTGCATAATTCTGCTAAATAAATTGCTCCAAAGAGCTGAGAAATATCAAAGGATAAAATTAATCCAAATTCCTTTAACAAATAACTACAGAACTTGCTATGAATTACATGTACAATCAATAAGACCAGAGGTGTCCCTTTGAGGCATAAGGGTTACACAGTTCAACATTGTGCCAGTATCAATGAGCTTGAACAGAAATATCTATGCAGGTTTGATTAAAATGATGTTTATATTTCACTCTAAAATCTCTTGGTTGTTATAAATGTGTTTTGGCAACTCGTCTGTGATTTGACACTTTATCATGTCAATCATTTTAGAATCTACAATTTTTTCTACATCTAAAATCTTGTAGAAGGGAAATCTCAACCAAAAAAGTCTTCAGCTGAAACCAAGTTCCTGAAATAAGGACCTAGAGCTCCATTACATTAATTCAATGGTGAAAAAAACGTGACATTAAAGAAAATATAAACATATTGAGTACAAAACCGCCACCAAAATTTCAAAATCACTCAACTCAGACCTCAACTTAAATCCTCAAAAGAGAAATGCATAAATATGAGGTCAATACTCAGACTTGAGACATGACTTTAGGAAAGTTGGTGATGCTGGAGCCAGGTATACAAAACAGCATTTGTGAACTAAACCACTTCTGTTAATTAAAACTATCATAAGAAATAAGCAAGCATATTAAGACTGTGGAATCATTTCATATATATTTCAAATCTTAAATGTAACTGTAACAACAGCAGGAGGTGAAGCCCTTCTTCATAATGCATGGTAATAATTACATGACTCACTGTCACAAAATATTAATACATGTACTTTTGTGTACTGTAGATATGGTAATTCATGTTGGGTAACATGCTCTTTAACAATGTTCTCACAGAGAGAGAGAGAGAGAGAGAGAGAGAGAGAGAGAGAGAGAGAGAGAGAGCGAGAGCAAAGTCATGATAAACAGCGGAACAATACATATTTTAAAATAATACATGAATTTTAGAGAATACTTAGGAAGATATAGATCATTTAGGGATTTGGAAAACATAACAAAAGATGAACAAAATAATGCATTATTCAGATACATTCTGAGAAAAAAGAGAAATATCTACAATCATGTCATGTCATAGTTGGTCTTTAACTGATAAATAAATCTACTTCTTCCTACTTGAAACCTTATATAAAACTAATGACTTCCCTTTTTTATGTGGAAAATCCACTTTTAAATTATAGAAGGTAAATCCAATATCATTTTCCTCCTTAAAATTTCTGACACAGTATCAATAATTAACATTATATAAATAATTTGCCCAAGGTAAAAATATATATTTCCCTGAATTTGATCATTAAAATATCAGTCATTCTCTGAAAATCATAAATACTGTTTCAATAAAATCTTTATAGCATTCAATGGCATTCAAAAGAGGTCGAGGTCATTAAAGACCACACTATTATATATAGAGAGGTTTAGTATAAATACGTATCTTAATGACATTTCTGTATGCTTTTGCTAGGCCTATATAAAAATCAACATGTCAATTTGTCATCATAGAAACATGATAAACTGATAGTATAGTCACTAAAAAAGATAAGAACAAGACAAAAATTTGCATATTACAAGTACCTTTAGGTGCAAATGTAGTCATTAGCGACACGCTAAACTGCACGCACGTGCTGTGAATACACACTGACACCAGAAGGGTAACGCTACAGTCTATTTCACGCCGTTTTCAATATCGCAAAAAGTGAATAAATTGTTTCCATTGCAAAAGTGTGCTTCTTTAAACTCTGAACGGGGCAATAAACAGGCTATTTACCACTAAAGTATATTGCAACGATAAAACCCCACACAGGATGTAAACAAACCAAGCATCGCTAGTCTATCTGTAACGCCCTTCATTAAATGCAATTTAAAAAGAATCCAAAATATGTTCAGCTATACCTTGCTTTGTATAAAAGTAATTTGTTACTTACTTCTTCTTTGGAATCCTTGATAAGTGTTGTTTTATCATTTCCTTCACTCTCCACGTAAGTCGCCATTGATTTATCTAAGGTTGCACTAATGACCCGTAAAGTGTCTACTCGTCACATTTGCAAGTTCTTTTTATAGAATTAGCCGATTGTGTATTTTTAGATCTTACTAAATATAAAAATAATTAATGTGCATTGCAAAACAAACCAATCATCTAAATAAAATTCATTTTAAAAAGCATTTCTTTTTTTAAATAAGATAATTGATAGATTTTTTTATAAGTTTTTTAAAATTGACGCCATATGAATAATATTCAAGGTTCAGATAATGACCTAAATCAGCACTTGTCTTTTTAATATTTGAAAATATAGTTAATGTTATTTAAAACGTAGTTAAAACAAAAAATTATATTTAATTTGAAAATCCAGCTATATACACTTTCTTTAAAAGCGTAAACTCCTGCAAGTATATATTAATGTAAATTGCACAGGACACTTAACACTTATGACAACTGATGTGACAAACACACACACACACACACACACACACACACACACACACACACACACACACACACACACACACACACACACACACACACACACACACACACACACACACACACACACACACACACACACACACACACACACTATTGTATCGATGAATCATTTTGCATATGGTTAGTAATGTGGTCCTGGTCATTCTTTGCTATTATTTCATTTATTATTTGTTATACTCAATCTTAAAAAAAATATTTTTTTAAATACATATATATATATATATGCCCCATGAAGGCCCTTGATTAGTGAATAAACATAGTTACTTTAAACATAGACATATAACGAATGCTTTAATCACGTAACAATTGTCTATTAATTAAGATCAACAGAAGTTGTGTTGCAGCTTACAAGTACATGCACCATTCGTTCCATCCTGCTACCATGATATATAAGTTTAAAATACATGAATGTCTATATAGGTTCGCGTTGCTTATCAAAATTTTAATATTATACCATGTATCAATACCGGTATGCCACTGCATGGGTTGTAAATAAAATAGCAAATAAAAATATATATACTCCGCCAAATTTTATAAATCCAGTTGATAAAGTATCAGCAGGCTTTTTGGTACATATTGAAATATCGGTTCTAAACTTATATATATATTCATGTAAATATAGGTCTCTGGGGTCGCAGTTCTACTTAGATAATTTTTTCAAGCAAACGCAATATACCGGTAAAAGTTTTCATTCTTCTTTAAAATCGAGAATATAGTCCCTTTTTCCTCTTATTCTAAGTGCTAGCTGCATATCTTTGGGTAAAATTGTGACTCTTTTCCCATGCAAGGCGCAGAGGTTCGTGTCCGCCAAAACGTTGACAATAAAATCTTCACAAGCCTCCTGAAATATGAGATTAAAATAAAAGATGTGAATTGAAAAAAAAAATGAATTCTCTATCAAAACGTTTTAGGTTCACCACTAATCTTTAAATCTATGTTCGTTTTAATATTTTCTTGATGTATACTTAATGGACTGCCTTTGGTTAAACAATGACACTAATTGACTTTCTAAATATTTTCCGTCTCTTGAAAAGATTTTTAAAGCAAAGTTCATCTATAATGAAAACCATTATATTCCAAACTACATTTCAATCTCGCATATTGCAGAAACAAAGAGGTCGTACTAAGTCACAATTTCTTTTGTAAAATGCGGTGCAAATGAGAGAGAACTCATATGACAAAATCAAATTATAATCTCAGAAGTTTTAATTTTAATTTTTTCACGTGAATGAATATAACAGTACATGTACATGCATTTCCGGAACTTTTTAAAAAATCCTCAAAAGAGTTATTGAGTACTTATGATAGATCATAATGCGTACATTTAAGGAATAGGGCTTTATGATAGATTTGATAACGTCCCGACCAAAATTATCACCTCATAATATTCAAAGAATGATTTCTTATTATATACTTATTTATACAATTTTCAGTAGTGATAAGTATGCGAACCCCAATTGCGCCCCCAACCATACGTCATTTGTGTTGGACTGTTACAATGAATGAATAATGTAAATATTGTCGTATAAAATACAAAAACAAAATACATTGCGTGGATTATTTCGTAATAGGCCGAAGCTATACTAATGGGTTTATGCATTTTTTTTTTACGCTACCTTCATTCCCGAATGAATTGTTTAAATTGAATTTTAAATAGTCTTTAGATGAAAACAAGCATATATATCAATGAAATGTTCATGAATAGTCATCTGAAATTTTACAAGCTTAGGCTTTTAGGTCTACTTCGCTAAGCAGGGATTGGAGTGGATCAAACACTACACTTACGTTAGCTCTTTGTAAAGTTGTATCATTGTACACACTACTATAAATGATCACAAAAAGATGTACACATTTATAATTTTACAAAAAACTTAAACACTCACCTAAAAAAAAACCATAAGTCGGTCAAATCCACATACTGTCGCGGATATTTATAATGTTAGGCCTACCTGTAAAGCAAATCAGGAAGGAGTTTTTTCCGCCGGATAAATTTCTCAGATTTAAGTCCATATTCTTTACACTGAGACTCACATTCTACTCTGGGGGTGGGAGGGGGGGGGGGTAGCCAATGTAAACAAAACTATCAAATATGTACATACTGTGAAACGTATATGTTGAATATGTTATACATGTAGGGAGGGGGGGGGGCGAATCTTAAGAGTTTTTTATAATTTGTGCCCAATCCATAATACAATAAAATATGTTGAACAGTTCAGATCAAATACCTGTAAAGCATGTAATGCCGATGTCTGAAATCTTATTCCCTCAAACCGTTCATTCGTGAGAGATTTAACAATCCTCTGAAAAGAAAGTTTTGGGATCAGCAAGTTGGTTGTTCTCTGGTACCTCCTGATTTCCAAGAGAGCACTTGAGCTCGGTCTCCAATTCCGTGGTTCTTTTATCCCTCCAGTTACCTTAGACTGCAGTTGAAGCTTATGTAAGGCGTTAAAAGTTTTAGAGATATTAACAATTGTATTTCCTTTAGGTGCCAGATGATTAGGTTTTCTTTGAACTTGCTTCATACGTGCCATTTGGAGAACACATTTATCGTCTGCAAGACGTAAACAAAAAGTAGAACTCTTCTTTATCGGAGGGCCGAAGAAGATTCATTTCCGTGATAAACAACGTGCACGATGTCAGACAGTTTATAGCATCTTCGGTATTGTAATGGAGAAAGAAATACAGTCTTTGAGATTGCAACTTGAACAAATAGATCAAGAAAACAAGAGATTAAGAGACCTTTTGGTAAACTTGTCTAAAGATAACTCTGTAGTGAAGTCAACTTATGTGCAATGCAATTATTCTTACAATGCTCCTATATAGACATGATAGAGGAAACTCGAATTTTGATTCTTGTGAGACCTCGAGCCGTTTTAACAAGAGCTTGAACTATGGACAGTACGTGACAAACTCCAGTTTTATGAACGGGGGGTCTGCTCATGGTAATATGTCCAGTCATTGGCTAATAGACATGGGTATATTGAACTCCCCGCAATGACACTCGTCTGCCTTTATAGAGGGCTGTATATTTCATTGAAACCGCATCAATTTACACAACAGAGCAGAAACTGAGGAAAAATATTCCGTTTTTACAGTCTATGAATATAAATGAGCTTCTCTTCAGGAATTAGAAAAAAGGAAGTCATTATTTGTTAGCTAGTTTTGATGAGCAAACTAGATAGTAACATCCCACTAAAGTCCAAGTTATTGTTGAAACGGCTTTATTTATATGGGCGAAGGTCTTGATATTAATGAGGTCAAATTTCAACGGACTTTACTTTTTGTTTACATTCTCTCAGGAAATTTTGATACTGTGAGAGACTAGCAATCAACTGCATGCATGACCATCACATTTCGCGCCCTCTCCCTAAATGTTCTTTGGCCTACAAAATCGTCCCAGGCTCTTCCACTGGCAGGAGTTAACCTGTCAGTTCAAGAGGGGTTGGCACAGTACCAAATGGTTGAAACAAGTATTTGATTTGCATGTGATATCATTGGTTAATAGTTCCATGTTAATATGATGCAAAAGCATTATACATGCAATAAAACATGATATTAAGTAGGATATATCGCACTGTTTTGTTAATTTCCAACACAGCAAGGAATGAATCAACTTTACTCTTAGTAAACTTCCTATTAAAGTATTTACGTATTTAAAAAAAAATGTGGTTTGGATCATCTTGTAGCTTTATAAATGTTTTAATCTTAAGGAAAATGCATAACAATTATGTTTTTAGTAATCTACTTGTTATTAAAGATTTACATGAAGCTGTCTCTCAGACTCTGCATAGTAAACAGAGTAGTGCAAGGCGCAGTGTGTGCGCAAATAGTAAAATTTGCCAGATGCCTCATACTCACACAACTGTGAACGGCTTTAATTATTCTAGAATAGGATTTGAACCTGGGTCCCTTGAATCTCTAGTCAAGTGCTTTACCAACTAAGCTATCAGTTGCTGGTATTCTAACTAGTCTGACCAACACATTTTAATTGTATTGGTTATAAATTCCCTCAAATTGAAGTTAAGCAGACTGTAAATGTAGATACTTTTAGGAATACAATATCTCTCAGCAGGCTATCGTTTGTCCTGTAGGATGATCGGCAACTTTGCCAACCTGTTTACTACATAACTGTTACACATGATTATATTCAAGTTATCACCAAGCAGGTTTCCTCTTGTAGAAAATTCAAGATACTGACCCACATGTAGTTAATGATAAATTGGAACCAAGGTCTTCACTATCAAATGCAGAAATAGGGAGATACAGCAGACAGTTGATTCTTCCAGAAATCGGAGTACAAGGTATGTGGACCGAATCCTGGTGGTTTCACTCAAAGTACATCACGGTATGCAAGGTATACTTTGGTTACTTGTTTACACTGAGTGGTTTTGCTGCAAATGTTTGTTTATGGTTGTTTGGTCAGTGAAGTGATTAGATTAATGATTACAAATGTTAACTTTATTGACCTTAACGATTTGCTAATCTTTACCAAATTATTTTTATGTAAATGATGAATATATTATTAGGTTTTACAACTGTGGAGGCTTTCATTACTGATTTATAATTCAAGCACTTTTTATATCCCTGTCCAAAGGAGAGGGAGTATACTGTTTTTACCCTTGTATGTCTGTCTGTCTGCCCGGACCATTTCTGTTGCATTTTTTCTCCGCCACATGAAGTGGCAGAGGTATACCATATATCATATACCCGGTATATGGGATTCATTTTTGTACCAATCAGACATCAACTTCCTGTCAAATAACGATTTCAAAATATTTCATATACATGTATAATGATACATTTTGAAAATATGAATTTAAACTAATTTAAGGGCAGCTGAAGTTGGCTAACACATCTGTATTGGTGGTTGGTGCTGGGGGCCTAGGTTGTCCTGCTGGGATATATTTGGCAGCAGCTGGAGTAGGTAAGCAGTTTCCTGGTATGGAATGGTTGAGCAGTACCAGTATTCAGATTCAAATCTTTAGGAAACATCTTCTACATTGACTGTTCTGATAAGGACTTAAATATTTGAAATAAAGAAGGAAGCAAGCAATTACACATTGTTTACATGTATACAGAAATTCTAAGTCTGTTTTATAAGCTTAGTAACAAATGTATTTTGCAGTAAAAAGTTCTTCACTAATTTAGAGTTGGAGTCTTATTATTCTTTGCCAAGACAGTTATAACATCATCTCAATTGTATTTTAATTTTTTTTTTCAATCTGATTACTGGGTAATAATATAATTGTTTAATGAAATAAGGCTCTTTTATTGATAATTTTGGTTTCCAGGTAGAATAGGTTTCATAGACTATGACGCAGTAGAACTGTCCAACCTCCATCGCCAGATTCTTCACTCGGAGGGAAAAGTGGGCGTGGCAAAATCTTCTTCAGCAGCCTCTGCTTGCAGTCAGTAAGTGATTCTTAATTACAACAACAAAACACTTGTCCACTCCTAATTGAAAGTTGATTGGAAAACACTTCAGAAAGGGGCAATACTGTGGTTTCATCAGTTTTCGTTGAATACCAATTTTCCTGAATTTTATTGTTGAGTTGATCCATGAAATCAATTGTTCATTAAAGCGAATATTTTATGTTATTGATCAATTTCCAATTGACAGTACATTTGAAAGTCACAAATAGTTGTACATGTATGTGTATGCCAATTTTGAGTTTATCATCTCAAAAATAAAGCCAAACAATTATATATATATAAAGGATGTGAAATAAAGTTCCTAGTAAATTGGCAAAAAATAAATTTCGGAAATTTCTCTTTTCAGTGTACATGTACTTAATCTTCGATATATGTACTCTTATAAAATCCCTTTTCTTTCCCAAGAAAAAACAATAACATGGGAGATATAAATCATTATTTATGGTAGAGGTACACTGTTTACATTCAATCTCTTTTAGCTCCACCCCACATTTTAAAGCCTTTAAAATATACGAGTGCAATTAGGTACATTTTTCTCCATCAATTGGTCAATGTAACTTCTCAAAATCTATCTATATATAAAAGGAGAAAAATGTACCTCACTGCGCTCATATGTAACTACATGTATTATAAAATGCTGAAGTCCATTGGGTCTTCCCCATTACAAACTGATGTTGTTTATCTGGTGTGAACTCCCTTAACCTTTCATGTAACTCATCTGTGCCACACTTGTCATGTGACATAGATTTCAGTAAGTGTGTTCGACATGACTTGATATGCCATTTACATTCATTTATGAAAATACATTATCTGTAATTTTTTTTATCAACAGATTTCATTTTTGATCCTTAAGCTTCCCCCCCTCCCCAACTGGTAAGAATTTGGTGATACTGGTAAATAAAGTCATGTACGTGATAGTATGTAATGTTAAAAACTCTTTTCCGCTCTGCTCAATTCCTTCATATACATATCATCTGTTGTACCAAGATCTACCCATTCAATTTATTTTTATTCATTGGAAGGGCAGGATCATATCCCAGAACGAATTTCGTTGTTACAGGGTGTACAAAATCATCAGTAATGCATCAATCATTACAATAAAAACGATCAACACTATCAACACTTAAGCAGGATGTGTCATATTCATTCACTTTTGTTTTAATATGATCAAAAGATTGGTAGTTTTTATACAATTTATTGTTAGTTTTATACAATTTATTGTATAAAAAGGGGTTGCTATTATATGTTTAAGGGATATCATCCTTTAAACAGAGTTTGATGATTTGATCCGCGAGGCATAAAACCCCTGATACTGTGATATGAGCAAAACTTAATGGACATGTGTCTTTTAAATACAGATCAGTTTGTTGTGAAATATTAAAGAAAAAAATAAAGCAAGTTAATTGAGACTCACCAAAAATAGATTGCAGATAATTAATTATAAATACAAATACAACAGTTACTACCCTTAACACAACTGATGACTATATTTTTAGAGTTACTGTCCTTTGTACAGTGCTTCCAAAAGTTAAAATAACTATTCTTGTTGCATTTTAGATTTGTTCAAACATCTACTGCTTTTTTGGGAATATGACATTTTTAGTAGTTACCTGTAATTCTACATTAAAAAAAAAGAAAGAAAATTAACTTTTAATTAGTTATTAATGAGGGTATGTATCAATTTATTCTCATAGAATTTTCAGATCACCTTTCAGTTTCTTTTGAAATTAGTATCAATTATGCATTATCATATTGCTCTATGTCAATCCCTTTGCAGTAGAGTTTATGGAGCTGCACTATAAAAAAATCATACAAATTTCTCTGGTGAAAACATGCATACTTTACTGTTAGTTAATCTTTCTTGAATTTCAAAACAAATATTGGTTTTAATTAGCAGTCATACTAAGAACACAAACACATTATTTTGTAGTATTAAACACATTCAGTATTGACACCCCAATTGATTTAATCCAAAGTTAGCACTCAACTACATAAAACATCAAATGACCAATTGCATCATTTGCAAACATAAAAAAGGAGTGGGGGTTTCTTAATGTGAAAATGTCTAAAAACCTTTTATATATATACATGTACCTTGTTTGTGCAATAATCATAAATAAACACGTACACCAGAATTTGACTTTTATGTCGGAATTGTTATTATGTTAACACTGCGTTTATTCTTGCAAGGGTCAATTAAATCATGGCGCTGTTTAATTAAGGTAATGACAGTCAAACCTGTTTACTCCCACAGAAAACTGAATAACCCACTTAAGACCCACCATAAAGAGATGACTGTTTTAATATACTTCTAGCCGTAAATGTAACTGTCATTCATTGTGCATCCATTCTCATTGCTGTTGTTGTTGTTGTGCAGGTTGAACTCTCATGTGCAATGTGTTCCGCACCACGTACAACTTGACAGCTCAAACGCACTGCAGATCATTAAGAAGTATCCTTTGTACTCATTTATATGACGTACATCTCATACCCTTGGACCAAAATGCCTGCAAGAAATATGGGAACCAACGGAAACCTGTTCCCTTGGATTGTCATAACTGTTACTCTATAAGTAAACAGGAGAGAAGTGTGAAATGTGTCAGTTATATATGCATGTTAATCTGCTATTCATATAATCATGACAAAAGGTGACACTGATAAATCTATCAATATACATGTATGTTTAATAACTACATTTATCAAATACACATGCATTTCTCTGCATAAACTTAATAATTCATATTTGGTTTTCTTGCAATTGCTTGGAAGGTATTGAATTAACAAGAGTAATTGAAAAATTATTATTAAAAGAACACATTTGGGTATTTACATTGTGTACTAATTTTTCATACAGCACAAATAAAAAATGCATTGCATATAACACCAGCTTATTTTAATGTTCAAACTACAGTTTAGGTTTACATTAGTTTGAACATTGTTTGATTTCTTTTATTCAATGCAGTTAAGTCATGGTTTGTACAATGAAATGTTATAAATTGAGTTTTCCTTAATGATTTTAAGTTATGATATTGTTTTGGATGCCAGTGATAATGTAGCCACACGCTACCTGCTAAATGATGCTTGCATTCTATCCCAGAAACCTCTGGTGTCAGGAAGTGCTCTTAGGTTTGAAGGGCAGGTATGGTATAGTATATGATTATATGAAACCAAACTTCTTTCAATGTACAGTATATGTAATAATGATAGTCAAAGTTTTAGCTGACAAAATTTTGCAGGAAGCCTTTTTGTCAAATATATGAGGGAATATTTATATATATTATCTTATTTTTGTTGTACAATTACAATGACTTGTCTTACTATAACAGATCATTATCAATAGATTTCTGTCATGTCATTGCGTTCTTTCCATAGATCAATCCTCTCGTATTTTCGTTTGAGTGTGATGTCACCGTAACTCGTACATAGATCAATTATTTCCTGAAATGATTGCGATCATCCATTCAGTGAAGTATTCAATATGTCAGCCTACAGGACGGTGGTGTCTTCCGTCTCTGTGTGGTAAAATGGTGTGAGTTTTACGACTGTGAATATTTGCTGTAATGCTTCTTATTCATCATTAATAGGCAGGTGTGCACCACAGTGATATATAAACCTTTATTGTGACCAAAAATAGTCGGTTTACATAAATCAAAGATTTAACCACTTTGGTACTTGAGCGCTAGCTCCTGTACAAGGATCATTCACTCTCTTAAACTTTGGGTAGAAATATTTATACATACTCCCAGTACCCATACATGTATGGACTATAAGCATCCGTAAGCAATTTCAAAGTTTACTTTTCTTCATATTTAATACACACACAAAAATTGTTTTGATACTCATGGAATAGGTCACATTTTTGTAGAACAGTAGATGTTTTAAGGAGGGTACTGTAGATTTCTTATTTTAAGCGAGTACATCAACTTCTGCGAATCAACCTTTTTGCAACTATTGGGGAGAATATAAAATCACGAATGCCAAATTTTTTATCCTAGTTTTAGTTTTCCTCTCTCAGAAAAATAGAAGTGAGATTATAAAAGACGCGAAATGTGCTTCTTGCAATTTTACGGGGATATTTATTCCTTGCTTTTGATTAGGAATTTACAGCATTTTTTTACTTTTATTGTTCAATTGCAAGATATTACACATTCCAACAAAATATACAAATAAGTAGGAAAAGGTTATGTTGTAGAAGAAAATACATGTATTTTTAATTTGGTGAAAATTTTAAGCAAGACATTTCATATTTTTTATTCATCTTCCACAGTTGACAGTGTATGGTTATAAAGATGGACCCTGCTACAGATGTCTGTACCCCAAACCCCCTCCCCCAGAGACTGTCACCAACTGCTCTGATGGGGGTGTGCTGGGAGTCAGTAAGTTTAAATTGTCAGATATATGTACAATTGTATCAGTGCTGGAGAGTTGAATTCCCCGATTGATTCCTCTATGCAATCAGATGTAGAAAAATTTGGAGGCCGATAAATTTTTTTGTGCCTGCGTAATATAATCATCAAATATTCCTTGAAAGATACATTAATAAATTGCAGCGATTATAAACTTACCGGTAGTTTAACAAACTACCAATAACTTTAAAAATATTGTTACAACTATCGTTACATGTACATGTAACTTCTTAGATAAGGCTACACCAATACAATTTCTTGTTCATCGCAGATCCAGAGAAAATCAGGCGAGCAATTAAATAATAAAATTATTATTTTTTGTTGCCAAAATTTTTACATAAATACTTAGATCTGTGCAACGGTCATATTTTTTCTTCTTCTTTCTGATTAATAAATTAAAACTATCTGAAAAATAAAGCGGAAATACAACAGAAAACAGTGCAGAATTTCCTGGATGCGAGAAATTAAAAATAATATTATTCATAGAAGTTTTATTTAAATTTGAGCGCGCGGGTTCCGATGAACAAGAAATTATATTGGTGTGGCCCAAGACCATATTTTTTTCTTAGTTTGTTTTATCTAATGAAGTCTTTTCCCCCAAATCAAATTTTATTGCTGATTTTATTAATACATGTACATGTAAATATGATGGGTTTGTTTAATTCATTCATCTGACTCCACAGACTGAATTTTGTATACTGTTTTCAAATTCTAGAATTTAGGTCAGTCAATCTTGAAAAACAACTACCCTGATAATAAAAAAAGTGGCATTAAAACAGTTTTTGGTTTCATTTAGGAGTTACGATTTTCAGAAAATCTTGTCAAAGCATGCACAAAATATATTTACCTTTAGATACTTATTACATATATGTATAAATTATGCCAGCTAATGTAAATCTAATGTTATGGTCAATGACCGGTTGCCCGAAATAGTAGTGTTATGTGTATTTTAGAGCATTTCTTGCATAGAAATGTAATACTGTACAGGCATTAATTAACATACTGGCCAAAGTCACAAGGACTTTCAACTTGGCTAATACTTGGATATGCCATGACTAAATGCCCTTTTAGGAGTATTTATTCTATGTGTCTCTGAACACCAGAGGATAGTTTATATTTTGATTTTTTTTTCATTTCAAATCATGTATACACATGACAGTATATACATATACATGTAATGTGTTTTTACCTATTAAATGAAAATAATTAAGATAAACATGAATATCATTCATAATGTTTAAACCAATTGTTGCTTATAAAATCTTATAGTTGAAATGTATGGACAACTTATTTGTCAATGCAAGTACCGGTATTCTTTATTTCATCTGCATAGTTTCTGTGATTAAAAAACAACTTATTATCCGAATATCAAGTAATGTACTGTATGTCTGATTTGTTCAGTTAGAATTGTTTGTACCCTCCCATAAAGTAAGAAAATAGCTACAAGAAAAAAGATATTTCAGCAAGCCTAGATTTTATCAGGAACTATATATGTCCATAATCCTGATTTAACCATGACTGATAAAGTGTGATATTCAATCTTTTCAATAATGATGCATTATAGCAAAAGGTACATTTCAATATATGAAGATATGATATTAAATTATTAAGTAAATGGAAATGTAGTGACACATACAATACCTTTCTCTTTGATACAAACACTCCATTTTTAGTCACAGAAGAAAACCAAACTAATAATATTATTAATAGTGATTGTTGACATTTTTTCCTGAAACTTGAAATTCTTTATATCAAATGGTATTTGGAATGGACACAGATTCCACTAGCCCATCATTTCTCTGTACTTTTTGTTTCAGTTCCTGGGATCATTGGAAGTATGCAAGCCTTAGAAGCCATCAAAATAGCCTGTGGAATGGAATGTATCCTTTTTTTTCAAATCACAAATGAAATAATGATGAACATGGCATACAAGTAGATAAAAACTTTCCAAATGCTTTGAAAACATTAATCTAATCTACCACGGAAAATTCGTAGAATATCTTTAACAAAAGTAAATTAATATTGTATTAAAAAATATATATTGGAGCACATGGCTCATTGGTCATGGGTATTAGGCCTGTAACTGAAAGGTCGCGGGTTCAAACCCTGCCGTGTCACTTGATGTTGTGTGTTATGCACTTAGACAAGGCACTTTATTTACATTAATTGTCTCAGTCCACCCAGCTGAAAATGGGTACCTGCCAGCTTACGCTGGGGGTTAACCTGTGATGGACTGGTACGTGTTTCATCCAGGGGAAGTCAATGACTGCCATGGGCTTAGAACCATGAAAATTGGGGTTAAGCACTGGCCTTATGCACCTTCATGGCACAGAGAAGGATAAAACTTAAAAATACATGCATGCTGTCCTCTTGTTAGTAAAAACATGTAGCTACAACAAGAGATCTGTTAATTACCAACTCCAGGGTAGATGTGTGTTAAAATCAATTCCATGGTTTAAAATTTCATGATTTTCTCAAAAAGTACTAATCGCCATTGTTTTAATTTCATGCTGCAAGAAAAAAATAAAAGCTTTGAAATGTTTTTGAAAAATATGGGTTTTTTTTTTTTAAAAACAACCTGTAATAGTATTTACAAGAATTTTGCTGAAAAATATGATAAATAATGAACAACATCATGATTATATACCAATCTTTAGTATTTTAGAACCAATACATAATTCATTTTCAGACATTAAAGAGTATAAATAGAATCCAAATACAAATGTACTAACTTTAATAATTTGCTTTCTACCTCTGGGAACATGTCTGATGCGGTACTTAAGCTTGTCAAAATTCTCCCGTATGAAATATTGTTTAACATGGCATGCCCTAATTATGGGTACTGTGACATTTACAACCCATTAACCTGCCTGGTGTCAAAATGAGCCTTTCTAGTGTCAAAAGGGATGTACAAAAATCTGTTTTAACTGTCGTGCTTATCACGCAAAATAAATAGGATTATAAATGTCAATACATATTTTCTGTTTTTGAAAATTTCATTTGTATGAAAAAAAATATTTTTGAATTTTTAATTCTTTTTCCAGAGATGTAGAAAAAATGAAGTTGTATTGCTAAGTAGAACTCAAAATAAAACATAGGTTCAGGTAATTGCATTACATGCATCCCAGTATACATGTACATGTTATATTTATTATCCATAATTATAACAAGTACAGTTGTTCAATCCCGAATCATTAATACAGCAATTCACTTCAAGTGGT
This sequence comes from Magallana gigas, assembly GCF_963853765.1. NCBI lineage: Eukaryota > Metazoa > Mollusca > Bivalvia > Ostreida > Ostreidae > Magallana > Magallana gigas. The sequence goes on along the minus strand of NC_088858.1, from coordinate 22,149,619 downwards.
AATTTGTGCCAATCCAGCTAACTTTAAATCTCAATTGATCAAATGAGATGGTCATTTTGGGCCATCACCTTGAATATTGCCCAGTACTCTCTCTCTCTCTCTCTCTCTCTCTCTCTCTCTCTCATCACAAATCAGCTGATCAGATTTTGTGCTTAAATTAAATTTGCAGCATACATGTAAATACATCTAGAAAGCTTTTTTTTGCACGAGTTGAATATATACTGTTGGTGTAAAAACTGGTGCACATTACTCACACTGAAACAGTCATTATTTTTGTGTCACAAAAAAACCAGACCAAAGAACAAAAAATATTGATTTCCTTACAATTTTTAGCCTCCTTTTGCCAAAAAATGCTCTTGTTTGACGGACAAGAAGGGACATTTAGGACAATCAAATTGCGGCCAAAACAGCCAAACTGCATTGTTTGTGGGCAGCGGCCAGAAATTACAGAGTTGATTGACTACCAGCAGTTCTGTGGTTCCCGACCCGATGATAAGGTAGTTTGTCACCTTTAATACTGCTGTAAGAGGTACTTGTCTGATACTAGAGGTATAAATAAGTATCAACCACAGACTAGACCAGGACTCGCTTGAGGAGTTGGTGCTGAAAAATCGGAGTGATTAAAGATGACAAACTCAGTTTGCTTTTTTAATTTAATGGTGTAGCTAAGTAGAATTTGCAAGATGATGGCTATGATCAGCAAGCTCACAATATGACAAATAATTTAAGCTGCATATAAAATTATCTTGTGTAAAAATTATAAGTCTTTTATTAATATATTGTTGCTATAACTTCTTCTTTTTTTTATTTGTATTTTCAACTTCTACTGAATTAAGAAAAAAACAATTAGCAATAGTCTAAACTATTTTCTTTACACATTGATAATAATTCACATTGATAGCATACACATACTTCGAGCAATTTTTCCTCACTATTGGAGAAAAAAAATATAAAAACCAATTCGCATTCATAGTCATATTTTGGATGATTCTATCTGTTTAGATTATTTTTTAATTGGCAGCTAAAAACTGTTTGAATAAAAGACTGGCAATGTTTGATTTTTTGTAGGAAAAGTCATTGAGTGTTTTGGGACGTGAAGACAGGATAAGTGTTCAGGTAATGTAAATACATGTACTTAGTAAATCAAAGGAGAACAATTAGAAGCTTGTACAATCCATGTACTAACTCACAACTAGGGAACAATTGACTCTTGCATATGCGTTCATGTATTGCTTTGACCTTCAGGCAAATTTCAGTCATTGCGGAGAACTAATATGTAAACAACTGGTGACATATGCAGTTACGTTTTACTATTAGTGGTATATGTATAAATCTATTGAAGTAAATATACTGCTAATACTATCAAAGGACTTTTGCATGTAAAAGTAAACAGCGTTTGCTGGCTTAAGTCAGACTATTATTTTTTTTGTCGGTATAATTGGCTAGAACAAATCTTTTTTTCCCAGTCGTCTTTTTAGCATCCCTAACACTATTACACGACTGATTTTCACCAATTATTAGAGGGCTGTTATGTGAAACAAACAAAAAAACCCAAAACAATCCATTCCTTTACACCAAATACGTAAAAACCCAGCCTATCGCAGATATCTCCTATTGAACAAAACACCTTTTTGAGTTATTTTATTGGGTTGTGGTGGGAGGGAAAAGAGATAAATTGTAAATCAGCTCATTAAGGCTGCCAACTGATGCCACATTAGACGTGTTGTGTTTCACTCTGTAAAAGGACAAGCCTGGTAGTGCAATTCTTACCTTTTCCTACAAAAGACCAGTAGAATAGTAGAGCAAAACAAAACAACTGTATCTTACTGTTCCACAATCATCAATGTGGTCTCTGTAATATAAAGTCAACGAAATTTTTCTTTAAGATGTTCTTGCATAACGGTTGTTGGTGGTTATAATTACTACAAGGGCATTTTACCATTTGCCTCCAGTTCACAGTAGAAGTTGAATTTTTTTGAAAAGGAAAAACACCATTGAAAAAAAACATGAAAGAGGTATTTTTAAATTCTTGGCTTTGTTAAAAATACTGTTATTTTTTTTTTTCAGGAATACAAAGAGGTTTTGGACATTGGACAAAAGCATGTGCTTGTTGACGTGAGAATGCCAGTAGAAATGGAGATTTGTCAGCTACCTGCTGAAGTTTATAGTATCCTAATGTCCAAGTCTTTGAAGTTTGCTAAAAATACTCAGGGTCTTGAAATGTTTGACATGTTAACTCAAGGTTGTTTGTTTTTAGTACATTTTATTTAATGATGTAGAGCATTTGTTTTTATTGTTAGGTTACATATGAAAGGCAAAGTATCTTATAGGAATTAGGTATATAGAATCAGTGATATGAGAAGATATTGGGAAGGGGAAGGAGAGATGTTTAAATAAATGTTCATCTTTACTTCTGAAAGAAGAATTTAGAATAACACAAGTGAAAACATAGAGGTCAGATTTGCACAATGTTTGTAACAAAGGTCAAACTATTTGCCGTAGTGAATTTGAGACAAATCAGCAAATTTATTTAGAGACACATTTTTATTAATAAATGTATTGGGAAAAATCATCACTGCTTAAATACGTTATAGGAAATGATTTTATCTGACAAGTTGTGTGTTTTCTCTCAAAGCCTTGGCAAGATTAAAGGAAAAAACCCATTGTAAGTCATCTTCGCTAGCCAAGGGTTTACGTAAACCCTTGGCTAGCGAAGATGATTGTAAGTGTAATAAAAATTATCTCTGGTTCATTGTATCTATATATGCAACATTTTTGTATTCTTCGAAAATCTAATAATGTTAAGGAAAATAAACTTAACCCCCTCTTAGATTTGCCTGTCAACTGTATAGACAGAGAGGACCGTTTAGCTAGCCTGAGGGATCACATAGTGTCTAAATCAGCAGGGGGAGAGAACCAGCCTTTCCCAGTATATGTGGTGTGTAGAAGAGGAAATGACTCACAAATTGCTGTCCAAAAACTCAAGAACCACATCAAATCCGAGTCCATCAAGTTCAAAGACATTAACGGGGGCTTGTATGCCTGGGCTAAGCATATAGACACCAAATTTCCTGTATATTGACAGATCATTATATAAAAAACCACCAATTATGTATGTAAATTTTGTTGTTTTATTTATTCCTTATAGGTTATCCATACATGATTGACAAAAAATATTGATATAAATATATGGCATGATGATTTTCATTGATAGTCACATTGCACACTGATTAGAAATTTCCACACCAATGCAATATCGGCAGAGTTTAAATTCAGGCGAGAGACTGATGATATCAGGTGTATCACATGGTCCTTTAGGCAGTGCCATTTAATTCAAGAGGATTTCTGGTGATCTTAGGCATCAAAGAGAGAAAAACCTGTAAAAATGAATAAAACGTGTCACAATATTGAGACAAGCTTATAAGTCTGCTGATATTGAATTTTATTTTAGAGAATTTAGAAAAATGATATTAGATCATCAAAGAGAGAAAAAACTGTAGAAATGAATAAAACGTGTCATAATTGAGACAAGTTATGAAATAAGTCTGCTGATATTAAACGCCATTTTAGAAAATTTAGAAAAATGATATTTGATTCATTGATGAATAATATTTACTACTTTATGAATATGAGCATTGCAAAGATTTGTTTTAAAACATTTAAATTCTGTTAATTTTAAACCACGTGGCACGTGGATGAGACTATGTTAATAATGTTTATGTGATATGTGTTAAATGGGTTTTTTTCTAAACAAAGATATAAACACAGATGCTAGTTGCTAAAGGTAATACAAAAGTACAATATAATACAGTTCACAAACGATTATCAAACAAACAAGTGTTATAGATGTTATATAAACCAATGGTATTGCGTCGGTTGTACGACGTCATTTATGTCATTATTAAAACACGAGACAATTTGCGACGATGTTAAGACAAGGAAGGTTAGTAGTCACCATATGGATTTAAGAAGTAAGGGCTATTGAACCCTCTGTACCCTCCGCTTCCCCTGCCACCCCAAAAATTTCCAAAGGATCCGCCTCCGCCAAACGAGTTGAATCGTCTTTGATTGGCTTGTTGCTGTTCAATGATGTCACCGGCGTCGCCTGCTTCTGAACCCCCGAATCCTCCCAAACTACTCATTAGCCAGCTACTTAGTCCTCTGTTGTAGTTGTTTAAGCCCATTCCGGAATTACCTGTGTTTAAACGATATAAATCGATTTGCAATAATTCTAAGTTTCGGAAAGCTTTTGATGTCGTGTGAATATTCTTTTTGTAAGGAAAACTTAAACCATGGGCTATTAATGATTGACGCACAGATCTACCCCGAAAAATTTAATATGATTAACTAATTTCATTAATTTAAAAACAATGATGAATAATATAATCTTTGGACATTTTTTGACTTAAACAACAACTTTCAAATTCTACGATTGTGTAGCTTTACATATAAATTTGGTAATTTTAATTTTTTTTTTATAAAATTATTCCGATATCAGATTAATAATCATTATAGATTTAGATAATATATATTAAGTTTGATACCAAAAAACATTTAACTCGCAAGATATCTTTGCTTAAAACATGTAAATACCCGTATGATCTTAATACATAATGCGTTCCATGTTTACTCATTTGATTTATATAATTTTTAAAAAAAAATATTTTTGTTTAATTTTTTTTACCTCTGAATAAAAAGAAAGCTGACGAGAAGTTGGCGAACGTCAACAGTAATACTAGGATTGCTAGCCTGGTCATCTTGAAAAAACTTCTGGGAATTGGTGCCTCCTAGTCCTTACTGCAAAGTTTAAATAGTGAGAGAAAAAAACCCGGATATTAATCGAATGTGTTCACGAAAGATTCACAGTATTTCCCATGGGCTTCATTTTTTTTTTAGTGTTTTCTTAACACTGAAAAAAATTACCCCTTATGAGAAGAATTTGTTGCGGCTTGATATTCCGATTAGACTGGTCGAATTTTTGCCATCTTTGCTAGCCAAGGGTTTTCGGTTTATGGGGATCAAAGTGGACCGAAAACCCTTGGCTAGCGAAGATGAATTTTTGCAGACACTTTTTGGAATTTTATTTTTCCGAAGATTGGGGTTTTTCTCTACTTTCCGAAAGAGGAATGAAATGAGCAAGTGAAAAAATAAAATATTTACTTATATATAAAAATTGAAACATTCCTTCCTTGAATTTTTGTGAATCTAGCGCCTGGTGAATACAATATTATATAAACAGCAGCATGATTTAAACGATTCTCAATATATTTCAATTTGAAATCGGTATTTTTTTTTAAAAGTTACTTGCATTTTACTAAGAATTGAAAAAAGGTTACTAGAAATAAATTCAATACATTAATAAGGGGACAATGACTATACGTGAATTAATATTTATCATTGATACATTAGTAAGTAAACTGGGCGGTCTTACCTGTTAGCGTCCGTCGAATGAAGTAAACTGTGCAACAAAATAGAGTAAATAAATAGGGACGGCCCTTAATGTTCGGAAGCCTCGGCTTACATTAGAGGACCATTAGAAAGTTGACGTAGAGGTCACATTCGGTGAACCACAGAACGCAATTAGCTGCAAGAGAGCTGGCCGAAAGTGCAACATTTTCTTGTTCAATTATCTAGTACAACTTTTGCATGGTTATTAAACGCTAAGTCTCATTAACACACCTGGTAGACATGCATATAAAATCTTAATTATTATAAGTACCGAGTGTTTTGGGGAATGTACGCATTGGTTAACAATTCTTGTGTTTTGTTAAATTGCCAAAAACTGCATACTTGCATACATCAAAGAATGGCAATGCTTGCCACTGAACATGAGATCTCGTGGTTTTATTTTATAGATGGCGAAAAAAGGGTGATGGATTTTGCATTGTATTCTTTTATAATATTTAAAAGGAGTGTGCTATTCTGCAATCCTACCAGAACCCCGGATATACTGTGAAAATTTTGTAAACTGAACTGTAGGCATTTATCAACTCGGGAATCAAAAGCTCAGCGTAACTGCATGAAAAGTAATTCGTTTAAGGAACTTCTTTGTTGTACTCCAACGAGAATTCAAAACTCTCTCTCTCTCTCTCTCTCTCTTTTAAAACTACTGTTTCAGATTTATATATCAAAAATCAAAACACAATGTCTTACGTTAGACACATTTTTATTAACAAATAATAAATAACAAAGACTTCATTTTGAAGACTATGGTGATGGCATCGGGACACATTCTTGTGGTTTAGTAACCGTAACCTATAAATAAGAAGACATAAAAAGAGTTAAGAAATAAAACATTGAATAACTAAAAGATTTAATTAAAAACCTATTATAAGTATTTAATGACATAGGTAGAAAGTAAGATGAAAGAATATATACCTCTGAATTTTTTGAAGAAGACTGGCCTCATGTATCTGATCTTCTTGATGGGAATTGGTCTCATGTTCTTGTATGAGCGTTTTCCGTATCTGCCGTAAGAACGCTTCTTGTAGCCCCCGAATTTAGGCCTGTAGATGACCATGGGTCTGCGGTAGTATCCACCTCCCATCTTTCCGTATCCCTTTCCGTATCCCTTCATGTATCCATCATATCCTCCGCTCTTTCCACCGATTCCACTACCGATTCCGCCGCTTACGCTGGCTCCAGCGCTAGCTCCAACCGAGACCTGAGCGCCGAAGGATCCTCCAACGCCGACTCCAGCATTGATTCCTCCGATGGGCCCACCGGCTCCTCCGCCAATGATGGTGGTATCGTCGAAGTTTCCGGAAATGCTGCCAGGGTTTCCGATGATGGTGGTGTCGTCGAAAGATCCGCTGATGGCGCCCAAGTTTCCGCCTCCGTTGATGATGGTGCTGTCGTCGAAGTTTCCGTTGATGCTGTTGATGTTTCCGCCTCCGTTGATGATGGTGGTGTCATCGAAACTACCGCCGATGTTGTTGAAAGAACCACCATTATTGATAATGGTGGCATCGTCGAAAGATCCCGAGATGGAACCGCCTCCGAGATTATCGACGAATCCTCCTCTAATACCGAAACCACCGACGGACAGGTCGTGGTCATGACCTCCAATGATTCCGCCATCGTGGTGGTCGAACCCGTGACCAAAGTCGTGGTGACCTCCGTTTCCGTTATCGATGAGTCCACCACTGAATCCAGCATTTACGTGTCCGCTAACTCCGACGTTCATGTTGAGATCAACCTGTGAGGAACCAACTCCGATGGCACCTCCCTTGGACCCATGGTGATCAATGATGCCACCTCCTTGGTGGTGGTCGATGATGCCACCTCCTTGGTGGTGGTCGATGATGCCACCTCCTTGATGGTGGTCAATGATGCCACCTTTCCCCCAGTTCTGATCATGGATCCCAGCTTGATTTGCGGCCGCTCCACCGATGGCTATCACGAGACAAAGGGCTAGCGCTTTCTGCATTTTGGTACCTGTAGATAGAAAGTTTTAATTAGATATAAGAAATCTATTTTACACAAAATGGCTATAGTTTGTTGCAATTACGAGATTAGCAAATCCTTGCTAACTAGTTGCTCAGTTTTGACCTTAGGCGATGATCGAAAATGTTGTAAACATAATCGCATGCTTGTTATACCGATCAATTGTAGATTTATACATTTTAATAAGTTTAAAATTCAAACCAAAAAAAATAATAAAAATAGAAATTTTTCTTTAAGAAACATTCTCAAAAATATTGCAATAAACTATTTTCGAAATATTCAGCTTTCTTCGGTAGAGAAGTGCTATATTTTGCCACCATCCCAAAAGACAGGGGTGTTTGCAGAGAAGACGACTTACTTGTTAGGAGTCCTTGGTTTGACACACTTTCAACTTTGCACATGCAGCCTTATATAGGTCTCCTGCAGTCTGGGTGAGTGGATGCTTTGTCATTCTGGGGGCGTGAAGTCCTGTCATGTTAAGTAACAGTTTCTTTGTCCGGGACCCGCCATTTACGTAACCCACCATGTTTAATGTCCGAAACCAGACAGATGGTTCATTGTATTGATGCAGTCTGGTGTGTTTATTGTATGTGACCCTCCTGCATAACACAATAGCAGACACATTCGGAGAGCACATTTGTCTTCAAATTTTGAACCTTTTTTGACACGTGTCCTTGCGACTAAGAAACGTCACGCGATGAAAACAGTGACGGGCACTTTCTGTGTTTTTTGCTGCAACGAAAAAAAAAACATTGTCGGTTTTGGAACCGTTGCAGCGACCATCAAGTTTTATATTTGCAAAAGTATGTTATTACGCGGATACTCAATTCTGTTTTTTCGAAGGAAATTTTAAAGTTTTCAAAAAGGGATTTTGACACGTAATTAGGTAGTTTGTAGTTTTAAGTTGTAGTTAATTTTTTCAATTGATATTCCGTTATTACAATCCTGATGATTATGGTTGCATATCTATGTTATGACATTTGCAAGTATCGTGATGTTTCGTAGAAAACTGACAGTTTTGTTTTAAACAAAAAAAAAAAATCAGTCCTTGATGTTATTCATGGTTCACAAGGAAAGATTATCCTGATTATAATAATTGCATATTCATTTTTCACATTTCAAAAGTTTGGTGATCTTCCTTAAAAAGAAAGGTTTATGTTTTTTTACCGGAATATTCTATTGGGTGCATGCATGACGTGCGTGCCAAATCATGACTCTAAAACAAAATAGATAATCCATACTGTTTTCTAGGTTTTCATTAATTTACTAGTACTAGTATAATATAATTCGCTTATACATGTATTTAAATAGCCATGTTTGAACTGTATTATTATATAAATAGTGCCTGTTTGGGAGGGTAACAGTTGAAATTGACACCCCGAGAAAACCATTGTCAACCGACGCGAAGCGGAGGTTGACAATGGTTTTCGAGGGGTGTCAATTTCAACTGTTATCCTCCCAAACAGGCACTATTTATTTTGTTATACTGAATGTCTTTTTTAAAAATTTTAAGAAAATTTTACTGCTTTTATATAGGAATAACGTGAATTCTACAGCGAACCGTACGCGCATAATTTTCGCGCATGTAACATTTTTTAATGTTACCCGTTGCCAAGTGCATTGCTAACGCTGAGGGTAATAGTAAATATTATTAACTGCGTCTTAACCAATCAGATTTCAGTATTTAACATGAAAGTATAACAATTCTTATTAGTATATAATTAATATGTTAATTCAAATGTATGGTGATCACATGTTAAGTTCAATTATGTATAATGAAGGGATATTGAACAATTTTGAATCATTTTAAACTAGTTAAATATGTATTGCTAGATAACAATAAAAGCGTAATAAACCAAATTCACATGACTGACAACATATACGAAGCCAGTCATTTTGCACCTTAATTTTTAAAAAAAGTTATCTCCCTGTGATGAAAAAAAGAAAATTTTAATTTCGTCAAAATATCTGCGGTAAATGATTCATTTTATTTCATATTTTGATAAAGAGAAAGTTTATGTATGCATTAACCAAGAGAGTTTTACGAATTTTAAGTTACTTTTTACAATACATGTATCTTTAAAATAAAACATACGTTGCCAATAGACTCAAGTTCAATGCAAAATTCAAGGTGTACTTGATTGGACCATCATCAAAATTTTAAAAACTCCTTTGGTGGAGTATTTTTATTTGATAACACCTTCAAAATGATATCATATTTAAGAATATAGGCCCATTCATTTATTAGGTACAAAATGTGGTCGTTATACAATTGCAATACCTGAAATATAAAGAGAGGAACTATAGTAAGTTTCCAATCACACATTGAACATTTGTTAATAAAATTTTTTGGTAAAATTAATAAAAAGCAGTACATGTAATTTGGTTTAAAAATTGGTTAACAAATAGCAAGCATTCTGAAGGTATTGCATAAGCAATGGGTAAGGCTAACAAAAATTTTGGGACAAAGATTTCATCATTTCCATTCCTTCTTGGTTGAAAGTTCTTCTCTTTAGTTGACCAAAGACACTCACAGTCACATTTTCTTGAAAGCTCAAAGAAAGTGGTTAATTGTTGGTATTAATATAAATGTATACCAGAGCAAAGTTCTATTTTCAAAAATTGACAGCACCCACCCACCCTTTCCTAGTTTGGAATTAAATGATTGTCACCTTCCTTTATGTAAACTTATTGTTAAAAGAACGACATACACTTCAAACAACACGGTCGGAAATCTGCATATTGGCCGTGGTTCGCGACGATGGTCAAACAAATACCGCCCGTTAACATCATTTTACCAGCAACTTTTTTTTTTTATAGAAGTCATGATTATCATCTGACAGCAAAGTAAATAAACAGTTGTCATATTTTTTCCTGACAAGTCGTCTCCAGTGATTATCATCAACTTAACAATAATTTTCGTAAACTTGCCAGATGTTAGCTACTATAGTATATAGTGGATGAAAAAAAATTACAATGTGTCCGATACAGATACAAAAACTAAACAGACACCCTTTTTGTGGGTGTGTTTGGGGAACATTGGACATTTATGACGCATTCGCCAACTTTCTGCATTTGCGTGGTCTTGAAAGTCTACCATGGACCCTCGTTACTTTTGAGTTAATTAACAATTTCGTGAATGAGATTTAAACTCCGCAAAATCGCCACCTACCCTTACCTCTATGCACGATTCTCTATACTTAAAGCAATAGGAGCATCTGCTTCTCTATAAATTTTACCATTTAAGTGACAAAATTAGTGAAGATTTTGTAAGACAAGGCATCTGAAACTTCAATTTAAGAAGATGGGGGAATAAGAAAGCACAAATGCCCATTTGGTAAAGTCGTTAAATGCAATTTTTAATTTAATTTAATTAAATCTATTTGATAATGTTATTACACAAGTGTGCACAAGCATTATTTCTATTTCTATTTAGTTTTGAATCTTTCAAAAAAACGATGCGAAAAAATATTATTGGTTTAAGTTGTGGTGGTATCGAACCCAAAACCTAAAAAGCCTAGTTATATATATAAGGTCAATTTATTTATGTATAGAGCTCTGCGCATTTCATACACAACAGAGTGCGTTGTTCAAACGATACGTGCGACTTTGGCCACAAATTTGATTTGAACATATTTTATTGTGTGAATAACACAAAAGGATTGGAAACAAGTTCTTACAAGTTCCTCTCCTAATGATAATACATACAATATATACAATTGTCATAGTACATGTAATATTACATCTTACCTATAGTTATTGACTTTATAATAATTAAATTCATAGACATACATTTACAAAGTATAATTGCAAATATATAGTAGATAACGTTGATATACAGTATAGAAAGCAAAAGCAAAAAGGAATTTAATTATTAAATCTTCCAGACTCTTTAATGAACTTTTGAACTGCTGAAAAAATAAAGCAGTTTGTATTGTAAGACAAATTGTCACTACCCCAAAGAAGCAAATGTGAGTTAATTAAAATTGTTTCTTCAAGCCTATTAAAAAGTAATTCAAAAAGATTGTTTCATGCATTTACATAATTCTTGCATACAAAGAAAAAGTGATTAACATCCTCCTTTTGACCACAAATACAATTGGGTGGTTCAATAATGTTTCTTCTATACAGATCATAATTCAAAATACAGTTGTGTCACAACTTGGTATGTAAAATATTAATAGTGCGTTTACCAAATGAAAAATATGTTGGAGGTTGAGGAATACTTTCAGTAATGTTTTTCTTGAATATGTTGAGAGACGTTGCTTCCCTAACTTCTAATTTGAGAGAATTCCATTTCCGAATGGTGTCAGGTACAAAAGGTTTTTTGTAAAGTTCTAATCTGCTGATTGGAACACTATAATTTTTGCTATTTCTTGTGTGATATATTGAGACATTTTTTGTTACGGGAGGAATAATGTTGCTCAAGTACTCAGGTACTTGATTTGTATGAATTATAAACATGGTTATTAATTTAGCATTATTTCGTCGACTGATCAGAGATTCCAAGCCAGTTTCTGTGTAGAGAGATTCTGTAGATGCTAAAATGGGTAAACCAGTAACAATCCTTGCAGCACTTAAATGAACTTTTTCTAATCTCTCCATGTCAAACATATTGCAACCGTCCCATACTACAGAAGCATATTCAAGAACTGGTCTAATAAACGTGATATACATTTTTGATAAATCAGTTCTACGTAGAGTAAACTTAAGTTTTCTCAAAAGTCCTAATTTTTTGTATGCACTGTTTACTATATTATTAATATATTGAGACCAACTTAAATCATTAGAAAAAAGTAAACCAAGATGCCTGTGGGTTGAAACATAGTCCAGTTGACATCCTTGAAAAAATAACTTAGGAAATTCTTCTACATGTTTCTTAGTGAAAAAAAAACAGCTTTTGTTTTAGACGGATTAAATTTCAACAACCACTTGTCAGACCAATCGCTGAGAATTTTCAGGTCATGGTTCAATACAATTTCAATGTTTTTAGTATATAAATCACAATGCTGTAATGAATTATCATCAGCATAAAGTCTACAAAATTATAACATATTCGTTGCTACATCATTAATGTAAATAAGAAATAAAAGTGGTCCTCATACTGACCCTTGTGGAACACCAGCATTGATACATAACGTTGATGATAACTTGTTTTTGTACATTACCCTTTGTGTTCTATCACTTAAGCAACTGTTACACCATTGTAAAAGATGCCCACTTATACCATAAGTTTGAAGTTTAAAAATTAGGGCTTCTTGCCACACCCTGTCAAAAGCTTTAGACAAATCACAAAAAATCATACAACACATTTTCCCATCTTCTATACTTTTGACAATGCTATGATATGTTTCGAATAGTTGGAATACCGTGGAATGGCCAGGCAAAAAAACTGCCTGGTATTTATAGAATAAATTATTTTCGTGAAAGATATTGTAAACGTGCTTAAAAATTATCCTTTCCATAATTTTGCTGACGCAGCTTAGCAGGGACACCGGTCTGTAGTTACTTGCAACAGATGGATCATCTTTCTTAAAGAGTGGTAAAACATGAGCTATTTTCCAATAATTTGGAAATGAATTTTCAACAAGTGATTTGTTAAAAAGCAAACATTAAGGTTTTGAAATGGAAAATTTTGTATATTTCAACATTCTATGACTTATTTCCCCAATGAATTTTAAATGTAAAGTTCCTATCGCAAATTTTCCGTGAAGTTGCGGTTAGCCCAGTAGCATGCCAATCGGCTTTCTACTAAAAATACTACCCAACTTTCACGAACGTATCTTGTATTTGATTTGTATTGTAACTGTAAATTGTAATATAAAAGTTCTTAAAATCCATATGGTGAATTCAGGGGAAAGCTCAATTCGTTACACTCGCTCAAGTTTACGCTGAATAAAAAAAACTCCAAAACGAAACAAAAGTTCAACAAGTTGTATTTAAGTTGGTAAATAAACGGTACATGGGATTCCAATGAAAACCGATTCTCGGAGTTCCGAGTGAACAACTTAATAACGTGCGGAGATTCGAGCACGGATAGTCCGATATAATTATGTGCACAAAATCGACACTAACGTGTGGAAATCCAGCACAGCTAGCCCGATATCACACACACTCCACTAACGTGCAGGGTTCCAGCACAGTTAGCCCAACATAACACACTCAATGCTAACGTGTAGGGTTCCTGCACAGTTAGCCCAACCATTCTCTTCCAGATCTTAAACCATTCTCCCTTTTACACACTTTTTTTTGACAGGCATTGCTTTTTTGACAAAGGAATAGTAATGTCATGCCAGAAAAGTAAACATTCACACATATAGCTGTTACGATAATATTACACTTCTATTGTCCAACAATTATTTAATTTGCCTGGAGATTAACTTAAGAAGATATCAAAGACTAGTTTCAAGAGGATTTACATTTTTGTCAAATGAAAGCATCTCCGTTTGTATGTTTGGTTATTTCCTTTTTTTGTGTTACAAACTAAATTGCGTAATAAATCTGAGAGAAAAAAAATTAAACTTAAGTTCTCATAGCAGCTTGTAAATTTTAAATTGATAACCGATTGTTATAGATAAGTTTAGAAATCTTCGATTTTAAACTTTTAATGTAACACTTATATTATCAGGGCCAATAGCCTAATTAACGGGCAAGATTGATATAATGTCAAGAACTTCTTGAACCTCTATGTGAATATCTGAATTTTTTTTATTACACATATAGTATAAATTTGGTAATGTGCGATTCGCAGATTCAATATTTGAAATTGATGAAAAAATATTTGTTCAAAGTTTCTATTTTATCAATATCTAAAAAAGCTAGTGTAGGTTGTCCATTTTCAAAGAATTGCAATGGAGGTATTTCAGTTGTTGCTTTAACTTTGAGTAAATCTTTCATCAACTTCCAATATATTTTACCATTCCTACTACTGTCATGCAATGCAGATTCGATATTATCGTAATAATTAGTTATAGCGTATTTTTTCATATTATTTACTTTGTTGCGAACGTGTCGGAATTTTGTCCAGTCGGCATCATTATTGGTTCTTAAAGCTTTGTTTCGTAAGCGGTCCCTAATCCTCATAGTTTTACGAAGCAGCGAGTCGTACCACGGTTTATCGCGGGGGCGTATAATTATAGTTTTTTCGGGTACACATTCACGAACATATGCCATAAATGTTGAAGTAAACTGTGCAACTGCCGCATCAATATTTGGAGCGCTGGTAATATCCCAATCGCAGTTGGAGATTAGAGAGTTTAATTTTTCAAAATCTGCATCTTTATATACCCAAATATCACGCTCGTATGCACGATTAAGTTCAATGTCGATGGAGAAGGAAATATAAATAGCCTTGTGGTCGCTAATGCCGGACGAGTCTATGTTAAGTCAATGAGTGTGCTCAAAGTGTTTGTGACACGGGTGGGTTCATTGATATTGTTAACAAAGTTTCCTTTGGACATAATATCGTGAATTACATGAGTTTGTGGAATACTTAACAAATCAACATTAAGATCGCCCATTATAATGATATTGTCTGTGATTTCCCCGACCTTTTCAATGCTCCAAGAAAGACTGGTCCAAAAATTTCCGTCAGCATTTGGGGGTCGATACACGCAGCATAGAAAATAACTACAGGTATGGCTTTCAATTTCTATCCATATGCTTTCATTACACATGTTACATGTTGTTTCGAATTCAGGACGCCTTATCCTCGTAATAAATCTGATAAATATATCATTATCCCTCCCCCAAAACAATTTCTGTCCTTGCGATAAATAGTGTTAAATCCATCTAACATTAAGCTTTCGTTAGTAACATTACAATCTAGATGTGTTTCGGTAAAACAAAGTATATCAAAATCATGTACTATTTTATTAAGATTCGCGACTTTGTTTCTAATACTGCGAATGTTCAGGTCCCGGGTTGACTTCAATATCACCGCAGAGAAGTAAAAGAAACATGAAAAAATGTAGATAGAAATTATAAACGACAATGTAACGGAGTGTTTCATAGCTAATGCAAAAAGACCAATACTTGGAAACATAAAGATTTTAGAAAAAAAAAAATGAGAAACCAAAAAAATTGACCATAACACTTCTGCATACACATCTGCGTGAAAAATAGAAGTTACCGATTGCAGCACGGTATTGTTCTAATGAATTACCCATTGTCAGTGATTAACTGTTTGATAACAATAGGGGGGAAAAGATGGCTGCAATCTGTATAATGTGTCGTATATGGGTAATGAATAAGACCAAAAACAGGAAGATACACCACTAGTAGTAAACTTACAGCTAAATGAAGGTATCCAGATGAAAATGACGATACCTCAATATGACAATTGAAAAAATATTGTTCAACAAAAGAGATAAACAAAACGTAGGGGTGAAAGTAATAGCATAAAAAATGTATGTGCACAATGACAAAACAAAAGGTAAATAACAATATACAAGGGTAGTTAAATAACGAATAAACGTACTGCGTTAGAATGTAGTAAATATGAAAGAAAATAAAAAAAAATTGTGTTATATAAAACAGGTGGTGTAATGAAAAATCAAAAACACCGAAAATAAATGTACAAAAGACCGGATTGATTGCTCCTCAGAAAGGAGAAAACAAAAAGTGTACTGGACGGTTCCTACTGACCAGTACAATGCTAAATATTGCATGACTATGAGAATAAAGTAATGCAACATAGTGTAAACAAGGAATAAGGAATCATTCTTTGAATATTATGAGGTGATAATTTTGGTCGGGACGTGATCAAATCCAATAAAGCCCGAAGGGCATTATGATAGGTTTGATCACGCCCCGACCGAAATTATCACCTCATAATATTATATAAATAGTGCCTGTTTGGGAGGGTAACAGTTGAAATTGACACCCCGAGAAAACCATTGTCAACCGACGCGAAGCGGAGGTTGACAATGGTTTTCGAGGGGTGTCAATTTCAACTGTTATCCTCCCAAACAGGCACTATTTATTTTGTTATACTGAATTCTACAGCGAACCGTACGCGCATAATTTTCGCGCATGTAACATTTTTTAATGTTACCCGTTGCCAAGTGCGTTGCTAACGCTGAGGGTAATAGTAAATATTATTAACTGCGTCTTAACCAATCAGATTTCAGTATTTAACATGAAAGTATAACAATCAAAGAATGGTTCCTTATTACTTATATCTATATAATTTTAAACCCTCGTACGATTAAATATCTAAATATATATAAGCAAACCCCGCTGGTGCCTCAATTTGGCTTTATGAGTTATATAGTACAAAATCGATACGTAGTGTTATCACAGGCAAAGACACTGGAATATGTAAATATACAAGAATATATACACTTCGTTCAGTTAAGTGAGTTATCGATCGTAGAATCACAGATAGGTGTAGAAGACACAAATTTACGGACGTGTATTATTTTTCTTATTAAAACGTTCAATTGTAGGGATACAAAATAATATTTCGAATGTATAGTAGGTCACCTTTTCACATTTTGGTTGTCTAAAATAATAAAGCTTTCCATTATACGTTATTTAGACCATGACAGAAATATGGAACACAGACCTGTTTTATAAGAGAAAAAACATTGAAATTCTAAAAGATGGCACTGTTTGGAGAATTTGATACGCATACGCCAGTTAAAATCAAAATATTTCAAGTATCAAAAATATTCAAGGGTTGCAAATCGCTGTATTAGATATAAATTTTTTGAGTGATTTTTTAAATATAATTATAAGATTGGTTGATAATTAAATCTTTCAGTATTTTTTCGTCCTTAGTTAGGCATTTTACACGCCTTCATCAACCACCTTCTTTACATTGTTGCCATCACGTACAAGAAATAACGATATAGGCCTATACTAGTATTCCATTATGCAGAATGTTTTATTACTAGAAAAATTAACGATTTTTTTTAAATTTTAATTTCGTGTTTACACCCATTCACTAAATTCACAGCGTATAAAGAATTCTTTACACCGAACAATTTTTTTTTACAATTTACAATGCCACAATTTCAATTTACTGGATGTTTGTAAATACAAAATTAAACAATATTGTAATATAAACTATATCATCTGCATACACGCTATAAATCACACAAAACATACACGATCAGGTGTAAATATATGCCAATAATCCGACTTTTATCAATATCATCGGAAATTGATAATTTAACGGAAACTACAGTTTTGGACGCCTCTGTCTGATGGTTACTATTCAATTCCTAGAGCGACCAGCACGCTCAGTGACTGATTAAGTTTTCCTATACTTAAAAGATTTGGATGGTTGTGACAATTTAATATTATAAACTTCAGAAGAGAAGTTATGTTTAAGGAAAAATAAAAATATTCAAGGTCTGAAGCTAAAATATATAATTTTTTTCCTTACTCAATTATTAACGTTTATAGCGAAAGAAAACGCTTCAATTTTGTTAATTTTACACTATATCACGAGGAGAAGGAATACATGAATTAGCAAATTCAAATTTTAAGGCTTCTGTACTTAATGACAGTTTATGACTAAAATTATCATGTCATGTTCAAACTTTTTAGGCATATCTGATGGTTAATTTTGTTGACCATCCACTCTCCTATGTAGATCTATGGGTTATACATGTATGTTGACCATTCAGCCTCCTTAAATGATGGGCATCTTCCATTTTTTAACAGTAAATACTAGTATGCTAATACTCCATGAAGCCAAGGCCAGGTTAATTTACTGACAATCAATGACAAAAAGTTCGACATGTAAGATTTTTTTTCATAGATTCTTAAATTGTAAATTGTAAAAAAAAAATTCAAAGCGCGTCGATATGGTCGATATTTACGCACTTAAAAATGTTCTGTGGGGTTTGGTTAAAATTCTTGAGACTTTACGAAATAATAGATGATTATTTTAACCTAGTTCGTGAAATGTTAACCCATGATATTTTACCTAACCTGGATTTAAGCAAAAGCGGCCTATAAAGGCAACGAGTATTTTTGCACTGCTCGCTACCTTCATTATGAAATACCCACATGAATCGCCAAAAGCATTTAATAAATTGAGTGTATTAGTAAATATTTTGAAGTTCTACCTGTGTATTTACACCCACTGCATGAGTATTTTTTATTACTTTAGTATAAAAAAACCCGATTGGGATCCATAGCTCTCAGGAAACTGACAGGACTGAAATATACATGATCCAGTTCTAGGCAGCTTATCGATCGATCGAAACTTATAACAACCTAAAAACTTACTGCACAGACTCAAGTTCCCTTACATAGAAAATCGCAATTTCTTCCATCTAACGTACTGATGCACATTAAGAATATTAAGTTTGTAGAAATTACTCTTTATGGTTAATTCAATGATTAATGAAATGAAAAATGTCAATATTTCCAATAATTTGTATTGTTGGACACTCTTCGATGTTTTAACCGGGTTTTCCAAAGGAAAATCCGGTAATTGAAATGGCGGGCGGGCGGTCGCTTGCCAAAAGGGTACCCTTATTGCACGGATAACTCCTCCTACAATTTTCAAGACAGGAAGGTGTTCTTTTGCAGATCTATTGTACATTCATACATGGGTATATCAGAGCTCTGCATATTGGTAGGCTTTTCAATTCTGATAATTTATGGAAAAAAAATACCAGCTGTTTAATTTAGTCATTTTTGGCAAAATATTGCATATAGGATACCCCTTATTGCACGGATAACTTCTCCTACAGTTTTCAAGACAGGATATCCTGTCTTGAAGACTGTAGGAGAAGTTATCCGTGCAATATGTTGTTCTTTTG
Source organism: Magallana gigas (assembly GCF_963853765.1). Classification (NCBI taxonomy): domain Eukaryota; kingdom Metazoa; phylum Mollusca; class Bivalvia; order Ostreida; family Ostreidae; genus Magallana; species Magallana gigas. The sequence goes on along the minus strand of NC_088858.1, from coordinate 22,130,390 downwards.
CGGATCAACTGTACATATATCGGAGGTGTGCATGTTGGCAGAATTTTGATTTCTAATAATTTATTTTGAAAATACCAGCTGTTAAACTAAGGTTTTTTTTAAGGCAAAAATATTACATTTAGAGCACCCCATTTCTCTGGATAGGTAGTGTTCATCAGCTCTTGGTGGACAAATGGGTTATGGATACTGTTCACATAAAAGAAAACCCGGTTTGTTGTCACATTGACAGCTTTTCTCTTGTTTTCATTTATGAGAATGAAGTCCATTGTCATTGACAAACGACCAGTTTGAAATACCCTCATGAATCAACAAAGAAAGCATGTAATTGTTTAACTATATACATGCGTTTGAATATTTAATTGTATAATTTGAAGACAGATTTTAACGTATGTAGCTTGACAAAAAAAAACCCCCAAATATTTCGGTATAAATAGCATTAATGGTCTCAGTCATGAAAAATGTTGATTATAAACTCATAACGCATTTCGAAATTTTTTTTTCATTAAAGTGCTTTGACTTGTCCATTTAAAAGATATTTTTAAAGTAAGTAGAAGTGCGATCTTTGGGTGTTTTATTTTCGAAGTTCGTAATTTTGCGAAGAGCGTTACTACAATGGTATCATATGCACCGAATACACAGAATAATTAAATAAAGGGACAGAACAAGGGACAGTCCCAGAAAAAAACCATAACATCAAAATCATGCAAATTAGCATATCTATTTTTTTTCTTTATATTAACTACGAAGTTTCTTGAATTATATTCAGTTGTTTTAGACCAATGTCAGTTGTAAATTAAAAATAAACGCATAACTTGTAAAGTCCACTTGGGAAAATTCCAAGAAAAATAATCGAATTATAATTTCCTTTTGATATTAACTACACAGTTTCATAAAATTCTATATCATTATCCAATAATTGCCAAACTTGTAAGCTTCAAAATAGGAAAAGTATTTTGCAATTATATAGAGGATTTACGCCGAGAAATTGTTTTAGTGCTTTGATAGTCAAATTCTAAGTTCAAAATATTGGAATAAAAAAGACAAAATTTCATAAAATTCTTTGAACCGTTTCAGGTGACAAAAAAAATTGACCACCTGACTAGGAAATGCATTTCGGTAGACCTCCAGGAATACGATATACATGTACCTACCTACATGTATTTGTTTCCCTCAACCCGTTCCAGACAGAATACCTAGTACCGTCCAAATCTACGGTCAGAAATCTTAAGAAGATTGGTGAATAAGGCGTGGAAAATGCCCACATGAGGAATGATTAGATACTGCAAAATTAAAATCATTATATCTGCAGATAATTAAAAAAAACACAATGTATATTTAACGTAACATCGGTTTGTAACCCTTAAATATTTTAAATACTTGAAATAGGTTGATTTAAACTGGCGTATGCGTGTCAAAACCTCCAAATAGTGTCATTTTTAGAACTTCAATGACATTTCTTCTGTTGTGAATGAAAAGGGCTCAGTGGTTAGAGCACCAGACATTAGGTAGTTTTATAGAACTTGGGTTTTTATGTTGTGGGTTCGATACCACCAAAACTTTAGGATATAATTTTTTTCTTATCTTTTTTCAAACTGAATATAGTTAGAGATTACCCTTTTGTAAGCTTGTATTATAACATATCAAATATATTTAATTGAAAAAAATGTTAAATTTGAAATTGTATTTTACGACTAAACCAAATGGGCAGTTGCGCCATCTTATTCCCCCATCTTCTTTGATAAAATCATAAAATCAAAACAAAATTGTCATTAGCAATAGAGATTAATGAAATATGATTAATTATTCATACTGTATATAAAACAATTATTTTCGCATTGAAATATTAAAACCAAGTGGCGAAATTGAATAGTGTTTTTTATTAATCTAATATATGTATAATGCATATAATGCAATATGGTTTAGCAAATTGTGCAAGAAGTCCAAACAAGTCATCCTTTTCCAATACCCAATGTTATTATTGTAAAAGATTGATAAATAACACTCGCAGGTCTTCACTCTTCTAAGTACTTGATTCTTTTGGCGATTCCAGTCAGATTCTCTCCCACCATCATCTCACCGTGACCAAGGATACACACGCCGCGTGGTTTTTTTATTCCTCCGTCGGGAATAATGCACCTCAGGAATCGCCCGTCTCTGTCCAGCATATAAATCTTGTCTCCTATGTATTCAGTAGCGATGACGTGACCGACAGAATCAGTGGTTACCGTAGAAGATCTAACACCAGAATATGAGTACCGGAATATGCCCAATCTATCGACAGCAATGACTGCTTTTCTCTGCCAGTCAGTTACAATGATGTCCCCGTTGACATTCTCAGTGATGTAATACGCCGATTTGTACAGTGGTTGACACTGCGAGTCGTACTGGATTTCCTGGAGCACGGTACCGGTACTGCTGTATCGGACGACTTTGTTCTGACCGTCTTTACGGAGACAGACCAGTAGTTCACCGGACGCCGCGCTTGTGACGCCACGTGGCACCCAGTCCCCAGTAGTGAACATCGTCACCACAGTGTCGGTGTCAGATATCATTCTCACGGCTTTACCTCCACTGTACACTACTTGTTTGTTGTACATACATAAGTACCCGCCTAGGGCAGTAATGCTGACGGTGTGGTGGAGATGTCCCTGGATATCGAACAACTTCAGTTCTTTGCTATGTCCTCCCACCCACACTTTGTTATCGTCGGTAACGGCCATGTCATACAGACGATTTTTATTCTCTTCATTAGCAGGGAACCCAGTGTCTATAACAGATGTAACTGTCGGTACCTCTAATATTCTTCTACCCGGTAAATCGTTTTCTTTGAAATCATTTTCCATGAGCGAAGTTTTCTTTTCCTGCATTTTATCAACGTACCCGAAATAAGTTTGCAAATAATTTGCATCTATTTTACATTCATAGAATGTAGGAAATAAATACTGAGTGTACTCGCTCAATGTTTCTTGTTTTTCAATCACTGGTAAAAAAGTCTGCATTTCTGTGACGTTCTTTGATTTCTGTAATTTTGTTGTTTTCACGTTCATTTCATCCACTTTTCCAATCAATTCCTTAAACTTTTCCTGTTGTTTTTGCAGTACAGCCTCGTGTTCCTTTTGCATGTCATCCAGTTCTTGGTGAAGTGTCTTCACGGTCTCCTCGATCTGTTTGTGCCACTCTTCTCCTCGCGCTTTAACTTCATCTTTCCTTAGTTGGTAAATCGAGGATATCGAGGACAACAGCTTCGTCGTGTGCTCCATAATTCTTTCTAACTCATGTTTAGATGACTGAAGTCGATCATTTTCCTTCGCGATAACTTTTAAAAGTTCCTCAATTTTATCGGAAAGCTCGGACATTTCATGCGATTTGTGTTTGATAGAAACGCAAAGCATGCATATTGGCGCTTCGCAAGTTTTGCAGTATGCGGAACAATCGTTTTGGGGATGGGAATCACAGTAGCATGTGTCGTCATCATCCTTGCTGGTGTAATCTACAATGTCGTGGCCGTTTTTAGATTTCACACGTAGATGTTTTGCGATACAGGTTTCACAGAGATTGACCCCGCATCGTCTGCAGAAAAACGAGACTGGTTGCTGACACAGGTTACATTCCACGAGATCCTGGGCTTCATCTCTAGTTGCCATCATTAGAGACTGTACATCCTGTAAACATTGATGTCCAAAATGTCAATATTTTATAATCTCATAAAGAACTATATATGATATTAGTCAAATTTGGCCCCCAAAATCCGCTATTTTTAAAATTATTTAGGTACATTAATTTGTTGTGTTATTTTATAAAAGAGTTTACATGAAATATGATTTTCACCTATTTATTTGATTTATATGCGCTCACTGGCAGTATATGACATCAGAAGTGACGCTATTTTTATAATTCAATCAAAATCAACCAAAAATTGACATTTTTCTTATCTTTTTTCGAATGGGAAATATAGAGCGACTCTTTGAACAAGAACGATCTTGTTGTCACTTATAAGTATTGGAAAGATACATCTTTGGTGAAAATATTTTGTTTGTTCAAGTAGTCTCTCAATGTTTCCTTAAAGAAAAACTGCCTCAAAACAAGTCGTTTTATGCTAAAAATGAGAAAATGGCGGGAAAAGGTAAACTTTATGATGTCATATTTTTAAATTGTGGGCACCAAATTCAAAATGAAAATTATGAAAAAACTTCAAATGTATATGTGTACAAATAAAATAAAGAATTACAGTAAAATGACAACGTTCATTTGAGGGGGCCATTTTAGGCTCAAACCATATATAGTCCTTTGTTCGAATACATACATGAAAATGAAGACGACCGATCGACGAATGATATCAAATCTATATTTACATATCAAATAATTCATATATATTCGTACAAATACTTGTTTCGTTTTGTTTTGTAAACATTAGTTCTCCAAGACTCTTTTTTGGATACATGACTGTTTGGTATTTTTTCAAGAGCAACTAAAAACAATCGTGCAAGTTGCAAACAAGATATATTAGACCTTCAATGTTGTTTTTAATAAATGCATGTTTAATTACTTATACACAATGTCAAGATTGTCTGGAAATTTTTTTTCTGTCCATAAATAAAATAATGTCCTGGTGTAAGAGAGATAACTCCTGTCCATTACATGAACTTTAATTTACCTAAGAGATTGCATACCAGGCACGTAGCCCCCTTTATCGCAGCAGAATTGTTTTTAAACCAAACGTCTAAAGTATTTGATGAATTACCCCCCCCCCCCCTTCCCCGCCCTGATTAGTAATTTGAGATTTATAACCAAGTTAATGCACTTTGGAAAGTTTTTTTCAAACTGCGTTATGGCTGTACAACAACATTTTTTTTTTTATTATCGAGAAACTATTTTAGTATAGTATGATGATTAACACTAGTGAATCTCATTTACCGTATTTAAGAACGGGGTGGGGGTGGGGGGGTGGGGGTGGGGGCTAACCAATGATACTGGTCAATTTACCAGTGCATCATTTAATTGATTACAGGAAGAAGGTCATCTACCCCTCATCTTTCCTTCCAAAACATATAATATTCAGCAATTTGAAGCAAATGTATAAGAACGGAAACAGAAATAAGCTAAATTAGGTACAGTGATATTGAAAAAAAAACGAGCTGGCCAAACATTAATTTCACCAATGGTATGTTAAAGAATCTGGAAGTCATGAAGTGATTCATCATAAGCACTCTTTCTAAATTATAATCAAACAAATCACTGCATTATAAAAAAGTTACATTGACAACCATTAAATCATAACTAAAAAATAAGCATTATGTTATAGGGCTTTTTTCTTTCGCACTGATGTTCTAAAAGATCATATCAAAGATATCAAGGCACTTTGTTTACTTTTTTTTTTTTCCAAAGCGCGTTGATCTGGTCCTAAGATTTCTGCACTTCGAAAATATTTTTCAAAGTGCGTTGTAACATACATGTAACATACGTGTCTGAATGATATCAAGGATATCAACGCACTTTGAAAAAAAAACAAAGCGCGTTGAACTGGTCCCAAAATTAACGCACTTTTATTTTTTTTTTAAGTGCGTTATTTTTTTAAAGAGCTTTAACATACGTGCCTAAATACCTCGTCTAAGATACCTTTAACAAGATGTCAGTAGGACAAAGGTAACAACATATAATGCGCAGCCGCTATCAGAATGCATGTCATGTCATGTTTGAATAAGAAAAATGCTCAGGATTGGTTGAAAAAAAACTTCTCATGTATAACTGATTATCTTTTTTCATCAACAAAATCAGATGATTTTGCCATGATATGATTTGAAAATATCGTTTGTATACATATACATCTATCAGATTTAATATCACATGTACTTTTCTGGCAAAATGTATATACTGTGTACACTGTGTTCAGAACATTTGAACATTTTAATTTTCTCTCAAAACTATGTCTGAATGTTATAGTTTAGATAAAAATTACTTACAAAATGCACATCAATTCCAAAATAATCGAAATTCGTTTCTCATAAGATAATACACGGAAAAGGGTCAACTTTCGGTTTGACAACGATCCTGACACACCGACTGCGCCATCCGGGTATACGAGGCGCGCTCGTAATCAATGACACCCAACCAGTCTAGCCTTGTTATTGGGTAACAAGTAGTACAAGAAAGCATATTGACGCAAGCGTCAAATGGGCCGCAAAAATATAATTGTTGTATGAATCATTGATTGTTTACATAAAAACACACCACAAAGAAGAAGAGTTGGTTGTACTAATTTTTATGGTAAATTTTAATATACTTTCAGCAACTTGTTTTGAAGTAAGTTTAAGAAATATTTTATTCAAAAATATACATATAAGTATATAAATGAATCTGGATTGAACAGCAAGCAATACTAGCCTATATTAGTTCTCTCCATCTGAGATTGAAGTTTAACATTTTACTATTATCATAAAGAATCGATTTCGTTACTGAAAGCATTTCTAACGGAAATTGTATGATCATTGCCATAGTATGAAGTAATGGAGAACACACTGCATGATTTGTACATTACTCTAATACAAAGTTCAACAAATCATTTTTCTCTTGGAGATTATGAATTTCAAACGGTTAACCATTTTGGGTTTTTTGTTGTTGCATAGTATTGAATGAAAACTTAATGCATTAATTTAATATATGATTTCAAGGGACCTCATAATAAAATAAAAATGGATAAGTTCAAATTTTCCAGTCAATTCAAATTTTCATTTCTGTCATATTCTTGCGTAAATAAATGATATAAAATTAAAATAAATGTCATTTCAGGATATTTTCTACCACATTTTCTATGGAAATATAATAAATACACACGCAAAGTCATTTTATTTGACACGGCACATAGAAATTCAAATACATCATTTACATAAAATTTAATGACATTCAGGTCTTTAGTATTTCAGGTCTTTAGTATGTCCCGCATACAGATGCATTGTTTTTGAAAAGAATGAAAAACTCCGAAATTTTCCGAATAGATTATAGTCTCGATAAAAACGCGCCAAATACGACAATCTACTAAGTATGACCTACTTTTCATTTATGAGTAAAACAAAAAATATGTGATATTTTCTAAAAGGCATAAAACATATTTCTACCTGCAAATTTACTTTAAATTCATAAAATTAAGCATAATATTAATTCTATTAAAAAAGAACTGTCCCGCAGAAACGCAGTAACAATATTTAAATGTGTATCAAATAACGGACCGCCTTCCGGCGGCCCGTAAAGGCGTAATAAACCAGGCACGCAGCAAAGGGGCGTTTCGCAACACCCCCCTCCTTTCCGAATTCAATTCACCCAACCCGCCAACTTTACCTAGAAAAAAAATCTAATCTGTAAATAGTTGTTTAGGAAACGTGTAACAGTCTGTGGGAATATTAGTGTTCCGACTTTAGGCTAGTTAATCTTGCCCTAGTTTTATCTCTGTTCCCTATCTCCGTCGGTGTTTAATTGCCCCCCCCCCCCCCAAATGTGGGATTGGTAACAATACTGTTACACAATAAATTGATCGTAAAAAATGTCAGATAAAATTGACTAAACCATTCTCAATGTACACCACTACATTATTATAAAAAACACCCAGTCTGACAGATCGTCTTGATTGAGTCTGACGTCATCATGATTATTTCGTGCATTCCGTGATTTTTCAGATCACATAAAGAATGTAATGCAGTTCCTGTGTTATTTTTCCCTAAAGGAGTTGATCATAAAATGGAAAAATCAAAGTTACAGAATTGAATGTAATTTTTTTTTTTGGCGTGCATCGTTGTAATAATCAGTGAACAATTTTATCTGCAAAGTTGGTACTACCTTTTATAAGACCGACCGTGAAATAAATTTTGAAAATGGTTATATATACAGGCAGATTTCACGCTTTATAAAAGGGGAATCTCATTGTTGTGAAAAACTGCCAACTTGAAACAAAATTTTGCAGAGGAAAACTGCAATTTCCAATTTTTGTTTCTATAAGATACATATTTAAAAAAAATCTGATTTTTGGAAAAAATCATTTAAGATAGTTCTGCCGTGTACGTCAGGGGGATCATACAATCCGGCAAAAAAATACCACGTGGAGATGCATGATATAGTAAATAATATTACAATATATAAAGATGCCATGGCTTGTCTAGGCGCAACTCACACGCAGTAGAAAACACTTTAGTATTTTCACAGAACTTAAGAACCTCTAACAACTTCATTTTATTATTTGAACGAGGAATTTTAAATTGATACAGTGTTTTCAAATCATCATTTTCTCTCGTATTGATCCGTGCTCCTGTAAAATCATTGTAATTTATATTTTTAGATTGATTATTTATATCAACCAATCAGCACGCGTGTTTATCTATAAAGTTATATATATACAGACGGTGGGGAAAACCAGCTTTCATAGAAACGAGAGATCTTCTTGTTACAGGTAAGACATGTTTATGTCATATGTAACCTATGTTTTGAATATATAAAACAATATGCCTTAATTAAGGTACATTGATTCAAATTATATGTCAAGTCTTAATTGTGCAAATAAAAGCCGCCTCTACAGTAATGCCTTTCGGAACAATTTTGACAACTTACAAGTATATTGAATTGTAATACTTATTTATAGAAGTTATTGGTCAATAATCAGAGTTGCAACAGCATATGCAATCAAACGTTAGATGACCTTGTGGTATAGCGCAATAAAATAATGGAATATTTTTTTTTTTAGATATTCCAAAGGCCTGTATAAATGTAGTAGTTAAATTGATAATCGATTGGGCAAGGGAGGTAATTCTAGTACTTTCACTACATACTGATAACATTACAGACTGTACCCTTAATTATTGATAACTGATATTATAACTATAATTTGCAGTTCAGCTGACATTCGTAATTAAAGGTAAATATGGAATTTGGTGGAGATCTCATTTATGTTGGCAAAACAGAGGAAGATGAAATCCCTGAGGAGGATGATATTGAGGAACAAATTGAGGAGTCAAGTCCTCAGAATGGAGATGAGGAGGTTTGTTATTATTAATATTGTTCTACAATGATGAATAAATATGATAAATTTCTCTCTGAAACACTTCTGAGATTGTACTAGCTAGGTGACAAACAATCATGTATGTATACATTCATTTCAAACTTATATATAATTGATTTTACATGCTTATAATATAATTATTATAATCTTTCTGCAGACTCTTTTGATTTATCTCTGAAAAACATCCATATAATTATTGGATCACTCTATGCTATTGTTAGAGGTTCTAATCTTTGCTAGCCAATTATGGTATTTTTTGGTCCAGTCTGCTCCCAATTTTTGGAGATTCAAAACCCTTAAATTGGCTAGCAAAAATGTTGGCCAGGTGGGAATTGAGAATTTCAGAATGTGGGCTAAGTGGGTTTAAACTGCAGCTCTTTTAAGGTTTTCATTTGATTCTGGTTTACAGACATGTTGCCTTGACATTTTGGACACTGCCGGCCAGGAAGAGTATTCCTCCTTGAGAGATGCCTATATGAGATCAGGAGATGGGTTTTTCATTGTGTACAGCATCGTCTCGCGAGCTTCCTTTGATGAAGCTGTCGCCATTTTTAGCCTTGTTCAGAATTTGGCTAACTCGGAAAACTCAGCTGCAGTAATTAGTTTAGGATTTTACTTAGAACCATTTAAACATATGACCTTGGACTTTCGGTATAGGAACGTATTAATAACAATCTAGACTATTTCTTGCATCAAAACAAGTTACTAGTAATAATGATGCGCATTGGTTTTGAGCAAAATATATATACAATTGTATATATATAACTTGTGTATATAGTATGCTCAAAATTTATGGATATCAAAGAGCCATGGCTGGCTGGCCAGCAATGAAAAAAAGGCCTTTGTCATACTGCTGTTTGACCCTACTGTACCCAAAGTCCAAGGTTCTAATTATATTCAGTGACTAGTGAATATCATGAATACACTAGTAAACTTATGTAATATATATATATATATATATATATATATATATATATATATATATATATATATATATATATATATATATATATATATATATATATATATATATATATATATATATATATATATATATATATACACATATTAAAAGAATTTTTTTAAAAATTATCTATTGCATTTAATTTTTTTAAAAATAATATCTAAGGGGTATATAGATTGGAAATGGATCACTGTAAAAGTTACATCTGCAATCTAGCAAGATTAATTCTTAAAATTAATTTTTTTTATTAAAATTCTTAATTGAGTGGTAATTTTGAATACATTCATGCATATCAATGGCAGATTCTCTGTGGAAACAAATGCGACTTGGAGGACCAGCGAGTGGTGACATATGAGGAGGGGCAGCAGGTGGCTGATAAGCTGGGCATTCCTTTCTGTGAGACATCCGCAAAAACTGGCACCAGGGTCAAGGAAGCGTTTGAAAAACTGGTGTTAGAAATTCCAACCCACAAATCTACTCAAAAAGTAAGATCACTGATTATCTTTAGTCCTCTTATGTTCATTCTTACCTAAATACAATGTATTCTTAATTTTTTATGATCTCGCAGAGGACATCTGAAACTGATAAATTTGTAATTAGTTCTATCATAGAGACTCTTGGGAATTTGACCTTGCATCCATATCCTAAGGAGCACAAATACATTGTATTTTCATAAGGGCAAAATAATTATATTATTCAGCTTTTGAAAATTCATGCAAAACTGTTGATCAAGTTGAATATACTACCGTATTCTTTTTTCATGACAGGTTCATTGTGAACCAATCAAGATCAAATAAAGATTTGTGTAATCTCTTTACAAAATATCAACAATGATATTATTAATGTGATACATTGATTTTTGTATAACACAAAGTCATTTTGAAAATTATTCTATTTTTCGCAGATAGTAATGCTTGGATCAGGCGCAGTGGGTAAATCAGCTCTGACCATCAGATACGTTTCTGACCAGTTTGTTGATAACTATGACCCAACCATAGAGGATTCTTACCGTAAAATGATAACAGTGAAAGGAAAGAAACGAGCAGCAGGAAAAGGAAATCTAGGTACTTAAAAAACATGATCCGTATAAAAAAGTTAAAGCATTTTTGAAAAGAAGAAATTTTAAAAAAAACTGACAATGTAAGAATGTTTATCTTTACCTAAATTAGCTGCTTTTGTGAAAGATGTAGTCTGTTTCTGATAGTCACATCTGGTATTCTTATTAAGTTTTTGAAATTATGTACCGTAAGTTGCATTTATCAACAAATTTTTATGTTGATTTATACCGTATATTCATTTTTTTTCCTGTGTCACAACATTTACACAAATGAAGGAAATGAGAATTAACCATTTTTTTTTTATAGGCGTCAGTCATTTTTTACGATTCAGAAAGTTTCTAATAGCTACTGATACCAGATAAAATTTCTGCATATTGTAAATTTTGCAATGTAAAAGTGATCACGAGAAAAGCTAAAAATTAGATCATTGAAAAAATTAAAGGATATAAACCATAATATGATGCAAACTATAAAAAAGACTAGTTTCTTAATAGTTTAAAATGATTTGGGTTTTAGGTGCAGGTAACTCGGGAAGTTTGAATAGCTCCAGAAGACAATCGAGAGTCCGGAGCTTCATGTCGTCCCTGAGTGGAATATTTACCTGGGGAAGGTCATGGAGACGGAGGTCAACCACTACGGACGACTTACCTGTCCAACAACAGCAGCAGCAACAAAGGGGGATCCCAAACAGGCGAGCCTCGGCTCCTCCCAGGAGGACTCATGCTAAGAACTGTACCAAAAACATCAAGTGCAAGAAAACAGACACCAATGTTATCTTGGTTTCCATGAAAGACCTTGACCAGATGGATAACGTTGCTACCGGCGATCCCGTGTACTGTGATAAATGCCAAGTCGTGCTGTCCTGTGTTTCAGATACAAAGCAAGATGGAGACAAATTGCTCTGGAAATGGTAGCTATAATATATTATTACTGTAAATTCCTAATTAAACACAAGGAATTAATATTTGCATAAAATCACCATGCAAACTCATTCCTAGCAGATTTTCATATCATGCTTTTATGTTTTTGACAGTGGAGAACTACTGTAAATCAACTTTTATTTGCGATGACTTTATTTGCAATTTTATTATTTACTAATTAAATAAACAGGTTTGCATTGACTACAAGGTATTTTTCGTGATTAAAATGTATATTATCTGGAAAATAATATACATGTATCAGAAACATTTCAGGACTGGTTTTGATAAGAAACATACAAAGGGGCTCTTTTCAACCTCACAAAAATTTCTCGCATTGGATTAAAAATTGGTTTACAGCATATCAAATTACAACAAAAATTGGCGCATGCTATTTTTAAAAATATTCTCGCTATACCATTTTGAAAATTGTGTACTATGCTAATAATATTTTTAATACTGCATTATTTAGCGAGTTTTGTGGGCATGAAAATGTCTCCACTGAAGTAAGAGAAGAGGAAATCCCCAAAGCAGACACCATTGATTATGCACTTTCAGCTCCGGAACCTCAAGAAGAACAAGTTGCCATGGGAGCAGAAGCTGAGAAAACGGAGGCTACGAAACCAGCTACAACAGGAAGTGGATATGTTGTATACTGTCTGGACATTAGTGGATCTATGGGAGGCACCACTCAACTCCCAGAGTTACAGGGTGAGTGGGATATCATATACATAGACATCTGTAGAACTGAAAACAAAACAAGAGATGTTTGTGAAACACTTATGCCCCCTCCCTTGGAAACATCCAGAAAGAAAATGAATGTAAACTTCAAATATTTGGAATTTTTCTAAGTTCAAGGGGCATAACTCTGTTGGATATTGCTCTATCATACTCAAAATCAAACTTGACCTAGATATTATTTTAATAAACCTGCATACCAAATTTCATATTAATATGTGCACCCTCTGCGAAGAAAATAAGCGGAAACTGCAAATAACTCTATTTTTTTAAGTCCAAGGGCCATAACTCTGTCGAAAATTGCTCGATCTGGACCTAGATATTATCATGATAAACCTGTCTACCAAATTTCATTTCAATATGTTTATCCTATGCGAAGAAAATGAGCGGAAACTGCAAATAACTCGAATTTTTCTAAGTCCAAGGGCCATAACTCTGTCGAAAATTGCACGATCCAACCCAATATCGAACTTGACCTAGATATTATCAAGATAAACCTGTATAACAAATTTCATTTCAATATGTTTATCCTATGCGAAGAAAATGAGAGGAAACTGCAAATAACTCAAATTTTTCTAAGTCCAAGGACCATAACTCTGTCGAAAATTGCTTGATCGTACCCAATATCGAACTTGACCTGAAATTATCATGATAAACCTGTATACCAAATTTCATTTCAATATGTCTATCCTTTGCAAAGAAAATGTTATCATTTTTAACTCAACTGAACCACAATTGTTTGTATGAAAGGCAGTGCTCTGTTAATATATGATTTTTTTAACATTTATGATGTCAAGAGCTTTAAAATAAGCCTCCATTTTGGCTCAACTCCAAACACCCTTAGGTCATGATTTGGACAAAGTGAATTTTTCATACTGAAGAAAGCTGAATGAATTTTATTCAAAAGAAATCGTACAAGAGAGCAGGCACATTCGTTTTAAAACTGTATTTTCAAACACCGACACCAGATTTAGTAGTACGAATTATGAAGAATACCCTGTTGAAAACCAACTCAAGATTCTTTAAATAGTGAGAAGATTAAAGAAAATGGGATCCGTACAGTGGGAGTTGTGAGGAATATTCTCATCCAACTGATGTTGTCATTGATAAAAAAGGATGTCATTTGGACACACTCTTTTTGTTGTTGTGTTTTTATAAACAATCCTTAATTTGTCAAAAACTAATGAATGTTTGTGAAATTTGTTGAATGAAAAATTACATGATATACAGTTAGATAACTTTTGATCAGAATCAGAAAATCTCACTCGGAGTAAATTAAATACTTATAATATATGAAAGAAAACTAATTTAATTGCTCATGGAGTAAATGAAAAAATATCTGTACAGTACAGTAATCTATAAGTCAATGATATGTTAAATACATTAAATATTTCAATTACATGTATTTTAATAGCCGAGTGGAAGAGACAAAGAGATGGAAATCTTGCTTCTGGAGGTGACCAAGTGACAAGACTTCAGGCTATACAAGAGGCCCTGAGAAGGTTAGTAATGAAACAATTTTTTTTTTTTAATAATTTTATCATTTTGGAGAATTGAATAATGAAAAATGTAAATTTATTCAAAACATGATACATCATGCACTTTGAATTTTAAAAAAAAGGGAGTTTGAGAGTTGTCATTTCGTAATAACATGTATCAATAACACTGTGCATAATTTTCAGTACGTTGCATAGGTATTTTGGTTAAACTTTTTCTTCAGACAAATTGAGCGTCTCCACCTAGAAAATCCAGAGCGGCGAGTAATTTTCATCACGTTTGAGTCGGCAGTGGAAGTTTACGGGGACTGCACAAGTGACACCATACAAGAAGTTCCTAGCAATATCCACAATGAGTTTGATCCCCTACTCTCATATGGCGAGAAATATTCAAGGGAGCACCACATCAAACCTCTCAGCGAGTCTTATGAGTAATTACAATTACCGTATATAGCCCAGTAAAATTCTTACCAAATTTATTCGAGAATTGCATTAGAGTATGGCTTTCAAGACACAAAGAATGATATCAAATATGTTATCTTAAAAACAAAAATTAGTATATATGTAGAAATCTGCAAAGCAATCAAGCTCAAATGCTAAAGAAAAAAAAAAGAAAGTTTTTCATTTTATTTTAAATAGATGCTCATAAAATATATTCCCAGTAGGTTAAAATTTATGGAGAGAGATTTTGAAACATCAAATTAATTGTTACATGCATGTGTTACCAAAATTAAAACTATTAATATTGTTTTTTTCTTTAACCAGTAAAATGAAAACCATAATTGACATGTTGAGGCCCAAAGGATGTACAAGTCTTGGGCCCGCCCTCTCTGTTGCCATGGGAATTGTCAATGGTTCAGTGGGATCTGAAATAGTCTTGTGCACTGATGGGGCCCCCAATGGGGGCATAGGAAGCCTGAGCAGCTGTGGAGTTGAGTCAGGCAACCACTTCTATATAAAGGTAGGCAATGTGCTAATTCTTTTGAATTTATAGAAATCCAATACGGCAAAAAGAAAAGCATGTATTGATTTTAAAAAGTTTCCACTTTATCAAATATTAAACCCCTTTTCCTTGTATATTTAAGAAATAAACAACGTTATTTAGTGAACATGGCGTTATGAATAGCAACTGCTCTGCTGGCATATTTTCCATGATGCGCTAGCGCGCATCATGGAAAATATGCCAGCAGAGCAGTTGCTATTCATAACGCCATCTTCACTAAATAATCCTTGTTTATTACTTATATTTGCATTTTACCACTCGCAAATACCATGTATTAGCGTAGACCTTGACAGCTATTGCATCAAAATAAACATTCAGACTGTATAAATGTATCTTTTTAATCCACATAAATTTGTAAACAGAATCAATGGTTTGTTATAACAGTAATTCCTTTAAAATGTTATTATAAGACATGTTATAATTAAATAGGCCTACATCAATTTTTATGGAGTTGGAGAAAAACACATGATGTTTGGTATAGTGGTTAAAATCTATAACGTCATGGAAAAGTATATGACGTCATACCTTTAAGACGTCATAGTATACAGACAGAGCAATTGCGATTATAGAAAAATAATTGCAGTTCCTCCGTATGGACTTACAGTGGGAAAGAACAATGGATATGCAAATATAGTTCTCTAACTCCTACTTTCATGTGGATAATTACTATGAGATACAAACTTTTAAACTTAATATATATATAAACATGTTATTACCATAACTGATTTTGAGAAAACAGCTTTGGAACACAGGAACCTGGTGTTATATATTTTTCTCATGGTAAAAAATATATACCCTCTATCTAATAATACATTCCACAATTTTCATTCCACTCTGCTCCCCATAGATGTTAATATGGAGAGCGGAATGGACCAAACACCCTTGGGATTCCAAAGATGGAATAATTCAGGCATGAGTTACATGTACATGTATTAAATAAATGAAAACAAGAATTCAGCAAATTGGTGTAAGTTTAGAACAGGATGTATATAAACAAGACGACTGGCCATGGGTTTCCTTCAATGGCATTTCACTATTCATTACATGTATTAACTTACCTGTATATAATATTGTCTCTCTCCACTTGGAAGGCAGGAGAATATGCCAAAGAGAAGAATATAACCATCTCTATCCTAGCCGTGGAGGGAGAGAGGACAGGACTAGAGAAGGTCAGCAAGTGTGCTGAGATTTCTGGGGGAACCATCAATGTGCTCAACCCCTTGGAGATATCTCGCCAGCTTCGACTCATCTCACAGAATTACATCATTGCTACCTATGTGACTATTACACTCTTTCTCCATCCTGAGCTGGAAGTTGATGATCCCAGGTTTCCAAAGGTATGTTAATTCTTTTATAATTCATGTTTAAATGGAAAGAAAAATAATTAATTTTCTGCAAGTGAAACTGAAGGCAAAATTTGCAAAAATGAATAAAACTGTAGAGAAAAATAACATTTGGCAATAGAGAATTCCTGTATAAGAAAGACTTAGTAGAAACTTGCATTGGTTTTCCTGGAGATCTCTTCCTTTTGCAAATCTTTATTGGCATAGAAATATAATTTTTGTCCCTCAATCTTGCTTGTAAGCAGTATCAAATTTTTGAGGAACACAAATATTATCTCGTAATACTTCTGGATTTTATTTTTACACTTCATTGGTAATCAGATACTTCATTAATAATAATGTAATACACCTAGACATTAAAGTCAATTTTACTATGTTTTTGTAGTAAACGTTATCAAACTACATTTTGAATAGCTGAAACATTCAGAAAAAAAACATTACCTTTATATTTTTCCCCCCGCTTTATAATACTGACTTTACTTTGAACTTTCCCAAAATGTTGTTTATGTAGTATAAATATGAATTTCCTCTTACACAGCAAATGCAATATTTTAATAAGGGTACATTTTGCAGGGAAGCAGTAAGATAGTGAAGGAAATCGGCAGTGCTACAAAAGATACAGACATGACGTTCGTGTATAAATTGAAAAATCCTGGAAAAAAATTGGACATTGAAAAAATACCATTTCAAGTAAGGAGGATTTTTAAGATTGTAAAAAATAATAATTATGGTACTGCATAACATACATGTTAGTCAATAAGATTTTTTTAAGTTCTTCCACTTGTTACTTTCTGAAAGACAAAATAACAAGTACACATACACCCAGCTGGCAAAGTAATAAATGCCAAGAGGAAGTGAATGAACAAATTGGAGCAATTTTACATGATATAATTTATGTATATTATAATAAGCAATCGTCTAAAAAAAAACCAAGATTTTGTAATTTTTAAAGCATGTTTTACTGTGCTGGTTTATTACACCTAATAAACATGATTAATTATACCGTAACTACAATTACATTTATACCTGGGTGTAAGCAATCCAGGTACCTGGCAAATGTTTCAATATACTGTAAACCAATATTATTCTTGACGACTTTATTTCGCGAATCCCCGAGATGTCAACCAGTTTGTGATGATTAATTTTTGCGACCTATCCTTATCCACACCTGTTTATTTTTTTTATTACAACTGTATGGCAAATATACTGTTCCACAGCAAGAAATATTTGCGACAATGAGGCTTTCCCGAACCTTGCAAAAATTTCTCGCATGCGAATAAAAAGTTGGTTTACAGCTCTCTCTCATATCTCTCTCTCTCTTAGATGCATCAAATACCTGGTACTTATTAAGTTGGTTTTCCCTACAGGTTCAGGTTTCTTATACATTAAAAGATGGCAGAAAAATGCTGAGAACTATCAGCAAATCTTTATCAACCACAGATAGCAGAGAGGCCATGGAAGAGGTATATATAAACCAATCAGCTGGGTATACCTGCAGATACCCACTGGCCATTATCATTTATTTACAAAGTGGCACTATGTCAATGTTAATGCATGCATCAGTTTTACATGAAAATTATTTCATATTGCAGAGAATTTGGAAAAAGCAAATTGTACAAACAATATTGATTTAGACAGATTAATACCCATGATAATTCTGTTTATGTGTGCTCATTCAATGGTCTCATTTTTACTATTCATTGTGAGAGACAGATGAACAGACAACATGTACCCCAGTAAACTTTGTTTGCGGGGGTATAACAACTTGTTTTCCAAGATCAGTATGGACTTATTCTGTACATAAATTCAGTTGAAAGTCGAAGCAAATTTGTGATGTAAAATAAGTTATCTGAAGATGATATTGTGATACATGTACCGTGTACCCCTTTTTTTTGCATGTCACAAAATTTGCGAAAATAGGGAATATGTGTGTAGCATTTTTAATTTGCGCCAGTCACTTTTTGCTATTTAAAAAGTTTCTTTAGAATATAATTTCTGCGTATTCAATATTTTGTGATTTAAAAGATGTTGCTAAAAAAGCGAAAATTAGATCATCACGAAAATTACCGGATATACGGTATGTTATCATGATGTGTGGTTTATCGAGTTTTAAATTCAATTTGAAATCTTCGTTTGTAGGCCATGAATGTAAGTGTGGTCGGAACAGCAGCAGTACAGAAAACCGCTTATCTGGCCAGCAAAGGCGACCTGGAAAATGCCCGCTCACACTTGTAAGTCAAAAGATTTGCCATGCACAAGTCGATCAACTTACCTAATTATGTATTACAGTTAAATTGAAAGGTAACTAATTATTACAATATTTGTCATCTTTTTTGTCAGATTATCCAATAAACTCATGATTTCCAAAGGCTCACGAAATCTTAAACAAAAAGAGGACAAAGTGGCCTTTATGGAGGAGAGCAAAACATTGTCTAGCGTCGTAAACAAGCTTCACAAGGAAAGGGTTAGTATTAAAGCCGGTCTTAAAGCCGACAGAAATTCTTAAAAGCATTTGATCTCCATTATAATAGTTCCAATCACTCTACTGCCATTGGGGTTATAATTACTGGTCAAGAAAGATAGGGTCGGTAATCGGAGATAAAAGGGAAATAATGCTTATTTATGAATTCATGTTGGGTTTAAGGAGACCCTTTGAACACTATTGAGAAAGATTTTACTAACGTTGGAAAAACTGTATACCATTAAGGTGTGTATATTGAGGTTTTCCTTATCTATTTCAACATGTGCTTTTTTCAAACCTCATTCTGTAGGTTGTCCAATATTTTTGTCTAAACGGAAATTATTTCATGGGTAAATGATTTTCTTATCATTCAAATTTCGGCATGTGGTATATTTATTCTGGCCTGGTCCATTATTACAATCCTGGCCACGGCACCAAATGTAACCTATCCTGTTACAATTACATTGGGTCACGAGATAAAAAGATTAAAGAACCTGATGTATTTAATTCATTGATAGTCAACCTTCTTTTATCAAAGCCCAGCCTTGATGAAAAAACTCTCTTAAACACTTGATCCTTCAAACATAGACAATGTATATATATAAGAGGCTCAAAGGCCATAATGCTCACCTGAGCACCAATTGCAAAATTTTTTTATCAACTCAGCCTTAATGTATGAATAAAAAATATCCTGAAAATTACTTAAAAGCTTTTGGCAGCAAAACAAACTTTAATTCCTTTCACCCAAGAATGCTATGGGCCAATTTTGATTTAAATGTTGCCCAGTTGTTTGTGAGAAGAAGTGGAAAAAGTAAAAAGTTTGCAGAGGGACACTGGACAACAATGTTCGTTTGAGCTTTTAGCTCAGATGAGCCAAAAAAAGATACCGGTACATGTACTAGGAACTATAAGATATCTCTTTTCTGCTTGATTCACAGAAAGGCTCCAGTTTGAGGGCTTGTGGTTTTTCTGATCTTGACACAACCGTTCTACATCAGAATGCGGCACAGTCATCAAGCAAATTATATGGAGCGTCTCGTAAGATGGAGTTGATGAGAAAACGCACGGAAACAAACCAGGCAGTATCTGCTGCTTATTATGGTATTCAACAAATGTAATCAATTTTGGCTCTGTTATTTCGCCTGGCTGGTAAATTAATTGTATACAAAGACTACTAGCTAAAGTGCATTATAACAGGAAAAAACTGTCTCCCCAACATGTTATTAAACCAATAATCGTACTTGTGCATGAATATGGGATATGTATTGTGAATATCATACATTGTATAGTAAATGTATTGAGCTTAAACATTTCTTCTGATTTGTCACAATTGACACACATGTATATATTGCACAAGAACATCAAACACATTTCCGGTACAACTGTGTATTACATTGGGAAAACCAAACCCACAAACTAATCACATGTGAAATTGTAATTAATACTTTTAGCTACATCATGTCAAACAAAATGCTAGCCATGACTCGGATATGGAAACTCACATGTATTGTCTTTTGTTTTTAGTACATGTAATTATATAAATTGACTTCATTTTATGGGTCAAATCCAATTCATGTAATAATATTACTTTTACATGACACATGAAATATTTTTATATTATTTTGTTACTTATTTATTACATTTTATGGACCAATTACATAGTTTGATTCACATATTTTTTTGTCATCCTTATAGACATGATATACCAATGAAATTTAAATATCGAGCACATAGCTGCAGTTTTATTTTATTTTATTTGTATCATCTCGAGTAATTAATCAATATTGTATTACTACTGTATGTTGTAATGTACATGTATTAAATGACTTGACTTGACTCAACTGGACTTACAAGATGCTATTTTTTATACCAATAACAAAAATATTTTCAAATGTCTTGCATGATCCAATACCTGTATCCTATTAGATTGTAAATGTACTTCTTGTATATTTTTAACTCATCTTGACAGCTGTACATTATTTTTATATACTGTATGCAAAAATAGTGCTTTTAAATTATTTAATGCTTTTACATTTTAGTCCTGTTATCTGTACTTTTTACTTACTAGTATTTTTTTTTTTAAGCATTCATTTAGAAATATTTTTAGCCAGGTCAATGCTTTTAGTGATTACTGGTAAGTTTATATTTGTTACAATACTGCAAGCAGATTTGTTTAATATACATGTATACTGTTAGACATTAACAATAGAGTTAATAGTGTGTTGGTTGTACATGTTTAAATAAAACAGTTGAATTATTTGTTTTGTTTCAATTATTGATGGATATTACATACTAAATGAAATTATACTGACCAGTCATTGATGATTTCATCAACATTTTACAACCCCTACAAATGAAATTTATTTTTTAGGGGAATGGATGTGGGGTTTCCAACCATTTTGGATTAAATCAACATACCTGTCTGTTTGTCAGTAAACATCATGGTTTTGTCTTAATATCAGTCTCAAAACTGTTTGACTGCTTTATCTCTTACAACTGGTGCTCAGATGTCTGTTTTAAATTAAGACTTTTTTCTGCAAAAATTAGGTTTTAAGTTTCTCTACCTGGCTATGTGATTCATTCAAACAACAAGAGACCACCCAGCCATTAAATTCATCTAAGAAAGTGTTAAGCCTGAATTACCAGCCAACATTTCCGCAGCGATGATTTCATTGGCTAAAAGACAGGACACTGAGAGGTGACCCCTCATTGCCAGTCATTGGATGTTATTATATCTTTTATGGTAAAGCATAGCAAAGCAGTTTTAATTTACAAGTCTAATTTTGATAAGATTGCACTAAGTATAGCTCTTAGTTTCAAATTCCCTTACCAATGTAAATGCAATACATGCGTATTTGAATTTGCTTTCTTCGACAGATTTTTAAATCTACCGTAGGTACATTAATATGAACATCAAATGATTCATGTTTTGCCTATAATTCAAGTTTTTTTTCTTCTTTCGGGTGCATTTTTTTGGTAATGCATTCACTAAGGTCAACCATAGTGCAATTATCTTTTTATCTGTATTAATATACCTCTACAAAATATGCACATTCTTAAAAAAAAAAATCTCTTTAAACCATGTTCCTGAAGAGATATTTATTAACATTTTCACAAGGGAAAAATTAAGATCACTAACAATGATTTCATACAAATAAATGCCTCTCCATTGAACTTACTGTGTTGAAAAAATAATTTTGAAATTTGACCTATAAAGTACATGTTACAAATAAGTTCACGTAGATACAATGTATATGTTTAAGCGATGTTAATTGCTGTGACTGTAATTTATAAGTGGTTTATGGTATCCATTGAACAAAGTCGATAGGTCAACAAAGATGCAGCATTACCAATAACACAGGATTTTTTTAAGCAGTGAAATAGACTAGACTCTTCACTGTCATAATGAAAGACTTCCGCAATCACAGGCTCTAATCCAACAAAGAGATTATTATTTGGGCACTGAAACATCAAGGTCTTGCATAGAAACAGACAAGCCATCAAGTTTCACATGAATGCCGTCCATTCGTTCGCAACAATTGTTTGAACATTTGTTCATCTCAGAACACAATTTCTTATTCTTGTGCAAACACTCCACCGAGTTGGATTCTGAATTACTTGGTCTGTCCTTACCATGGACTTTATCAGTTTCACTGGAATTATCAGATCTCGAATCCAAGCGAATCGGACTGTGGTCCGTTACAGACCCACCTGACTCGTGTCCTGGTGGGGAATCTAACTTAAGAGTCTGAAGTATAAGATGTGACACTTGGGCCTCCGCTCCACAAACTTGGTAGATCCACTCCAGAACATCTCCCAACTCGCACTCGTCTGTACAATGATCTGGATCGGTTTCCAGCTTTTCCACAATGTGACAAAGACAGACTGCCAAGTTTTCTACGTTGTCCTGAAAATAACAATGAAGGTGTTACAGGCTTATGTTCTACACCTTATTCATTTCAGTGACATCATTGCTTAGTTTGCCCGAGATAGTTGGATTTCAAAACTACAGCTAATTTAGGCATAATTATACATTAAGCTTGTGATCAAATTCTACATGAGTTCCTGATAGAACTTTTAAACAATTTTTCCTAAAAAAATCATTTTAAAATGTTTTTCAAAATTACTTTTAAAACAGTGGCTTATGGTCAATTTTCTGCATTTTTCTTTGAAAAATATATCATACATGTAGCATACACTGATATTTCTTAATACCTGAGTTCCAGACAGTACATTTAAACAGCTCTGCTGCAGATCACTGGTGCTCAGTAACGAAAGTCTAAGGAACATCAAAAGCAGCTCCTCAAAGTTCATCCAGGCAAACTGGAAAGAGAGATTAACTTATTTTTTTTTTTTCATAATTACATACCAATAATTTTTAAATAAAAGGAATTTAAATATTTTGGACGGTAATTCAACATGCATAGCACTGATACATGAACTCAACTTATATAAGCACTTGAACTTTACATACCTTTCCATACTTATGCAATTATGGTAAGTGTATGTTGTACACGTTGAAAAATTTGAATGTATTAAAAAAAAAGAAATCTGAATAGCAGTGATACCTTTGGCTTTGGAGAATCCTCAAGCAATTTGAGGGTGTAACTATTGACAGCTGAGGAGAATGGAATGGCGGATTTCAAGGAGCCCGTCCACAGCACCTCAAACTCATCCAAATCTTCAACTGTCCAATCCTCAGGAAAATAACACACTGGAAGATAACAATAAACCCCTTTATAACCATTTAGTTTTCAGTATGAAGTATTTGTAGGATTGTATGATTCAAGAGTCATTTGTTAAAACTTTTCCTTTAAAATGCTTAACATAAAATCTATAATATTTGTCCTTCTAAACAACATGTCATTCAATCTCAAAATCATCTATATACATGTATAGGCTATAGGTACAGTTCAAAACATAATTTTATTGTACAGGTATTCATCCAGCAATGAAATAATCTTTTAATGTTGAGATGTGCAGGAAAGGACTATATTTGGTATATCTGCCCCCAATTTTAACCAATTTTTAAATAGTGTCTAATAAAAATCAAATCTCCATAAATCATAAATCATTTTCCAGAGGATGCCTATCACTCTCATCTTGATTTTAGTCATCATTACTCATTTGCAGTTTATCTATGACGTCACCTAAATGACCCTATTCCCGCAATTTTGCAAACGAATGAAAATATTGTCATTTTTTCTTTGTATTTTGCATTCGGAAGTATAGAGCACAGGTCTGCTCAAGTACGATTTTACCGTATGTTTTTCTTCCTATAATTATACATATCATACTAAAAAATGGTACTTGAGCAAGCCTGCGCTCGATGTTTCCCAGTCGAAAAAGCATCGGAAAACACCCATATTTTGCTACAAAACATCAATTTATCGAAATAAGACAATTTTCATGACGTCATTTCTACATTATGATGTCACAGTGGTTATAACCTTTTACACACCTATTTTTAATCTGATTTCAACTATCTGCCACCTTATTTTAAAAGCTTTTTAAAAAGCTTAAATTTTGGGGGCATAAAATGCATAATACCGCACATAGTCCTATTTTTGCATTTAAATAAACATGTTTCTTCAGTTTTTCAAACTATACCAGTTTAATGTAAACAAGAGATGTTTGTAAAACACTTATGCTCCCCCCTCCCTTGGAGACCTCTGTAAAGAGAATGAATGGAAAGTGCAAATAAATGGAATTTTTTTCCTGGAATTCCAAGGGGCAAATCTCTGTTGGAAATGCTCGATCGTACCCAAAATCAAACTTGACCTAGATATAATTATGATAAATCTATATATCAAATATTGTTTGAGTAAGAGCTACCCCTGCAAAGAAAATGAACGGAAACTACAAAAAGGAATTTCTCTAAGTCCAAGGGACATAACTCTGTTGAAAATTGCTCAATTGTACCCAAAATCGAACTTAATCAACCTAGATATTGTTATGATAAATCTGTATACCAAATTTCATTCAGTATGTGCAATCTCTGTGAAGAAAATGAACAAAATCTTGGTGGACCAACCGACCGACAGAGATAAACGGACAACAGCAAAGCAATATGCCCTCCCTTCTTCAAAATGGGGCATATTAATTTTCAAAGGAGAACTATTGACAAATCAATACAGTTTAGGTTGTAAGATTTAATACCTACATACATATATGCTTCATCTCCAGCCATTTAAACATATTATGTATATAAAGTACTTATTCTGAATTGATAATTTATCAAGACATGCACTACAATGTACCAGGTACATGTACATACATGAACCTTGCACAGAAAATATTTAACTTACTATATACTCACTTTATTCTTTTCATGACTTTAAGCACATATTACTTTTCAAAAGCGTTTCTTCTAACAACTGCCAAAAAGATTATAACTATTAAAGACAAATTTCAAAATAATAAAAATATTGAAGTCTTACTTAATGAAAGACAGAGGTCAAGAATAAGTTGGCCAAAAGATCTGAAGATTCCTGGAAGCCAGTCCTGTAACAGAAAAAAAAACCCATGAACAAACAAATACAGAATGGAAAACGTTGGAAGATTTGTGACAGACAGTTCTGTTAAAAGATGAAAAGAAATGCATGTAGGCTACCTGTACAGATGTAAAAACAAAATGAAAAACATTGGGAGATTATAGACAGTCCTGAGCAGTCAATCATGTAATAAAATGAAATAATGTATCAAAATTAATGTGAAATTTCTCTGAACTTACCTGTCTTTTCTCTAAAATGGTTTTTGTCTCCACCAAGAGGTTCTTCACAGCTATTTTTTCAGGGCTGACGTTTTTAAGTATGACCAACTTCACCATATCTTTGATGTCAATAAGTACATCAGAGGGAAACCTGGTGCTATCATCATGCTCCTTGGCAATGACCTCAAAACCAGATTCAACCGGATTCCCTGACACAGAAATCTCTGCTGGGCCGCTGACAGAACGAGTCTGGTTGAGTAGCTGGGATTTCAATATCCTGTCCAACTCCAGAGAGAGCTCTGACTGGAACATTTCTAGAGCAAGAAGAAACAAACGATTTTCCTAAGTTTCAGAATAATTCAGTAAGGTGTTATGAATTGCAATTTCACACCAAATAATACCACTCAGTAATGATTTATTTAATCCAATAAAGTTATTCAGTTCTGAAGCATAATTTGCATGCTCTAAGGGTGTTTTACAGGTGTGACAAGATGAACAACATTAAACCAGCTAAAAATCAAACTGACTTGCTAAAACAAGATACATATACTGAATGTGAATTAAAATGAAATTGTTTAGAACTTTTTCCGCTCAACAAACTTGAATCTGTTTTTAAGAACATTGTCAGTGACTATACTCTGTCCCGAGTTTTTGCTTCCACCACTTTTTGCATGATATTTCAATAATAGTAAATACCTTTGTGCTCAAACTAAGTTCATCCACTAATATAAAAAATGTCCAGATTATCTGTTTTGAATAGCCCCCTCTACCGCTTCAGGTTTCAATACACATCCCGAAATTGAAAGTCTACGGAGATTTTGCATTGCAACAGCCATTAAAATAAGCCCGGATGATAACGTTAAAGAATTGCGCGATGTATTCCGAGCGTATTCCGAATGGAGAAAAGATGTAAACATTCCCCATTATAAATCTCCGTTAGGAATCTGTTTTCGTTCCTGTGAGTTTTTTTGAGTGGAAAGGGATAATTGTTCAATGAAGATATCTTGGATATATTCCCTTTTAATGATTTCAACTGTATTTCTTTCACAGGTATGTGTAATTTTATTAAAAATCATCAAAAAGCGATGGAAGCAATAACTTGGGACAGACTATAAATGTATAAGCAAAAAATTGGAAAAGTTAATACATATGTATTTCTCTCCGTACATTGAACTGTATGTATTGTACTTAGGCCAAAATAATATTACTGTTTGTTTGGAATTGCCTCCCGCCTCATTGAAATACGCCCTGTTGATAAAATTTTATTTGCAAAAGAATAAAGAACTTTGAGGACTGAGTTGAGTGATTTGAAAATTTTGGTGACGGCGGTTTACTTCTCTGTTTTTTTAAAATCATGCTTTTTTTGTACCATTGAATTAATATGAAGATCTTAATTTTTTACCAATTTTTAATTTGTTAAACTTCAAGTTTGAAAAAAAAAAAAATTCCTTCCCTAGAAACCCCCAGGCGGCATTTCTTAAAACATTTCTTAAAGGCTGGCCTTACGGACAGTGATGTGTTTATTGATCCATGAGTGGACTTTTTCCTGGGACAGGCGAGTTGAGATTTCTGTTGCGGTCTGTTTCACGGACTCTGACTGTTCGTCCGGCAGTAGCAACAGTACCAGGGCTTTGATCCTACCCTCACAGTAGCTTTTAAAATAGAACACATGCGCAAAATAAGTTGATGTTTTTACTTTATGACATACATTTTCCCTGATTTTTTTTTTTAAAAAGGTCCGTATGTTACATGTTACAAAGATGGCCAAACAATTGGCCCAAGCCAACATTATAATATATATATTATTATATTATATAATAATTAAACTTTATAATGGTTTTAATTTAAGTTTATTTATTCCTTAAGCCAAATGGCTCATCAGATACAAAGAATACATAATATATATACAATGTAAGACATAATATGTAGCAATAAACATATTAAATGCATCAAAGTATTGACTATTTTTCTATTACCCCATTATAACAAATAACTCATAACAAATGTGATCTCAAACTTCAAATATAAACATGTATATAATTAACATACATTACTAGGTAATTTTTAAAACATTAAATTTCAATATGCACAGTAGCACACACACGCAAATTATTACCTGCCCACATCTTTAGCCACCACTGCCTTGGCTTGGGCGACATGATCCTGTGCAATCTTTAATATATCATGTTGCAACTTATCCTTGAAAAAAAATGGGAAAAAAATACAAAATATGAAAAAATGATTTACAACTATTTTTAGCTACAACAACTTTGTATTTTTTGTAAATATACACAACAAATTAACATTAAATATCTCTAGCATATGATATCTGTAGTACCCCCCTCCCAACCCCCCCCCCCAAAAAAAAAAATCACTGTATAAATTATGTGTACTTAGTTATCCAGTGAAATCTATTTTTTTTCATCTCATTTCATAATACACTATATTGACAATACTATCATATAAAATACAACAAAATCCTACATTGAAGACACCATTGAGTAATTGTTGTTTCATAATAGCAAAAAAAAATTGAAATCACACAGATCAATGAATTACAAAGATCTTAATCTGATGCCCTTTTTACACCTAAGAACCAATTACTCAGACCTCTGCTTGAAAAAGGTGTCAAAGCCCACACGCTTTACAAGGACAGTGGACAAGTCCATAATTATCCCAATTACATCATAATTATGATCCCTAAATCCCTGGAACATCAAAGACACAATGTTCTGTGATCTGCATAACTAATCCCCAGTGATCTGAATTAATTGGTTCATGGCTTGGTTTAGAGTAAAAGTTGGGAGGTATAAATGAAATGGCAACCACCAGGACAACCACTCTTGGTAGTTGTCTACAATGGGGGAGGACAAACAACTGATAGCCTGTGCCATTGAAATGAATGACCTTCTTATAAAACACAAGAAACTTGAGCAGCAGCTTTCCTGTATAGGTCTGTATAACAAAAATGATTTGTTCCCCTACAGAATAAGCATATTTCAAATAAAAACATTTAGAATAAAACTTTGTATTTCAAATCTAAAAAGCAAAATCAATCAGTTACATGTATGTTTCTACATGCTCATCTGTCAAAGTTACCAGTTACATGATATACAATAAATTTAGCTAAAAATAATGAATTACTTTTCTTTACCCTCTACCTCTCCCTTACGCTTTATCTCTGTATTCAATGTATGAAATACCTTATTTGCAACTTAAATTACAGAGGCCTACATGGAAAATTTGTCAGCCAGAATATTTGCCACGCATCTCCAAGAACAAGAGGCCCTACATATTAACTACCTTCACAGAAAGTCTGCTGCAAGCTCCATAAGGAGGGTCTATCAGACCCTCAAAGACAACACCAGCAGACAGATTCAGACCCTGTCCCACAGAATAATGTGTATTCTACAGCCGGGGATCCCGACCGCTGTGGAGGATCCCATAGAGGTGTTGACAAGCCTGACAGATCGTGATGATTTGGTGCAGGAACTAACACAGACATTTTGCACTTTAAAACGTAGTTCTTGACGAACTCAAATTCGCCTGACTTTTGGTCTCTTTCAGACTGTGTTGGATAATTATTGAACTTGTAATATATTGTAAATCTCAAACACTTGCTAGTGGTTGACAAATAGTGCTATTTGAATTAAGAAAAAAATGTACAACTCTTTTGATTATTCTTTGAAATCCATATTTTCATATAATGCAATAACTATGAAAATATTATTGCAGCATTATCTTTATGGATACATACATCAATAAAATATTTAATATTTACTTAGCTTTGTTCTGTTTCCCTTTTGCAACAATTAAAAGAATTCATCAGATATAATTTTTATTCACTGCAGGAACATTAAAATAGAGTGCAAATCTTGATTTCTCTAGATACAATGAATAAAACAAGAGGCCCATGGGCCACATCGCTCACCTGAACAACAGTTCCTTGTAACATTTTATTTCATAGCATATGTTTTTTTCTATTTTAAACTTTGAACCCCTTTCTGGGGCCCCAGTATTAGTCCGGGGTTTATGGTTGGCTTTAACAACTACACTATTTGAGGATCCTTGCATTGTAATCTCACAAACTGTAGCATTGTAGTTCTCAAGAAGAAATTTTTTAAACATTTTCCATATATATTTCTATGTTAAACTTTGAACCCCACTTGGGGCCTCAGTATTGGTCTGGGGGTCTTAGGGCCCAAGTATTAGTCCGGGAGTCACAATTTTACCAATTTAGAATCTACAATAGCCAATTATGCTTGCATAGCAATCTCACAAACTGTTGCACTGTAGTTCTTGAGAACAAGATTTTTAAACATGTTCCCTATATATTTCTATGTTAATTTTGAACCCCTTCTTGGGCCCTAATATTAGTCTGGGGGTCACGGCTTCCACTATTTAGAAACTTTACAATTTGAGAATGCTTGCATAGTAATCTCGCAAATTGAAGCATTGTAGTTCTCCTCCATAAGATTTTTAAACATGTTCCCTCCTATCTTTCTATGTGAAACATTGAACCCCTTCTCCTGGAGCCCCAGTATTAGATCGCTTTTATAATTTAACGTTTTCACTATTTGAGGATCCATGTAAAGTAATCTCACAAAGTATGACACTGTAGTTCTCGAAAAGATTTTTTTAAACGTTTCCTATATATTTCTATGTTAAACTTTGAACCCCTCTTGATGCCCAAGTATTAGTCCGAGGGTCATGATTTTAACACTTTAGAATCTACAATTGCCAAGGATGTATGCATAGTAATATCCCAAACTGTTGCATTGTAGTTCTTGAGAAGAAGATTTAACTTTGAACCCCGCCTGGGGGCCCAGTTTTTGTCCGGGGGTCACAATTTTAACATATAGAATTTTCACTATACATACAAGCTTTTGTATAAATATTGGAATTTCTGGTGCAGTGGTTCTTGATATGAAGATTTTTAAACAATTTTCCTACATATTTCTATGTTTAAGTTGTAGCCCGGACCGCCTGGGGCCCCAGTTTTGGTCCAGGGGTCACGATTTTTACAATTTAGAATCTTCACTATATATACAAGCTTTTGTGTAAATGTTGGCATTTCTGGTGCAGTGGTTTTTGAGAAAGAAATTTTAAACATTTATCCTATGGATTTTCATGTTAAACTTTGAACCCCGCCTGGGGCCTTAGTTTTGGTCCGGGGGTCACAATTTTTACAATTTAGAATTTTCACTATATATAAAAGCTTTTGTATGAATATTGGCTTTTCTGGTGCAGTGGTTCGTGATATGAAGATTTTTAAACATTTATCCTATGGATTTCTGTTAAACTTTAAACCCCCGCCTGGGGCCTTAGTTTTGGTCCGGGAGTCGTGATTTTTATAATTTAGAATCTTCACTATATATACAAGCTTTTGTGTAAATATTGGCATATCTGGTGCAGTGGGTCTTGAGAAGATGATTTTTAAACATTTTTCCATTGTATTTCCATGTTAAATTTTGAACCCCGCCTGGGGCCCCAGTTTTGATCCGGGGGTCGCGATTTTTACAATTTAGAATCTTCACTATATATACAAGCTTTTGTGTAAATATTGGCATTTCAGGTGCAGTGGTTCTTGAGAAGAAGATTTTTAAAGACATGCACCCTATTTTCACTGTTTCGTAATTATCTCCCCTTTAAAAAGGGTTGTTCCCTTTATTTTAACAATTTAGAATCCCCTTTTCATAAGTATGCTTTGTACCAAGTTTGGTTAAATTGGGTCCAGAGGTTTTTGAGAAGAAGTCAAAAATGTGAAAAGTTTACAGACGGACGGACAGACAGACGGACGGACGGACGGACGACGGACAACGGGTGATCAGAAAAGCTCACTTGAACCTTCGGTTCAGGTGAGCTAAAAAACCCCAAACTTTAATATAAATCAACCACTATGGGCTGTTTGGTTTCTGAAGAGAGTTCTTAAATGCCATAAATGTTAAACAACATAAATTGTACACAGAGCCCAGTAATAACACTATTAAGTACACCCAGCCTACCTTGGCTTTCCCACTAGGGGACCCGCCAGCCTGGGACATGAGGTGGGTGTTCAGCGCCTCTCGACTCTGGGTGAGGAGAGTCTGTAACGAGGACGTGCGGAACTTCTTGATGAAGTTGGAGGCGGTCCTCTCTGCCACAAAGTCCACACATCTTCGTAGAGAGGCCGGGTGGTTGTGGAAAAAATTCTCCTCCAATTGTAGCTAAAAAACCAAATAAACAACCTTGAAACTTGCCAAACAACCTCCATATTATCATGAAATAGTCTTAATTATGGAAAATGTCATGACAATAGATCTCATTTCCTTTAATACTTTCTTAGATACATTTGTACAGTACATAAACATTTCCATGAATTGAATTACAAATTATTATCTATTTTCAACAAACTCCTTATTCAATGGTACCTGGATTTGAACATCTGATGGTTTATGAACACTTGTGTCTTCTGCAGAGATGGGAGTGATTTTTCTGATGGTTGAAGTTTTACTGCTGCTTCCCACTGCAAACTCTGTCAACAGGGTCCTTAGCTCCACTGTGCAAGCAATAGACATACATTATATACATGTACATGTTAAGATACATCAACTCTTTGACAAGGGAGATAACTTTCACTAGGATAAATAGTTTTTTTCCCTACATCTTCATCATTACTTTGGCAGTAATATCTATATAGTTTCATAAATATGACAGCTTTAGTCATATGGTTTCCAAAATCTTACATTCGAATAAAAAATCACAAGAACATTATACATGTAAATCTTAAAGATAATTTTAAGGATGTGAGATTCTGACCAAACACATACGTAAGTATGGGCAACAGGAGTAATACACACTCTGGTCCACAAATCCAATGCTATCCTGAATTAGAGATGTCAGAAGTTAAATTTCAATAATTTAGGTAGCAAGTCTTAAAGTGAAAGAACATGGTATACGTGTACAAAAGATTAAGGCAGTTAGAATAAAGCAATCAAACGTTGAAAAAGATACAGGAAATTGGATTAAAAGTATCAAATTACCAAGTGAGTTGTGGATTTCTGTTTGACGGATGACACAATCTCGAAAACATGAACAGGAATCTCAACAAAGAAGAAGCCCTCTGGTATAACAGATATCTGGAAAAAACAATAAAGCAGATTTATATACATTTTTGAAATCATTAATGATAAAATAAAAACATAAACCCAAATCCAAGATACACTCTGCTTTACAAATAATAAAATTTAAGAACTTGCATCTAACAACCAGCTAATCATTGTCACAATGAGCAGGTAGCCATAACTGCCTCGGTCCAAGTCTCTCCAACAAGCTCTAAAATTAAACAGGAAATTGTCACAAATATAACTATGAATGCACAACTACAGTTTTTTAAACCAAACTTTTCAAAGTATGTATATTGATTGTATTCTTATTACTAGTACATGTATCTGAAAGGAAAAAGTAAATTTTTATTATTTAAAAATAAAAACATGAGATATTCCCCGTTTCAATATCTGAGAAACGGAACATTTAAACAAATGTACAATATTCATTTATAACACCATTCTACGCATAAATTTCAAATGAACACAAACTGCCAGGTACATTTGTATGACTGGCATGTAATAAATCTGTACCCTTTCACAACCTCGTTTTTACCTGTGAATGACCAACAATAAATACAGTGTCAGCTGGAAATGGTCAATTTTGGGAGCCACCACATCCATCATGCTGAGGAATTCCACCACCCAGGGAACAGTGAGGGTCAGACGACTGAGGGTCAGGGCCTCTTTGATGCACTCCACCAGGTCCAGGTATGGCAAGTGCTAACAAAGTACAGTAAAACCCGGTTATAGCCAACACACTTATAATAAATTGACTCTTACAGCAAAGTCATTTTATTTCCCTTAGACTTTATTACATGTTGATAAATTGACGGATATAACAAATTATGTTTATAACGAAGTAAAATTGCCCATCCCCAGCACTTTGTTATAATCGTGTTTTACTGTATTCAAGTATGAGATAGGTTAACAGAAATTACATGCAGAATTATGACATATCCAGATCATTTACATGTACGTGCGATACATAAACATGTTTGGTCTTCTGTTCATCTTGCAACATTCTTATCTATTTGACAAACCCCTCTGTACCCAAATATCAATACAGAGACTCAACAGTTAATCCTATCTTAATAAAGCACGTGTGTTTCTTTTGTGAAAGAGGAAAGTAATGGCTTACATTTTTCCTGATCGACAAATATGTTGCTTCCATTTCATCTGGCAATTTCATGGTTGTTCGATATGGTAGGAAAGTTATAAAGCCGAGAAACTTTCCCAAAAGTCTCAGTGTGAATAAATTGGAAATAAAGACTTCTTTTAGTTCCTGTACAAAAGTTAAACAAAACAAGATTAAAAATGGATTCCAAAGTTACTGCAGAATATTGGTTTCTGAACACTGTATCTAAAATTCAAAAGTTTTGGAATACAAACACTTGAATTTGATGAAATTGTCTTAAAAGAGAACAATACTGGTCAATATGTCATGCCTAATTTCTATGCTTACATCATCAGAATCTTCATTTCCTGTTTCTTCTTCAGATATAAAGTTAAGAGAGTTCAACTGGAAAAGTAAAGTGTTCAATCATTAATCAACATACAGCAGAAAGGCTTTGTTCATGTTCATGTCAAACCACAACTGCTGACTTATGAAAACCAATGAAACTCAAAACAACATTAACAGACCTCTAAGATTTTGGAAGCAAAGGTATCACTCAGGTGCTGATTGAAAATAGTGCTGGAGGCGGCAATGATAAAGTCATGGAAGAATTCCTGACACCCTGGGAATGCAGGTACAGGGCAGGGTCCACCGAAACTCAGAGGCTTGAAAAATCTCTCCTGTAATCTGAAATGTCATGAGATAATCTAAATGAACTACATATATTGAAAGAAATTATTAAAAATGTACATATGCATATAGCATATACAATGAACTAGAAATGCCATGAGAAAATTCACATCAACTAGCTGTAATTAAGTTACTATACATGTATGCATATAACATTTGTATAATGAACATTTACTTAAACATGGTGCTGACACCTTACTTTTTAAATTTTTCTGGATTGGAGCGCTTTAACTGATTTAACAAGGCAATGTTTTCATCTCCAGTTTCAACCATCACACTGCTATCCCCTTTACACATCTGACAAAAAATAATAAAATAAAACGTAAGAGAGACTGGATGAGCAAAGAATTTGCTTTCAGTTTGTACACTTATAATCTCCAACCTCTTCCCTAAAGGCCAATAGCAAACAATTACTGACATTCATTAAAACAAGACCTTTAAAAAATTATTTGATTGCCATTTCCTGATTGGATGATGAAAAAGTACCAGGCCAAAGATATTTTTACTAACAATGAGAGAATTTTTTTTTTTATTACAATGAGGGGAAACAAACAATGATTTTTCTAAAGGTGGCCAAATTCTTACAGCAATAAGCTGGGACTGGAACAGCCTGGCAAAGTGAAGGTGATTGGAGAGTTCTGTTTTGGCGCTGACCAGAGCCCGAATCCTGTCTCCCAGGGCTTCACTGATGGACCAGCCAGGGGTCATGTGTTGTCGCTCCCATAAACGAAGAATCTCGTAAAACCCATCCCTGTTCAATAGGTTTCATAAATACAGAGAACAAAAAGGTTTAAGGTAGAGAATTAGCAGTGAAGTTATGAAGAAATTAGCTCAATAACTTGATTTAAACTTTATATTCACATCTTTAAGATTAAAAGATTATGTTTTATGCTATGTAAGACTAAGTTTGTTTGTTTTTTTTAGTGATAAATTGAGCAGAATTATATTGAAATAAAAAGAATCTAATAAATCATTGAAAAAAGTTTTAATAACTAATATAGTTTTAGTTTTACAAATTAAATACCTTTGTCTTTTAAATAAGTGAAATGTTCTGTCATCTGGGAAGTTTTTCCTGTTGTCTGTTTCTGCTTGGAATGAAACACTTCCAATTGGAGACTTTGGGTATACAGGACCAACCTGTCAAATACACACAAATGCACATTGTATATGTGTAGTTTCACATGAATTACAGTTGAAGGGTTAGTACAACTATTATAAAATAAATGACTGTATGGAATACTTTCTCATTTCCTCTGTTTTGTATCCTCCACTTCAAGCAAGATGATTTCCATTTTTAAAAAACCATCATTTTTTTTTTAAAAATAAATTTCAGGGACCTGTGTTACCTGTTGATTCTTGCTGTCTAAAATGTCCGACAACCAACTGTTCAGATCTGGAGAGAATTGCGTGATTCTTGTGTTCTCTGACAAAAGCCTTAGGGTTCCTTTATCAAGGCACTGTAGCAGCCTACAGAATAAAACAATCTTTCACTTTGTGAAGATGAGGCATAAAATTCCCTTCATTTTCTTTTAAAGATGCACCCTCCCTCCATCTCCTACATTGCATGCTAAATTCCTGTCACTTTGTGTATTTAGTGTGATTTGCCATTTGATGTAAAACAGAATAATAACGAACTGTAATTTACAGTGTATCTCATTATTTAAAATTAATTCAAGTCTTTTAAATAGATGTAATAGTTAAGAACACTATAAAGTGATGGAAAACTTAAGTTTGTATCTATTTTGCCCAGTCATAAAAGTTTTAGATTTTTCTTGTGTAAAAATGGCATGAAATCTGTTTTGAAAATGAACCAAATAAACTTAATAATTTTCTCAACAATTACAAGGTACATGTATATTTGTGATAAATTACATATTATAATGTCATGCTGCATGTCATTACCTCTTTTGTTGCGTCATAACACTAACAGCAAAAAAGACAGCATTATGAACAGTGGAAAAGAAATTGTTTTCCAGCACATCTGAAAATAGCACATCGAAGCCATTAATTAAATAACGTTCTTGTATTACATTGTACATTAAATTCTATAAATTTTTATTAGATAATACAATATGTGTATGAATGACATTTATACCTCCATTCATATTTAAAACACAGAACCTATAAGATAGTTTAAAAGAACATACCTATATGTATGTGTACTAACAACAAAACCTTGGTGTTCACTCTTCTATCAAGTTTTGCTTGTGTTTCTTACCTTCACCACACACAGCTATAAGCTCCATGTCAATACTGCGTGAGGTTAACAACTGCATCAGAAAGTACAACTCCATAGTCAGATTGGGAAATAAATTTTCTATAGATGAAAAAAAGTCCAATTATCATTCATTCTCGAACATTTTTGTGACACTGTAATCTTAAAATTTTTAACTTAACTTTTAAACCAAATATACATTACTTTTTTCCAACATAGATTTTAAATTTCTAAATTTTTTTTATAACTAGCATCTGAATATTCTCGTTTTTACTTACCACTGAGACAGGCTGAGTACAGATGTACCAACTTATCCAATTCAATTCGGTGTGTGACCTCAGCTATGTCGGCCACGACTATGTCTACAGTGCTCACAGAGCGATCCAGTAACTTGGTAGGTGTATTACAGGACGGAAAGTCCAGGCCCTCAGATTTGTTTTGAAGACGCTTGGCTTTCTCTCTCCTAAAAATAAAAGTTGTCATTTGAAGCAAAAGGCACTAAAATAAATAACAGAGGAACATTCACTTATGAAACTAAATTCTTTGGAATATTCACACTCATCATCTAATTGCAATAACATCAATAAAGGCAAAAAGCTTGGTAAGATCATATCATCAAAATATTTTTTGACCAATTTATTCTTGCTCTAAAATGGGAGCTTTGCTGAAATAATTTGTATTTAATAAGTGAAACATGTCCTGCACATTTTTACAAGCACCATCCACCAATAATTTCTCTCATATTGCAGTACATTAACCTGAGTAACTCTCTTTCCTCCTCCAGGTGACTTGAGTCACCACCAGGATTGCTTTCCTTGTTTTCTGTAGATTCTTGTTCTATGAAGGCATTTGTCTGTCTGCGAAAAGGCTTCCCCGAGACAGGGGTAGGGTTGATTCTTCTTGAGGGAGCGTTATTTGACTCTGTGGACCCCTCTTGTTGACCAGCACTCACGGTGGTGAAGCTAATTCTACGAGACTTTGTGATAGGATTAGATTTCAGTGCTCGAGGAGTGTTGTCAAAGTTTGGGGAATTTCTCAAAATCATATTTGTTAGATTGCCCTTATCCCCTGCAAGGTCATGCATTCTATGAAAAAAGAAGTAAATGACATGATTAACATGCTAGATAATTTTGAATAAAAATGTCATACATCATTTGAAGAAATTCATAGCATAAATGACAATGCAATATAAAGCATTCTGATCAGTGATGTAAACATGTAAAGTTCATCAAAAGGTTCATGTTCATCTTAAATCTATGGCAAGACAGTCTGCTCACAGGATAGTAATTATATAAATGTTAGAAAATACTGAACATCATTTCATTCTAACCTCGGTGTGACTGGTTTACCATCTCCCCCAACAGGTGGAAACTCATCTGTACTACCCAAGCTAAACACGGGGGCTGTCTGAATAAAATTTCTATAGTCAGATTCAACTGAATGACGCTTCTTGTGGCCAGACTTTACTTGAGTGGCAATAGGCAAAGGAGTATTGTCAGTGCACCTCTCATTTTTTCTGCCAGAAGAAAAAGGAGAATTCTTCTTCTTCCCTGAAGAGTTTGATACTTCTGGGGACACTATGAACTCTCCAAGACTGAATCTATGTCTTGATCTGCCATCTTGATTACTTTTGCTTCCACTATGTGGAGTATTGCTTTTACTACCCCTAGATTTATGGTCCTTCTCCACTGAATTCCATCCTGCAGGGAAGTTCTGGCTTTTAACAGATTCCCCTATGCACACAGCTCCTGCTTTTCTGTCTCCTTTCCCTCCGTTATCTTGATTTGAAGGTGTTTTCAAAGTGGGTGTTCTAAACTCAGTTGATGTGTTAGGGGAGAAAAATGAGCCACTGGTTGGTTTTATGTCATCAATTCCATCGCCAGGGCTTGCACCAAAAAGCTGAACTCTCTTTGATGATGACGAGGAACTTTTATTTTCGTCGACACATTTCTTTATCTTCTGAGCTGAAGGGGTTTTAGCAGGTGATGGTGTTGTTGACTTTGAGTTTTGTAGAAGATGTATTGTTTGATCCCGTAGATAATTCAAGAAAAAAGGAATGAATTCTTGATGCAAATGGTTGAACTCAGTCAGTTGAATTGGAATATTCTCCTAAAATATAACAAAAGTATATCGATTTACATTTTCAATATACTAAACATAAGGTTAAACAATCTTGCAAAACTAAAGATTTATTTTATCGATTACATCAGTATTAAATGTACTCTGTAAATAAGGGTATGGCAAATTTAAGTGTATATTACACCATAGCCCACCCTATTTTCTTCTGAAAAATGGAAAGGCATAGCCTACAATACATCTTGGATGTAGGCTATGCCTGTTAACTTCTCTATAGAGAATATAGCCCACCCCATTCCCATATCCCAATAACTTAAGTACGTGCCTTCTGTGTAACAATCTCATTAGTTGGGTTTCTTTTCAAAAATGACACCAGGGTGTCCACTGGAAGCTCTCCACTCAAAATATACTCTAATATTGATGCCATATTGCGTTAAACAAGAGAATGTTTTCATTTGTATTCCCGCCATCACATCTCCATGTGGAAATTTCCGGTTGGCAGTTTTTAGACAACTTGTTCTGTAATTGAAAATGCCTTAAAATACATTTATTGATCTGATATATATTATTATAAGGTTTTTTATAACAATATTTTCAAATAATGAAACTCTATTCTGTCAACGGAGAATTAAGATGTTTTTTTTCATTTTCTTTAAACTATTTTCCCGGAATTTCAATCAGTTCATTATTCATATTCACAGTGCGCCCATAGCTTCCGTTTTATTTTTCACACGAGGATATTGACTTGTTATTTGTATTTGGTACTTCTTCGTCTCTTGAAATGGGTGACTGATATGTATGAATATATATAGGAGGAACATTAACAGTTTTTTTAAAGAGAGCGCTATGGCAACAAACAAAAAAACTGCGAACATCCCAGATGAAATAAAAGAAAAATTAGCGTCTTTGGACACAGCACTTGCACAGATAGAAACTGTTTTTCAGCCTTTGCTAAGAACCAGTCAATCTGAGCTCTATGAAAAGGTGAGGTTTATACTAGAAAGAATTCATGAATCTTCTGAAATTTTTATGATTTGTTCATAGGGAAGAACCTTGTCCGATCTATTTTACATGAACAGGTTGGGCACAACCTCCCGTTTGGTGGTTTGAGTCCCATTTGGTGGTTAAATGCCCAAATGGTATACCTGCTTTACCTACCAAATGGGACTCATTTTTCATTCATCGCGGATGACGTTTTTCTGAAGAAAAAGCGCATCGTGTTTACCATCATACTTGCCAACCTCCAACATGTGAAAATCTGGTCATGACCAGATTTGGAAAGTAAAAAATCTGGTCATAGCGCGTAACGACATTCACGACATATTTACCATGCACTTCATAGGTATATACAATAGAAATATGTTTAATAACTTATGTGTAATACTTTATTGCAAAGAAGCATTTTAACTAACAGTTGCTGATTTTGAATTTTGTAAAGTGATCTGACCCAGGAAATGGTAGGTTGTGTTCAGTTAAAAAAAAATGCAAAAAGAGTTTCTGCTACATAAACCTTGCCTTTGAACTCTGTAAATGATGGCATGAAAGTTGTAAGTGACTTGGAAAACTTTTGTGTATTAAAAAGCATTCTATACATGATTTAGCGTTTTTGAATGTCAGATCATTTTGGGCACACAATCCAATATTCAAATGTGCGTTACATAGAACACAAAAGCCTCGTTTTGTACACGATTACTTTGTTTTACCTATGGGGATTCATTTTCCAAGATATGTTGATAGGTACAAAAATATCGTTTTCTTTTTGTTGGTTTTGATTCCGCTGGCCCTGATGAAGACCTTTTCTTATTGAAAGCCATCACATTTAATGATTTAAACTTTCGGTTAGTCAAAACAACTCACGATAATAATTACACTTAATGTGTCTGTTCTTGCCATCGGCATTGTTTACGCGTTACGTAAATCCAAGCTCAGCTTGGGTTCATAACTGGAAGTCACACGCGCAACGTAATTTACGAACCAAATCCAGAAATAAGGAGATTTTCGGGTTGTTCGACAAAAATCGGGTGAAAAGCATGACCCGCCGGGTCATAAAAAATAATCGGGTGAAGGGTCGAAAAATCGGGTGTGACCCGACGAAATCGGGTCAGTTGGCAAGTATGCCGGGGCTAGTACTCTGACATGTTTTCTTCATTATAATACACTTGTTTAAAAAATTCTATGTGTCGATTTTTCCGCACGGGCGTTTAGAAAAAGATCAAAATGTTATGCATCCCGGAAGTCGCGTATAAACAAAGTGTTTCTGTCTCCAAAAAGATCAATTTTATTTAAAAAAAATGACATGGCCTCATTCTTTTGATTCCTATCATCCGGGCAAATGAAAAACAATTGCAGCCAATCAAAAGAATGATTTGTAGGTGCACGCCATCACCTAATTTTAATATGGGGGCATGTTCGCGCA
Organism: Magallana gigas; assembly: GCF_963853765.1. Lineage (NCBI taxonomy): Eukaryota > Metazoa > Mollusca > Bivalvia > Ostreida > Ostreidae > Magallana > Magallana gigas. The sequence continues at coordinate 22,089,059 of NC_088858.1, read as the reverse complement.
ATAAAATAATTTTCACTAAAAAGTACTTTAAATCTAAAATATCGAAAATTTTTAACTCTAAACTAAATAATGACTTAAAACCTTGTACCTTTGGTATTTTTTTAACAACCTGACTGACTTTAATAGCAGCATTTTACTAAATTAAAAGCAAGTTTAGGCCTCCATACCTAAATTAAACATTCGACGTACGTCAGTATTTAGATGACTGTTTTCATTGGCTCCAATTGTTTTTCACTTGCCGGATGATAGGAATTAAAAGTAAAGAGTTCGAGGAATGAGGCCATGTCATGTTTTAAATAAAGTCGATCGTTTTGGAGACAGAAACACTTTGTTTATACGCGACTTCCGGGATATATAACATTTCGATCTTTTTCTAAACACCCGTGCGGAAAAATCGACACATAATTTTTTTTTTAACGAGTGTATTATAATGAAGAAAACATGTCAGAGTACTAGCCCCGGTGGTAAACACGATGCGCTTTTTCTTCAGAAAACGTCATCCGCGATGAACGAAAAATGAGTCCCATTTGGTAGATAAAGCAGGTATACCATTTGGGCATTTAACCACCAAATGGGACTCAAACCACCAAACGGGGGGTTGTGCCCAACCTGATGAAGTATTTTAATATAATTTAAAATTATGCTTATCATGATGAATATTTAAAAAAAACACCCAAAGCAGGTGTTATTTTATGTATTGTATATGTTTTATGATGTGACCATTTGTGCAGGTTCAGCAGGAACTACAGATACATGTATCATGCCCATTATCAGCAAATATAGACCAAAACTGACTTGCTCCTATCCAAAACATCATGCCTTAACCGAATAAAATAACCCCGACCTATCCCAGAGTTTGCAAATAGGTCCATAACCTTCATTCCAGCTTGCTTCCACTCCATTACCAACTTCTCCAAAGTCAACTTGAATCAGAATGTAGAAAATTATGGAGCTAAAATATTTGGATAACTCGAATAATACTTTGCAACAACTTTTTGTTCTTTTGTTCCTTGTTATTTGAGAGTTTTTTTTTTCTTGCTACAATCTTTGTTTTCTATTTATACTATATGAATTAATTAAAGTGATATCATTACACTTATATTGATATGACAATAAATTTCCTTATCTTTAAGAACCTGTAACAGAATTAGGAAAAATGTTTATCACCTGAAAAATTGCAGTTTACAATGAAACAGTGCAGAACATGTAAATGTATCTCAAAGAAAATACTGATTCTTTACCCACTTTAATATTTTACCCCAGGTTAAGGTTAAATAGGTCTTATACAGCTGACTGTCAAAGTCTGCGTTTCTTCACTTTCTTGGTAAAAACAACGAAAAAGACATGTAAAAAAGACCAATCTTGGTTTTGCTCTACTTGCAAAGCCTTTGTGATGCTCAAAACAAGGAAAAAGGTGTTATGTCACTGTTACAATTAAAATTCAGAATGAAAGGTCAGCCTTTTTGGCATGGGACTACTGGGAGTGAAGAAATTCTAGGATGTAGCTAAAAACATATCTTGATGGATGGGGTTTCAGCTTATTCTTTTTCCACATACATCATTAAAACTCACTAATCTTGCCTTCGTGAGTTGCCATTACAAGAGTTGTTGAAAGGGGTTGGATCATCGTCAGATACCAACGGGTGATTGCGTCTGGGGCTGGATAGGTGTCACCCTAATCTTCAACTTAGCTTTATGGTTTGAAACAGATTGAAAATGAAAAAAACTTTGTTATTTTTTAGCTTGATGCAATGGATAAAGCAAAGTTAGAGTTGGCGGGGGTTTACACGATCAACTCATTATTCTGGAGTGAGTACAAGCATGTTTTATTTTCATCATCATTGTAATTTTTTTAAAAACTTTTTATCGTTTTTAGCTTACCTGAGCCAAAGGCTCAAGTGAGCTTTTCTGATCACAATTTGTCCGTTGTCTGTCGTTGTCAGCATTGTCGTCGTTGTAAACTTTTCACATTTTCATCTTCTTCTCAAGAACCACTGAGCAGATTTCAACCAAATTTGGCACAAAGCACCACTAGGTGAAGGGGATTCAAGTTTGTTCAAATGAAGGGCCACGCCCTCTCTAAAGGGGAGATAATTAAGAATTATTGAAAATTTGTTGGTATTTTTCAAAAATCTTCTTCTAAAAAACTATTCGGCCTGAAAAGCTTAAACTTGTATGGAGGCATCCTCAGGTAGTGTAGATTCAAGTTTGTTCAAATCATGGTCCCTGGGAGTAGGGTCTGGCCACAATTGGGGGATAAAGTTTTACATAGGAATATATAGAGAAAATCTTTAAAAATCTTTTTCTCAAAAACTATTAGGCCAGGAAAGCTCAAATTTGAGTGGAAGCATCCTCAGATAGTGTAGATTCAAGTTTGTTCAAATCATGGTCCCCGGGGATTGGGTGGGACCACAATGGGGGATAAATTTTTATACAGGAATATATAGAGAAAATCTTAAAAAATATTCTTTTAAAAACTATTAGGCCAAGAAAGCTCAAATTTGAGTGGAAGCATCCTCAGATAGTGTAGATTCAAGTTTGTTCAAATCATGGTCCCCGGGGGTAGGGTCTGGCCACAATTGGGGGATCAAGTTTTACATAGGAATATATAGAGAAAATCTTTAAAAATCTTTTTCTCAAAAACTATTAGGCCAGGAAAGCTCAAATTTGAGTGGAAGCATCCTCAGATGGTGTAGATTCAAGTTTGTTCAAATCAGGGTCCCCGAGGATAGGGTGGGGCCACAATTTGGGGATAAATTTTTATACAGGAATATATAGAGAAAATCTAAAAAAAATCTTTTAAAAGCTATTTGGCCAAGAAAGCTCAAATTGGCGTGTTACTATCCTCAGATAATGTAGATTCAATTTTATTCAAATCATTGTCCCTGAGGGTAGGGCGGGGCCACAATGGGGGATAGATTTTTATATACAGAGAAAATCTTTAAAAATCTTCTTCTCAAAACTTATAGGCCAGGAAAGCCCAAAATTGAGTGGAAGCATCCCCAGATCGCATAGATTCTAGATCAATAATAGTCCAGGGGTAGGGTGAGGCCACAATGGGGGATGAATTTTTACATAGGAATATACCGGTATAGAGAAAATCTTTTAAAATCTTCTTTTTAAAGACTATTTGGCCAGAAAAGCTTAAACTTGTGTACAGGCATCCTCAGGTAGTGTAAATTCAAGTTTGCAAAATCATAGTCCCTAGTGGTAGGGCGGGGCCGTGATGGCGGTTTGAATTTTTACATAGGATTATATAGAAAAATCTTTAAAAATATTCTGGGAAAGTTTTTGGTCCAAAACTCAGTACTTAGTGTGAAAGCACAAGTTATGCAGATTTAAGTTTGATGAAACCATGATTCCCTAGAGAAAAGTTGGGCCACGAAATGGGGGGGGGGGTATATAGGAATAGAGAAAAATCTTCTTACAGGTACAACAACAAAAGGGGCTTGATATTCATCCCAAAAAAAGAGGTGGATAAAAATTGGCAGATTTTTTAATCTATTTTAGCAAGATCTACTTAGTTGTCAAGATATTTTGATACTGTAAAGCTAATTTGATCAGAATTTAGGCAATTGTTGCTCAGGTGAGCGATGTGGCCCCTGGGCCTCTTGTTTGAGTAAGTTTCAACAGCAAATGCATATTCATAATGAGATTTGATTTCCTTTTCAGCATACCTGAACATTTGTGGAGTAAACCCCAAAGAACATGGAGTTAAACAAGAATTGGTAACTTCCATTTATTTTGTAGGCATAAATCTTGCAAGGTTATACCATGTTTGATTGCAACTACATATTGAGGTTCAATTGAAAAAATACTGTTTATATCCTAGTAAATGTGTTCATTTTCATTAAATATATCAGAAATAAATTAACCTCGTAATTCTTAACTTTTATGTCAATCAAACTCAATATTGAATTGCCACTGTTTGAAATTAGCACAGCGACTATTAAGGAAATCTGACTTAGTATAACTTTGTTTCATTTCATAAGTGCACATGAAATAGCAATTTAACTTTGACATTTTCTAGTTTAGTTTTGCAAATTTGTCAACTTCATCACATATATATCAAAACGCAGTTGTGTTTTTACGAGCAGTTCATTAAAAAAATTATTGCAGGACAGAATTAAGAGTTACATGGATCGAGCCAAAAACATACAGGACTTGGCTAAGGCTCCAAAAATTGACAAAGCAGCATCCAAGAGGTTTGTAAAGAGTGCTTTGTGGAAGGCTGCCCAAAAACAGGCCAGTGAAGCAGACAAACAAGGGGAGACCACTCCTAGCACAGATAAAACTGAAGGTATACAAAATAGTTTTAAAAACTACAGATACCTTTTTTGTCATGAATCATGCATAACTTTTGAATTTTCAAAAATACATGGGATGGTAGCATTTAAAGCTATACACGCTATAATTTGCGTCAATTTTGAATAAAGGAGAAAATGTATGTGTTTGATAACTAATAAAAGTTACCTTTATGCTGTTAATTATAATGCTCAATACGAACACGTAACAAATATATCAAATATTAAACAATAAAAAATATTTATTTTCCTGCCAGGAAAGTAATGCCTCCACGTGAATATCAATCTATCACGTGATATCGACAGCTTAATTTAGTCTATCATACCAAAACTGGTGAAGGGTCAACATCTTCATAATTGTGATAGTTTCACAAAGGAAAGGATATTTTCAGTAAAGCATAAATTTGTCCGATATACGAGTACAAACAAAAGAAAAAAATACAAGCCTGTGAGAAGATATGAATACTTCCTTTAAAAAAATGACGTAGACCTGTGTTTTTCCCCTATGTGCTATTTATAGATCCTATAAGTGTTAATGCAGAAGTAAGGGTATTGTGAATGACAAACGTATTTTACTCATTATACATGTATGTATTTCAAATTAACAACTGTTAAGCATATTAAAAATCAAGTTGGTTATTTAATTAGGCAAACAATAACGACCACCTAGTTCTCCGCGGACATGCGCAATGAGGTCGGTTTCGCTCTTCCTTCATCAATATTCATGAAAAGGTATATTTTCCTGGCAGGAAAATAAACAATTAAAAATCCATATCTTTGTAACGAGATGGAATTCACCATTGTAATTTACAGATTAAGGATAACTTTTATAAGTAGACAAACACATGCGTTTTCACTGTCATTCAAAATTGACGTAAATTATAGCGTGTATAGCTTTAATTATTAGTTTATTAATCCACGTCATCAAAATTCCAGGCTATATATTGTTTTTATGTCTGTCTAAAATAGCATTAGTCAAATTATGACCATCTTAGCTTGACTATATATTCAAGGTTAAAGGAAAAAAAAACTACCAGTAAATTGATAAATATCATGGTCATTTAGATGTGTATGGTTAAATTAGTGTCATACAATAATGCTGTGCTATAAAGCAATGATTAACACTAAATTCATTTTCCAACCAATAGATGTCGCTTTCTCTTATTCATTGTGACTATATAGAACAGGAGCATAAACAATTTTTTTTAAAGTTAATTTTGTGCCATTATTAAACTTTTTTATTTTTTCAGCCCCATCAACTTCGAAAGCTGACACAGAAGATTCAAAGAATACAGAACCACCGTCAAAAAAGAGGAGAAAAAGATAACCCGATCATCTAAATGTACTTTTGTTTTATTTATATTAAATTCCACGCTGTTGGAGTCGGAAAAAAGACCTCAGAGTATATTCATTTACATTTTAATTTGAAGAAAAACTGAAGTCAGCAAAGAGCTATTGCAATTTTTGTAGAATTATTTCTTATGGTACATGTATACATTCATTCTGTCATCTTAAATTAGCTCTTAGTTTAAAGAAACTAGTGAGGTAAGAATGCAATGATTCGCCTTTTGACATATTAAGATTCGAGAAAATACTTGAAAGCTTATAATACAATGTACATGTACTGGTAAAGATGTGTTTCCATACAGTACTTGAAGATAAGTTGTATCGAGTGCAGTTTGATTTAACAATAACTTTCAAATTTGCTATTCTAAAGCATACAAGTGTATTGAACTAAGTTTTTAGTATTTAAAAATATAAACACGTGATTATGTTAATGTTTTTATTTTTATTATACAAATGAATTGTAATGACTGACTCAATAAACATCTGTTATTACTAGTTTAACTGTATCATTACCTGGTTGTTGATAAGCTTGCACACTTTAAAGGGACACTAATTTTAATCAAATACAACCTGTAACTGGATCATTTAGTCAATACATGTTCAATGTATATATATTTCATATCAGTTATTTAAAATAAACAAAAGAGACGGTCAAATCGCATAGCTTCATTCCTACAGGAAGGTCTTTTAACCACATGTAATTTTTAAAGAACATTGACAATCAAGATGGCGCAAATGCCCATTGGATTAATAATGAATTTTAACCAACACAAAGAAAAAAATACATGTAGGTCCAAGTGTTGATGGTACGTATCAAACTACTGACCAAGCTAAAATGCCTTTTGAATAGGGGACACATATTATGATAATAACAACTAAGAAAATCTCTTATTTCTTTCTTTATCACAGAAATTTCAGAATTTCACCATAAAATACAATAAGTGAAGAAAAAAAATCAACCAAAAAACAAAGAAAAATCACAATTCCGATACATGAACATACTGTACAAAAATCACATTGGCTTTACCTTAATGATAAATAAATGTACGGCGAACTTAATACAGCTGTATGTTTGTAAAAATTCTTGAACATTGAAACATTTTTTGGTTGTTGAGTAAAAACTCAAGATACATCTTTTTGGACGGTGTAACTTCAAGGTAATAACTATAATGCGCAACAAAGAAATTCCGACACTTCATACGTTTGGTACAAAATGATTACCAGTATAAGAGAATCTGTGTAAGAATCTAGCTGTTGTCATGGTGATTAAATTATCTCACCTGAACTCCATTTTGAAAAAAAATAAACTTCGATTAAAACCATGCACAGCATAGACCAACCATTGAGCAAAAAAAAAAAAAAGATTAAAATGAACTAAAAAATAAAAGATGAACATTTCATACCACCTGTAACAACCTTAATATCACATTCAACATTCTTGCTCCTGAAAACAAAAGAAACAAAACAAAGCACCATCTTAATCATACAAACTGAAAATTAAGACTATGGAATTGTGGGATGGACATTCATAACATATACATGTATCTTGTAATGGTGATCTCTTTTTTCTGTACATAATGCACTGTACTACCAAGTTTACAATGAAAAAAAAAAATAGAAAAGAAAGCTATAATGCAACAAATGCTCAAAAATGACCCAACATGAAATCTCATCAACAAATGTGTAATTGTATGGATATTTATAAAATATGTTTTTCATGGAGAAAATGTGTTCAAACTGTTGGTGCATTTTTGGAGAACAATGTAACCAATTCAGATGATAGAGCAATTGTTTTAATGCACAGTACCCTTTTGATTAACGTGAATCTTTGTGATATAGGCAAAGTAAGGAAACAATTTTTTTGAGGAATGATAAAGGCTATAATTTTAAGAATCAATAAAAAAAAAATATATTAAATAATCATAACAGTCAAATCTCTTTCTACAAGGTGTAAATATTTATGAGACAGCTAGGGACTACAATTTTGGAGATTAAATATCCAAAATTTAGAGGAATTTAATCACGATAGAATAGATGAATTTCTGGTGTCTGTAAATGTTAATCGAGACAAAAATTAAAGGGCTAGGTCCCCATAAATATAATAATCTCACAATAAAATGGATTCTTAGAAAGACTCACTTTAACAAATTTAAATTTTTTACAAAACATGCATGTACATGTAGCGCATTATAAAGAAGGTAATGAAATCAATACAATGTAATATCAATCGATTGCTTGATATTTACTCGAATATTGAGTAAGTTAGACATAATTAAACACTTGCACAGAAAATTCCCAAACTGAAAACGAGTGAGCATAAACATTTTTTCATATAAATTAAGCTTATATATTGCAGATTAAATAGGCGCAAGCTGTAAAACAATTAAATTTTAACTCTTTTAAAAAACTCTAATATATGTTTTAAGCAGCAAAATATTTTAAGCAAATATAATCTTCCATCATTCTAAACCCATTACCCGGTATTCATCAAAATCTTGGATCAAATTTGATATTTTGAATTATAAACAAACATCCAATGAAGTTTAACATTGCACCACAACTTGAATGAAAGTGACCTGAACGTGATGAAAAATGCAAATTGCATGGTAAAAATAATCAAACTACAATAAAACATTGAAGTCCCTTTTCATACTAATCCACACTTATTCTCTATCAAACCACATGCAAAATTTTAGAATGGTAATAACATAAGAATCTCAGGTGCATGTCTCAATCAAACGCATTTAAATCATAATTCTCTCTATTATTTTCCTAACATCTCTGCTTTTAGACGATCTGCAATAGCTTTTCTCATGGCCATCTTTTTCTCCTCCTCAGGACTGAGTTTATCGGATTCATTAGACGGTCCCTCCTGCATTGCAGATTTTGCCATGCGAGCGGACATTGGACGTTTTGGCTGGGATTTCTCTGCTGCTAACAACTGCTTTTCTCTTTCTTTCTTCTTCATTTCTAGCAGTTTATCCCTTTGTTGCTTTAAATATTCCTGCCTCTTTTTCAGTTCATCTGGATTCATGTTTGACATGGCAGCCTAAATTGTTGATAGAAAGTAATATGTACAATTTCATTACATCAAACATTATGTATGTTCTATGATTTTGTAATCTAAGCGTCTCAATTGGCTTTAATCAGCCAGAGTTGTTGAGAGAACAAGACATATGCAGAACAAAAACACAGTCTGCTTCACTGAGAGGGAGAACTGGGAGAATTTTATCTACATGTATTAAATGCAGAATTACATTATTCTAAAGAGAGATATCATTAAAACTCTCTCTCTCTCTCTCTCTCTCTCTCTCTCTCTCTCTCTCTCTCTCTCTCTCTCTCTCACAGAAACTTACAGCTGCTGCCTGCAGGGCGGGAGATGAGGACTTATTCTGTGACGTGTCGGTGTCTGACTGCTTCAGCCAGTTTGCGGCAGCCTCTGCGCTGGAGATCTGAGGCTTCTGTTGACCCACAGACGGTAGTTTCTGGGAGGCGATGGCAGCCGTCACACTAGCTGTGGGGACAGGTTCTGCTGGTTTTGGGGTGGGAGCTGCAATAGGAGCTGCAGCAGCAGGTGCTGGGGTCACAGATATACTTGGCTGTCAAAAGAGAACAAAACTTTATTATTGTTTAGTTAACAGTATAAATCTTGATTCTTAATTATCAAATGCTTTATTAATTCTCTAAGTTTTATGCAGATGCGTAGAATGGAAATTGAATTCATTTTTGAATTCATTTGATGCTAATGGTTTGTAAACAGTGAAGGATGCTAATAACTAACAATTTCTGTGGTCTCCATCACTCCAAAAGTGAGAATTTTAATTTTTTTTTTATCTTATTTAATTTTTGACTTGATACATTCAGATGGAGATTATCAAAGTTATCCAAAATAAATAAAAATTAAAACATTCTTATGACAAAATATTACATAACTCGTTTTTTTATGATCCTTCTTTCACTTAAAATTTTACGCAAAAAATAAAAAAAAATAGACCTTTACTTGTATATCATTGTAATTCCCAGCATATTTCCTGATACACAAGCACCTAAAGCAATCTCCTGCACATAATAACATAACAATAATCACTCCTATACATATCCTCAGTAGTTACATGTACACATTGATGTACCCCACTGCATTACTTTGTCCAAGTGATAACTAGGTGATAAAAACCCTCATCAAAAGTTATGTATCATACCTGAAAACATGAAGTGAACCTGCTGAGTAACTATTTATTTTTAGTACTCATCTACATGAAAAGGGCCCTATAATTGTAGGGCCAATTTCACACTTTCCCAACAGATAACATTTTGATCACACTTGTGTACATGCTGAACTTTAATGTACATGTATCAACATTTCTATATAAAGTCTTGATCATCTTTATATAATGACTGCTATGATGGATAAATAGTTCCAATGGATAAATACCTGTAGCTGACCAGTACATGCATTATTCTTTGGTTCTGAGCGCTATATTTCTGACCTATGTCAATAAACATGGAGTCTGACTCGTCAGCCACAGAGCTTTTCTCTACCACAGAGCCCGGTGATACAGGTAAATTTTCATAATTTTTGTCTCAAACTTGTTTTTCATTGAGATTCATGAGATTTTGCCATAAATCTGTGTAACATGAAATGTACGTGGTACACCAAGCTACTCGCATTTCTCTGCTTTTAAAATGATTTTGTGTTCTGTCTTTTGACAATTACCTGCACCAGTCAGGTGACATAACTCTTCATTTTTTGTGGCAATATTCAATGAACAGAATATGATTTTACATTTTAAATATACAATTACTGATACAAAAAGATCATTCCAACATGAGTTTTTCCTAAACTTCCTTAAATTCACAAAGAAATGCTGGATTTCTGTATTTACCGGTATTTATGTTAATTCAGCTCACCTCAAAAAATAGACAAATTGGGAGACTGTATCCTGCCAAGAAATCAGGGAGTACATTGTACTCCTTTTTAAGACTTAATGCATGATACTAGATCCAGTTTACATTATTATACTTAAAATTTGGAGCATCATTTTTATTAAGGAATATATTAGTATCATCTAATGAAAAATATGTTACACATTAAAGTAACAAATGGCAAATAGGGAATGTTGTAAATATATATCCAAATAGGAATTCACAACAGAGCTCTTTCTTATCATAGTTAGGAAAAATATCTGATTCTAAAAAAACCTCAAGTGCATATTATTCAATCCATCTGCTGACTGATTATTCCAAGAATGCACTGAACCCAGTCTTCTGTGAAAGCAATAGGAGACTTGCCGCTGATTTGAGGAGACTTATCACTGACTTGAGGAGACGAATTGCTGACCTCTGGTCTATGGGTACTTAATGAGACTTACTGCTGACTTGAGGAGACTTACTACTGGCATGAAGTCTGTGGGTGTTAATTAAAGGACACTATTAAGTACTGATTTGATGTCTATGGGTGCTAAAGGAGACTTACTGCTGACTTAAGGTCTGTGGGTGCTATGGAGACTTACCGCTGACTTGATGTCTGCGGTTGCTATAGGAGACTTACCGCTGACTTGATGTCTGCGGTTGCTATAGGAGATTTACTGCTGACTTGATGTCTGTGAGTGCTATAGGAGACTTACCGCTGACTTGAGTCTGTGGGTGCTATAGGAGACTTACTGCTGCTATAGGAAACTTACCGCTGACTTGATGTCTGTGGGTGCTATAGGAGACTTACCGCTGACTTGATGTGTGCAGGTGCTACAGGAGACTTACCACTGACTTGAGTCTGTGGGTGCTATAGGAGACTTACTGCTGCTATAGGAAACTTACCGCTGACTTGATGTCTGTGGGTGCTATAGGAGACTTACCGCTGACTTGATGTGTGCAGGTGCTACAGGAGACTTACCACTGACTTGATGTCTGTGGGTGCTACAGGAGAATTACTGATGCTATAGGAGACTTACCGCTGACTTGAGGTCTACGGGTGGTTTTGATGGTGGTGGTTTAGTGTTCCCAGCTGGTGGTTTGCTGGCGTTCGCAGCTGGTGGTTTGCTGGCGGTACTGGTTTGTGGAGTTTGTGAGCCCAGAGACAATCCAAACAAAGCCTAAATGATATTTCATTGAAAGTCAGACTAAAATCTTGTTGCAATTATGCAAAACATTTGTATTCATAAACCTTTCATTAGTAAAAGTTTGCAATTATGACAGCATTTGATGATTGTGGATTTCTTTTAACAAAAAATAAACTTTACTTATAGATCATATACAAGTACTCCAATAAATATGTATATGTACATGCACAAGAACCAATATTCAAGTAAAGTTTATTTAAACCAATATTAGTATGTATTGTCTTTGCCCAAAGCAAGAGGACAAACCAACAGATTTTACTTAAATTTATACAGATCTTCATAAAATCTGGAAATTAAGTGATAATTAAGATCTCATCTTGCTGTTTTCTGACCTCATCCAGTTTGGCTTTCTCTTTAGTTTTTTCCTCCTCCAGGCGGGAGTGCTCCACTTGGGAGATCTGGATCAGGCTTTCCATTTCCTTCTTCTCTGTAGCCTCTTCTTGGGTCTTCTTCTTTTTCTGCTCCTCTTCATACTCTCTTTTAGACTGTCTGCAGTAGAATTTTTTTTCATTTCAAAATGACTCGATGCACTGTACTTATAAAAAAAAATTTCATCTGCAACACTGTATTGATGCCACAGTTTCTTCCCCCACCTTTTTAAAGGCTTTTTTCTTGACAAAGACAATTTTCAAAAAAGAAATTGTGACATAAATTTAGCCTTTATTTCTAAGTTCTTGTCTAATACCCTGCCTTTAAACAAAAATGTTCTTACTCTAAGACAGCTTTTAGGATTTCATCCTCATTCTGTGCTCCATATTGCTCTTTTGGTGCGGGGGCGGCTGCAGGGGGTGGGGAGGTGGGCTCTGATTTTCCATCCTTCAAACTCTCTGGGAGGGCCCCCTGCATCTGCATAATCATTGCCAGTGCTTGCTGCTGTAGTTCAATGTTCTTCTGGACCATCAGTCTCACAAAGATCCCATAATCCTCTGCAGCAAAGAACTGCTCGAACAAGCTCTGTCAAGGGAAACAATTCAGTAAAAATATTTCATGTTTTAACGCAATGATGACAGTTTTTTTTTCAAATATGTAAGACTTCATTTTGATAGTAATTTTTATAAAGTTTATTTAAATATCAATTATTTTCACACTAGACATCAGTGAGATGGTGATCATCTCAAAGGGCCTTGCTTTTAGATATGCAGGATGAAAGGGCCTTGTTAAGGACTGTGTATATGTGTACATAAAGACCATTTATTACTTACTTCATGGTCACTGCACAGACTTCATTCTTATGCGCTAGCTGACATTGGTTGAAGTATGAACAGAATAGAACAATGGATAGAGAATGAACATGACCTCTTGCTCAAAGCAAGCCTTTGACATTGACCTTTGATTATTAACACTCCTTGTGTACAGCATGAATAAGATGGGACCAAGGCTAGAGAGAATTTGATCACAGCAATGATTGCGCATAGAAAATGACATCTGACCTGACCTAAAAACTTATTTCAAGGCCACTGCAAGTCATTTACTCAAAAGCACTCTATGGATTAAGGGGAGAGAAATTGGCTCCAGACAAGGATTTTATTTACAATTACATATTGTAATATGTTTGACCTTGACTTTTGACATACAAAATTGATTTTAGGTCAGTGAAGGTCACATACTGCATTAAATCAATAGTAAATCAAGAGTGCATTTAAGTCAGAAAGTATGCTCTTGTTAAGTGTTTTTTGACAAATGGATGGACAGAATTAACACTGTTGGGCACCCACAGAATGGGGACCCTAATAAATAATATGCTTTCCCTTATATGGAATGATATAGTTGTAAATTATTTAAACATAACACATGTGGCTTAATGTCATGTGTTTTAATTTTTATCATTTCTTTTTTTGGGGGGAAGAAATCACTTCACATGTGCAAAATTACCACAGTGACAAACTGCACAGTGCAAACTTTTGGAAGAATGGTTATTTTTCAACATTTTCAATCTTCACTTTTGAGATTTCAGAAATTAAGTAACTAATTTTGATTAATCTCATTAAGTTCTGAAATCATACAGACCTCATATGAAATAATTAGAAAACTGAACAGATAAAATGTTAAAATTTAAAAAAAAAACGAGATTTTATTTCTCTTAATCAATTTTGCATAAATATCACACTGAAGATTCTTAAGGTTTTAATAATGACTTTGTGTGTGATTTTTGGTGTGATAATGCATGAACAACTGTGCCTCACTTACTCTCCAATACTCCAACTCCCCCTGCATACAAATAAATTAACAAATCAAAATTTTACCAAATGGATGGGCAGTAAACTCATTTTGTAGTAATCTGTGTACAAAAGTCAATGAATTTTTACACTCAACAGATTAAAATGTAACTATCTTTAAAGTTTGGGTTTAAACAGCATTTTTTCTCTTTAAATAAACAATTTTGGCATAGCTTTGTTACAGAGATAATTTGGACATTTCTGTATCATGACAGTTTCTCTGGAGATGAACAATAAAATTTAAGCTATTTAATACAAGTATCACTTTATTATACACGTTTTCTTTCACTTTATATATTTATCTTGATGTCCAACAGCTTAATGCATTAGGTTACTGCATCAAATATTGACTTGTACACCACATGCCTGGGCTTTTTTATTTTATACCTCGATCTACGTGAATTTTTAAAATCCACCTTTAAACTGTCAAATATTGTAAAACCTGAAATTGTTAAAGTGGGGACTATATTTCAAATGCAATGTTTTCTCTTCCACTCTCTCTCATATCTCAGGGTGTCCAAAACACTTTAAAAAGACAATGTTTTAAATTTTGTCACGACAATAATGGAAGCATGCAAGAGTACACTTTGGTCTTTTAAAATAATACACATGTATCTTAAATTAGTTTTCCATGATCTGGTTATCATCAAGAAAATCAATGCTTTCAGGATTTCAAACTGACAAAACCTGTACATATATGTATAAACACAGTTTTGGTGACTTACTGCCTGTTACATGTATGTTTGACCTAACATGACAGTCAAAGATGTTTGTCTGACAGACAACACAATTATGGTCTACTGACTGATGGACTAATCATTAAAGGAGAAATAACATTCAGGGGATTATACATGTATCAAAGATTCTTATCTGCTTCAGTTAATCAAAAGTCCTATCATCATCCTGTGACATATACATGTAATTATATTTACCGGTATATACCGTACTACTAAAGGCCAAAATAAAAATCAAATTAGCAGACCATCCTTTTAGTCATATTAAGAACATATGAATATCGATCGATCTCCATTGAAATAGAATGACTTAGTTATTAACCAATTTTTTAAGAGAAACACTAACTGCTGTTCGTACTTTTACCAGCTTAAAACATATTATTTAGTTTTGGAAAGGACTGCGAACGATAGCAATGTGTAGCCGCCTAACTAAAAGTCATTTTTTGAAAGTTGTCAAATTAAAGTTAATTTTTTATAATAATGTAAACATTTATGTATATTTTCATTTAATATAAATGATTTGGTCAAACAAAGAGAGATAACTTTGTATTTATGGTTAAAATAGCTCATTTCATAATAGAAAATAACGGAAAACGGAAATGTTTTTTAAAACATCCCCCCCCCGAAACAAAAATTCTTTTTGAGGGGTTTTAATAATTGTTATTTGGCATATTTTTACCAAAGGGTTTGTTGTTTCACGGGGTGAACATATGTCTACAGACCACAATACGTACATTCCAAAAAAAGAATTTTGCTTTGTAAATTTTTGAAAACTAATTGACAGATATGAATTAATATGAAATTTTACTTTAATATATATCGTAAATATGTTATTATTATGTTTTTATGCACATATTGGCCGCTAAATAATATTTTCCGCACTCATAGAGACCGATTTCAATGAAATTTTTTTTAGACCCCGTGTTAGCAAAACTTTTGTTTATAAATGAATAATTTGATTACAAATTTTATTTTGAAATAAATTGATTAGGATTTGATTATAGTAGAAAACTTAGTTTTTGAATATCTGACAGGAATTCCAAAATATTTGGATGTAAAATGTAGGCGGGAAACGGGCGTTAGCGTTCGCAGTTCTTGACTGTGTTTGTATTTCAGTCCAGGCCTTTAAGAAAGAAATCAATACCAAAGATTATAGGTATGTGTCAAATAATTCTCTCAATATAGGCTAAAGGTAGCAGTTAAATATACAATACATAATTAATGTCTTCCACATGGGAAATGGTGAATCAAATCTCCATCACTTGATAATAATCATCTTCATTATTTCTCTCTGAGCATGCACTCTCTTGATTGCTTTTTCAGATAATTCTCCAATGACCTTGTAATACATGTATATGATATTCATTACCTGCATTTTCACATGTTAGAAAATATTTATTCTTGGGGACCATTTAAAATGCAGTCCATCAGAACAGTTAATCGATCTCTCTAGTTTACATATATGAGGTAACAAAACAATTTTTAATCTTGATTTCTAACTCTTTCTATGTCGGTTAAATCATAAACTGCATTGACATTCTCGGCTCTTTTATTATTAAATAACCTCAAAAAAAGATTTAAAAAGCTGCTGTACATATCACAAGCATATATAAAATGATCAGTTAAGGTGATCAAATTTCAACATACTTTTACGTTATTGCAAAATACAAATATTTACCTGAAACATTTCCTTGATGTCCTGCTTTTTATTCATGTCATTGAGAGCTGTAATGATTTGATCATGGCTAATTCCAGTGTCTTTCATGAAAGCATCTAGCAATTTCTGAATCTGAAATAAAGCAGTTTTCAATTTACATACTGAATATTTCATTTCTGTATTTTCATTTGTTATCAATCAAAAGGTAATGATAGCAATAGTTGCATTGAAATATGTATACCCGCGGTATTTTTATTACCTGGTAATATTTTTACATCTACTGAGTATGATTACCTTTATTTCTAATGGAAACTTATTGCAATTCATAGCTCTGTAAAAACTGACGGTACGGAAATTTACACTCCCCATTTATTGATATATCGATACCTACAGCTACCTAGGAAAAATCACGGACTACACGAAATAATCAAGATGATGTATAATAAACAATAAAATGCTTTGTTTGATGATCGATTCATGTGGTATATGAATCAAGGTAACAATCATTGCAAAAATAATTTACAAAGTGGGTTATATATTTTTTCTGCAAATTAAGCAGCAATGTCACCTTCACATCCCATACGAGTCAGCAAAGAAAGCATTTTATTGTTTAAATACTACTTAGATACACTTTTCTGTTTCACAGGCTGATTTTTGGTATGGATATATGAATAATGACTTACAACGGCTTTGTACTCTTTATGAACTTTTTTGTATTCATCACTATCTTCAATGCTTGGATCAAATACTGTAAAAAAAAATATCATAGAAATGTATACTGTCTAGTAATACTGCTGTCACAATCTTAATCAAACATGAATTCGTAGATTATCATCCTATATCTGAATCTTTGCCTTCAAAACAATCATTGACAATTTCTTAATTATTTTGAGAGAGGGTTAACATACATGAAAGAAGCAAGGCATATGCATGTTTTAAATATTTCTTACAATTTTTAATGTGCATGCAAGGCAGTGAAACATATCATATACAACTGAAAACAATCTAATTCAAATTCGATCCTTCAGGTGCTCATGTTTGATTTGAAGACTAGTAGCCATCAAGGCGCATCAGCTCCAAAAACCTTCATCTCCTTTAACATCTAAAAGCTATTGCTAAGATTCAGCATCCTAGCCTGTCAAGTGCATCAGTATCACAAGGTGCATCATTTAAAGGGCACCTGCTCCCAAAATCTTAACCTGCTCCATCATCTAAAACCTAAGGCTCAGATTCAGCAACTGAGCCTGTCAAGTGCATAAATTATAATCATAACTCATAAGATGATCCGAACAATCCATTTAAGTTTGATGAAGATAGGACCAGTAATAAAACAGATATGGCCATCAAATATTACCTGCTCCAAAAACCTTAACCTCCTTTAGCATCTGAAATTAATGGCCCAGATTCAGCATCAAAGTCTTTTCAGTTCATAAGTTGGCCAAGATGCATCATCCATGCAAGTTTGGTGAAGACAGGACAAACAATAACTTATATACAGGAACTGATCCCGAAACCCAAAACTTTAACCATGCAAGGATGGGTGCTAACGCTGGAGGTTTAGCATATAATTAAGCTTCCCTGACTTTATCTTGGTAAAAGTAAGTTTTAAGTTATCATATAATTCAAAATAGGGTGTACATGTGTGTGTGTGTGGGGGGGGGGGGGGGGGGGGGGACTGAATATCCGAAAAAAACTTAATGATTTAAACTGCATGTAGATGTTTCACTAAACCGAAACATCATATAAAAAGTTCATGTATCTTTTTTTTAGGGGATCGATGTTTTAGACCCAGCAGATTGCTGACTTGAATACAAATGAATAAAGCTTTCCCCCAAAAGTGGTAACTGTAAACCAATTTTTCTTCCTGATGAATTTTTGTTGCAAATTACTGGAGTTAAAATGCATGGTTTACAGCAAATAATTTTTGCAATTAAGATGTAGATTATATAATTTAACAGAGTCATTTCATGATGACGTGTTTGTGGCAAAAAATATGAAACATGACTCTAGCGGACCATGTAAAATTCTTGCAGGTGAACAAAAGTTGGTTTACAGTAAACATTTGATAAGTTATGAAATTAAAATAACATGTAATCAATATATGCAAGCCCTGTCATCGTTCTATATGTAAGTTTAACCACAGAAATATGAAAAATAAGGTTAATATGAATTCAATTAAACATTTCCAACTTAAAAAACTAACTCTTCATGAATTTTTTTTTTAATTCAGCCCCAATCAATTTTTAAGACACATTAATCAATTGCTCGCAAAAATCAGTAAATGTGCTTGAATGACATTACCCCATAACTATCAAAGGCCATAATTAATTACTTCCTAGATAACTGATAAGGCTTATTACAAAGTAAAAGAGAAAATCGATTTCGATCGGCGGGCACTGGCCTGCATCGACATGTCTCGCGAATGTTTGAATTCAAACAATAAAATATATGCGTTAAACAAATGGACAGAAAATATCTTACTTAAACACTTTGCCTCCATAAAAGTCAAGACTGGAACCTGGAAAAACGGGTTTCCCAAGAAACACAGCAATTCATCATAAACATAGTCACCTCGCTTCGCCATCTTGTTATAAAATGACGCCAAGTCTCGCGTTTCTAGGGATTTTGTTCGGATTTCCTTTTGATTTTTCCTTGCAGGTGCGAAAATTATTGTTAGCTTGTACAAAGTTTAAGTCGATTTGCCTATGATTATTTTCATCACCGAATAATAAATTATCTTATTTTTTGTTTCAATCCGATTGTCAGACCCTCTGAGAGGCTTTAGTTAGAAACCCCATGATTCTAAAAGACCCAGCAGCTCTTGATTTCAACTGATGCACGGTTCTGAAAATAAAAAAAAAACTATCCAAATGCCGCAATCAAGTTTTATGATGTTTATCAAATCTCTAGGAAACAATATGAGTTTAAAACTTTTGTTTGTTTCAACAATTTTACATTTCAAATCTGAAAAATAAATTATACTAAGGCACCCAAGATGGTGGGGGGGGGGGGGGGGTATGTATTTTGGAAACAATTTATAATTTTTTTTTATTTATTAAAATGAATATGAACGTATCTTGAACGACCCCACCTCCTCATTTAGGGGGACAAGTTCACATTTACCAGAGGTATTCACATACAGAAAATAATAATAAAGAAGATACATTGCGCGTTTTCAAGATCTCTCACTGGCCAATATAACAGCGCTGCAGTTTTACGTTACGTGTTATAAAAAATATTGATGAGTTCGTGATACAATTAAAGAATTTGGATATTCTTACAATATACCTGTGCATCACAGTTATACTATATGTACCATATCTGACGGTATACACTTTTATATTTAAACTATGTTACGCATTTTTAAACACTATATATATATATAAAGCTTATCTTACGCATCCAATATTCCCGAGGAACGATTTCGGGGTACACCGCTAAACTCAGTTACAGCAGCAATCATCCGTAACTTCTCTGGATTTTTCAATAGGAAAGTCAACGGGATAATAATGAGATGAAAGATTGTTTATCGTAAATCGAATGCTTTTCAGTTTAAAAATGCTAGAAACTTGGCACATATCATCATAAGTTTGGAGCAGAAAAAAACAAAGATGACGACTCGTGCAGCAACATGTAAGTCAGTAGCATTTTGTAAAATTGTCTGACGCAGACGATCGAGAGATATCATTGCATAACAAAGTTCCATTTTAGGAATGCCGAAAGTACAGCTTTTTGTGATTTATTTATGTTTAGATTATGCTTAGCATATTCAGATTTATTGCACGGATATTGCGCGTGTTAAGTTAGATCAAATGACTTTGAATTTAGTTATTTATGAGTATAGATTTCTGAAAAAAGAAGGTTTCAAATTGATAATTTAAACTATACATATGTACATTAATTAACTGTACAGAGGCCTATACTTCGGTAGAGTTACATGATGATACATAGAATATTATGTTTATAGATTTTTTTTACACTCTTAAAAGTTTAACCCCCCCCCCCCCCCCCCCCTTTGGCAAAGCACTATATAGCTGTATATGCAGCACATTTTCTCGAATTGTTCAATATTGCTTAATACTACAGGGTTCAAACAGTATTTTGTTCTCTTTAGAATATTTCTTTTACTTAAACTCTTCTATATTGTCTCTTTCCTCGTCAGGTTGATTCAATTCAATTTATTGATGAAAACCAAATGTGGCGCCGCGCAACACATGAATTAGCCTCAATTAACACAACAAAGTTAAATTGCTTTGATTTTGCTTTTCAAATTAATGCATACAAGCATGAAAGTATCCATTGATAACATTTTTGAAAAAGTGTGCAAGATGTTCTTCTGAATGAAAAAAAGCTGTAAACCAACGTTTATTGATCACGCCGACTTTATTTTGCGATTTCCTGGTGCTAAACTGGATTGCGACTAATTTTCGCGACCAAGCCTTTTCCAGACCCTTGTGATAAGAATCAAATGACAAGGACTGGTTCGCGTCAAGAAGTATTCGCAACAACAAGCTAGGCTCTCGCAAACCTCGTGAAAAATTCTCGCACACGAATAAAAGTTGCAGGTTTACAGTAATTTTCCATTATAATCTTCAAGGGAATGTTGTGTTTTTGTTCTGGTGATCCAAATTCTCTGGAATTGAAAGAGGTGATAATGTTAATGAAAAGTAAAATCTGAGTTTTTTTCTGTTACATCAATTTCTTTTGGTCATGTTTGATATGCAAAAAAAATCAATAAAAAATGACAGAAACAGTAAGTCTGAAAAGGCTTTAGGACAGTTTTATGCCATTCAATATACACTGTATTTATTTTGCAATGCCATGGTGTGGTTATAAATTATATTAATATGCTTTGTGAAGCATTCTTTTAGGAAAATGCAATGACATACTGTTGATTCCTTGTTTTACACGAGTAGGTACTTAAATCTGTGATTCAGCTGTTTTGTATCAAATTCCTAAAAGAACTGTCTGAAAAATAAAATCGAGATTTTAAAATCCGGGAAAATTGTTTCTCAGTATTTTGCGTGGATATTTATTCCTCATTTTAATAAGGAATCTGCAGTACCGTAGTTTGTTTATGCCAGACATCACTTTATCAAGTATACTACCCTGGTAAGCTTAGAATGTTACAGCTAGAAGGAAAATCTGTATCTTTGCTAGCCAAGCGTTTTCGGTCCACTCTGTTCCCCACATACAGAGGAAAGGTGCGGATCAGAAAGCCTTGATTTGGGAAGATGGTAACACTGTGACTTTAATAACTAACTATGCAACTGTTACATATGCCGTGATAATCCCAATGTTTATTTAATGGTAAATATAGAGTGCAAATTGATCATTTGCATTTTCAAATAAATGCATGTTAGTAATTTTATCTTTTGTAAGATAGTGATTATATATTGGTTTATTTAATATTTTCAGTTAATTCCAAAATAAAGAATCTTAAAGATTACAGATTTCGAATATTGAACAACTTAACTCCACAACCAAGTGGAATTGAAATAGAAAATACATTGAAATATTTTTCTCAGACTCTAAGAAGGTAAGAAAAAAATTATATATACAGTATTCAGAAAATAAGAGAGTTAAAAATATAGTAAAATTACAAAGGGGCAGAGGAAGGGATATGCAACTGACCTCTAGTTTTTTAGTGTTTGATTTTCTGGCAGAATTTGATATCACTATAAACTTGGACCATTTTAGAGTAAAACTTATTATTATACTCTCATGTTAAATACTGAAATCTGATTGGTTTAGACGCAGTTGATAATTCATTCTATTACCCTCATAGTTACCTCAACGGGTAACACTATATAAAAAATGAATGTAAAAAAATAAATACTAATGTAAAATTTTCTCTAATATTAAGACATTCAGTATAATAAAATAAATAGTGCATGCTTGGGAGGGTATCTGTTGAAATTGACACCCCTCGAAAACCATTGTCAACCTCCGCTTTGTGTCGGTTGACAATGGTTTTCTCGGGGTGTCAATTTCAACTGTTACCCTCCCAAACAGGCACTATTTATATAATGTTATATTTATGTAATATTTACTATATCTGCTGCTGATTTGATGAAAAAGGGGATCATGTTCTTATTCATCAGAGAACAATTAATCACAGAGTCCATATTAGTATTTAATTCATGAAAATTTTTCTTTTCCTGAAGTGTACTGAAAGATGTCCCTAACATCCCAGCAGAGAGCTATGGACCAAGGCAGAGAGACAGTGTACGACAGTCTGTGTTTCCTAACCTGAATTATACTGGGCTGTATTATGCCATCCTAAACATGATAGACATTGTCCCTACAATGCAAATGAAACAGATAGGTACTGTATTGTTATACATTATATGAGAGAAAGAGAGAGAGAGAGAGAGTAATACCAGTAGTTATAATGTGGTAAACATATACTTATAATGTTAAAGGGAGAATCAAAGTTTATGTTAATAAAAGTTGAAATGATCAAATAATGTGTACTTAGTAAAATTTCAAATAGAATAATTTCGGTAGAACCTGACAATTTTAATAAAACCTAGCTTCTTCGTTGAACACTGCATAGTGAACTGAATTGCTTAGCTGCTGGATTGCAGTTGATATTCCTGGATGCAAATTTGCACATCATAGCATGTGTGATCACACAAATTTAACTATGAATGTATTTAAAACATTTTTACAGAAATAGGGGAGTATGTTTTGAAAGTGCTGGGATGTCTTGTTCCATTCCTGGAGCATGACCTACTGGATTCCCTCCCTTACACTGTGGCCTCTACACTGGCCATCTTCCCTCCCACTCTTCACAAGGACACCATCGATCTACTCTGTAGCAATATGCTGCCCATGACTCTAGGTAAGCTAAAATTTGTATACAAGTATACAGAGGAAAATATTTTTGTTTGGTTTAGGTGTTTGTAGTTATTACAGTGAGAATTGAGAGTAGCTGAACTTCATGTTACGTCCTTTTGATTTACCAGTATATAACACAATGACTATGTGGGGTTTTTATTGCATGGTTACAAGATTAATGTGCAGGATTCAATTTTCTATTGCATCCTTTCGGTCAGTAAATCAGTAACATATATTATAATGCAATTTACCAGTACACAGAAAATGCAGCAAAGGAATTGCATCTCATTCATATTTTTTTAATCAGGTTATGATGGCTGTTTTGAGCCATCTTATGCCAGTGAATCTGCAGCAGCCATTATTACAATGGTCCTACAGCATACTGATAATGGATGTAAGCTTTTCTTGTCAGTACTAAAGCATATCTTGCCTCATTTATGCAGTTTTTGAAAGTATATTTCAAAAGTAAAGCATGAGCTAGTATCAATAGGTTGTCTTTAATACTGTGGTTTCATCAATATTAGTTGAATACCAATTTTCGTGGACTTCGTTGTTAAGTTTATCCATGAAAATAAATGTTCATTGAAGTGCAATTTCTTCAACATTTTGTATTGTAAGGATCATTGGCCACGAATTTACGTATCCTTGAAACTGTATTTTTCACTTTAACCACGAAAATTGATACCCTTGAATGAAACCACAGTAAACAGATTACAAAGTTATGCACAGTAATTTAAAAGTTTTAAATAATCTTGGTAGGTAAGTTCTAATGTATTTCATTGACCTAATATATTTTATATTAAAAGCCTTCCACTCCCAGATTCTGGAGTGTTTCATGAGCATCAAAAGAGATCTGATTAAGGTACAGGTATTTGCATGCAACATTATCAATATCAATACATTTATATAGTATAATTTTACTATAATGTGAATTTTTTATGCCAGAGTTCAAGTATGTTGACCAGTACAATAGATAATGTGTTGAAGATTACTTATCCCCTGATATCTATTTTTGCAGTCTACCCAAACTTGATTTTTTAGATAAAACAACATTTTCAGTTTATAATGTACATGTACAATGTATGTAAAAAAGCTATTAATGGACATCTAAGAATTTATAAGTATAAAAATGTGAATGAGCAATTATAGTAAGACCATATTTTCCTTTAATAGTATTAGATCTACCGATGTGTTGATATTTCATACACATTGGTACATTATGTGTTTCTGTTGTTGTACAGGACATCCTGAGCATCGTGGCTTATGGTCCTTTCACTGCCAGGGCCCCTGCGGCTAACCTTTTGTTTTATTACTGGCCCCAGCTCAACCCTGCACTGACTGATAGGAGAGGCATACACTACAAGTATACAGGTACACACAAGAATAACGACTTCACTCTTGTATTGTGTCAATCACCATAGAAACTCATATGTTTTAATATCTTATAGAGAAATATTTTTACCACGTGTTATTTTGCCCATTCTTGCTTGTGTAAGAATTTGATTAAACTTCATTTTAAATTTTGCTTGAAATGAAGACTGTACTTATAATTTACGATGCTGTTTAGAGTATCAAACTCTGAATTAATTAGTCATAGAACTTGTATTCATGTTAATAGAATTTCAGCTTTCGGCCTCTTCTGTATATTCTAGCATGGCCCCCAGTACTGTGTCAGAGACAAGGATGTGTTAATTCAGGGAACTGTCAGGCCGTCAAGGTAGGCATTTTGTCACAATAGATAAAGATAAACTTTTTACATCAATTCATCATAAAGAATTACATCATATTCCTTCCACTGATTGAAGAAAATGTGAAAGAGGACAAGGTTATGTTTCTCAGACTTTTCCTGTCAAACTGCCACCATAAATTACATCAATCCCATCATTAAATGAAGAAATTAAATGAAGAATATGTAAAAAGACAACACATTTATGATACTGTTTTATATTGAGTAAGATACTCATCCTTTAGATTTAGATTTGTCATTAATAATTACATCCTTTTCTCCAATACCGGTAAATGAAGAAAATTTAAAGATAGAACAATTCTATGGTATTGTTGCAACTTCATGTTTTTATCCTAATTATAAATTGTTATAATGTACAATACATGCACCAGTATGCGCATGTTTTAGATCAGGGATGGGGTAATGGTAATTGAGTGTAATTAATTACAAATATTAATGTAATTGAAAGTAATGTGTAATTGACCATATTTCCAATTACATGTAATGGTGTTTAAATAATTACTTTCAAAAAAGGCATGTAATTCAATTACTTATCAATTGCACATTGGTGTATAAACTTTAGATGTGTCTGAATCCGGCCCTTGCCATCCACTCTGGAGACAAACCTCCCCCTCTCTACATCTGTAGTGATTGCGCTGATGAACTGAGGAAGGAACACAGTGAATACATCACTGACATCTTGCTGCCAATGTCTCACGTGTCCACAGTGTGTGAAAATAAGGTCAGATTTCTGTTTGCACAAATACAGGAACTCACATCAGACTGTATAATATGTACATTAATTTGGCATCTGGAAAGTTTGGGAAATTTCTTTCATAAATAGAGTTAAGATAAAAGAATTTGTAGATTTGTAAAATTTTTATGTTTCAACTAAACGTGATGAAATTGGAATTTTGGATGCTTAACATTTCTTAAAGTCACTGTGGAAAATTTTTGATTTTTCAAAGAAGGCCAACTTTTGCTGCATGTCAAATTACGGTATCTGATATAGGATACATGTATTTTCATGTAAATGTAAAGTTTTAACATAGTTTTCATAAGATAACAAATATATCTTCTATTACATCTTAAAAGACTCGATATCATTCTGCACAATCACATACAAACTGTAGTTGATGCATGGACATTAATCACAAAATAAGAAGTAACATGTGGTCACTAGGACACTCTTTGTTAATCAAACATGTACAAATCTTAACAGAACTGCAAGTCTGAGGACAACCTTGCCATCTGTACTTGCTTCTCCATTGAGTGTGCCAGCTACAATGGAAACCGACCAATCAGATACTGTGAGGACTGCGACAACCAGCGCCACAAGACCCAGAAGGGTGAGCTGCACATCTATCACCGCAGTATACCAGATATTTGGGACTGTAACATGGAAGTCCAAAGATACTTAACGGATGGCATCGTCAGGTCAGTAAAAGAATGCACAAGTTTTGATGAGAGGAATATTTTGGAAGATATGCCCCTTAATTGAATTACCGGGTAGTTTGTGTATTTAATGCATATGTACCTGGTTTGTTCATTATGTGTATCATTGTCAAGTAATGTACAGTTATTTATTTTTGTTGTTAATTTGATCAGTGTGAGAATTTGTTGCTTTATGATTATGTTTTCAAGTAAGTAACTCATTGCAAAAAAAATACATGTTATGTTCTACACAGTTTGCTGAAAGAGGCTCAGCCAATAGAATCCAAGCGGCTGTTGGAGATGGGAGAAGAGTACCAGCAAACAACCGCAGAGGAGGACCAGCTACAGTTGATTGAGGATGAGAGGAAGTTGCTAAGTCGATATGGAATCTGGCTGCTAGTGGAACTGTGCACTCCCAGAGATGATATCCCCATTGTATGCTCATATATTTCTAACTCAGATTGTCTTCTGTGCAGATCAGTGTTGTTTTTTTTTAGAGTGAAGGTTTCCTACGCTGTATGTTGCTTGATTTTTGGTAAAGCTGAACTGGTAGTAATGTTGCATGTATTTTGGCTATGCTATTTTTATCTGATTTGTTTTATGCATGATGAAAATTTTTATTTGTCTTTATTTACCATCTTCAAGTATATACATGTATTATGAACCATTAATGCTCCAAGACCAATCTGTA
Organism: Magallana gigas; assembly: GCF_963853765.1. Lineage (NCBI taxonomy): Eukaryota > Metazoa > Mollusca > Bivalvia > Ostreida > Ostreidae > Magallana > Magallana gigas. Next base: position 22,061,991 of record NC_088858.1, on the reverse strand, counting down.
TGCTAGCTGATTTATTTGCTGCTCTAAGTAAGACAAAAGCAAAAGAAAATGCTTCAGTTAAGGAACACCTTGTAGAAAATTGATTAAAATAAAGACTTAATGCATCCACATGCACATATATTATATGGTAATATCAGGGTAATATCAGGTTAGCAACAAATGCTATATATTAGCTATATAGTACTCTCCATTCTCTCCAAGTGGTAGTACGTGTACTAACAATTTTAAGTTGCAGATTTCCTACTGTATATCTCTTTGATTGTGTAGACTATCTTTTGTATATGTATGTATTCTGTATTGTGCTGGTACTTGTAAATAGTTGTAACCCTCTCTTTCAGTCTGCATGATCATGATGTTAATGAAAAATCTATGTTTGAGATGTGAAGCATGTTGGGTTGAGAAAAAGGTAAAAGGGAGAGGTATAAATTGTTTGAACATTTATGATTCCTTTATTAATTATATCTTCATTGAGTAAGATTGAGTTGTTTTAAGTTACTACTGTAACAATACACAGTTCATTTGTTTGATAGGAGGTTCTAGGCCGACTGTTAGGAATGCTGTTCCAGTGGTTCGATGCGACTGCTTATCTGCCTGATGGTAAGTATAACCTCCTTATACAATAGTCATAATTATATGTTTTATATGTGTTTTATACATGTAATCAGCACTGAAACATATACTGTAGATTCCTAATTAAACGTGAGGAATTAATATCCGTGTAAAATCAAGAGAAGCACACCTCCGGATTTTAAAATTTTGCTTTTGTTTTTCACACATGTCAACTAAATGAAACTATGATGAAAATTCAGCGTTTACGATTTTATATTCCCACGATTTGATGCAAAACGGTTGAATCGCGCAATCAAGTACTTGCAAAAATTAAGGAATCTACAGGATATGTTTCTTGGTACTTATACATGTACTCGATACTTCTTTGTGTACATGCATTTGGAATTTTAAGTCATTTTTGGTACTTTTACAAAAGCCTGAACTTCTACTTATGTATTGCAGAATTTTACATGTCCTTGGTTTTTACTACATGTATACTTGTACATTTGTTTAGTAATTGAACATGCAGTTTAACTTCTACATATATTTGGTACTTCATATGTATTTTGTACATCGATGTGTATTTGGAAACTCTACATGACTGTATTTTAACATGAAGTTCATAATATAAGTACTTCTGCTTGTCTTTGATTTGAGGTTTTACCTCTCAATATTGACATAAACATTTACTAGTAAAAGTATACATGTTTATCATATATATGTTAATTAACATATTTTCAGATGATTTTTCAAAACTACATACTCTCAGACTAAAGTTATCTTATTTTCAGACAATGTTGGAAATGCTTTGGAGAGACTGAAGAATGAAGTAAGTTGAAACTATAAAGTCAGTGAGATGGAAAATTATATGATGAACAAAGACTTTGCCCTAGTGTTAGAACATACTTGTACATGTATAGATATGGGTATTCTGTATTCCAGTATGTCTGTGACTGGCTGGATGAGGTGGCCAAGACCCACTTTGAGGTCATCGTGTCCTGTTTGCTGCCACACCCTGCAGAGTATGCCAGGGTGGGGGGATTCTGGTCAGTCTCAATTGCTTTTTCTTCTCTCTTTTAGGGACAAATAATGCTATAATGCATATGGTTTGATAGTTTTTGAGCATAAGTGCATTTAATTCAATGCTGATCAACTTTTACAGTGAAAACCTCATGGATTAAATTTGAATTAAGCACCTTAAATACCATAATTCTTTCATGAAAAACAACGAAATTTGCATCTAACATACAGTAGAAATGATACCGGTATATGACTGACTGTTAAAGAAGCAACTTAATATAAACTAAAGACTCTGTCGAACAAATTTAAAGGTTTGCTCAATCATTAAATGTCTTTTTTCAGGGACACCTTGTGTTCCAGGACAGTCCAGATTAAGGAAGGCCTGAACTGTTTCTTCTGTCTGGTGCCGTATGATGTCATCACTTTTGAGGTAAGGAAATGGCATGTATTCAGCACCATTCACTTGTAATGAACATGTTAATTGGTTGAATTTTGCCTACAGATTTGGGACTATGTGATGCCATACTGGTTGGAGGCCATCAGAACAGAGGTTCCATCCGAGGACCTTCACCACCTCAAGGTCTTGTTAAAGTAAGTATTTGAATAAACTACATTATTATGGCTATTCATGATATTGAAACAATGTAACCTGGTTGCCAGGCAGTACATTGAAAAGAGGGTGTACTTTCTCTTTTGTAGTAAATCTTTTGACATGGATTTATGTCCCTTGCCCTTTGGGACCGACTCGGACAAGATGTACCACTTTATCTCGGAGAGGTTTGATGACAACAGTGCATATGTTCAAGAGCAAGCTTTACAATGGCTACAGGTTTGTAACCTCAGTATTAACCAGCCTTTGAATGCAACTAAAGTCTTCAGTGGATAACTGAATAAGTTTTGTTTTACATAGTACATGTAATTTTATAATTCTACATACATGTATCTTGTTATTTTCCTGCTTGTACATATATCTGTATTTTATTTTTTTTCATTTTCTGAAATTTTAATGAATTTTTTCCTATATTTCTAAATACTTTTCAATGGAGATAAATACTTCTTACTATCTTACAGATATTGTCAACACTGGATATCTACTTACCAATACACATGCTGCTGAGCATGTTTATCTCAGGGGTACAAAACATGACAGAACTCTTAAAACAACAGAAGACAGCAGAGCCACAGTCCACTACAGAGGACCCCAAGCCTGCCCAGCATCAGTCCATCCCTCGTCACTCCCCAGAGGAGGAGTGCCCCCCTCCCCTCAGTCCAGTCAAGACCAATGTCATCGTGGAGGCTTTTGAGATTTATGACCGTGAAACAGAACTGGTGCTGCCGTGTTACATCATGATGCTGGACCTGATTTTGAAACAGGTTTACTATCAACCCTTATATTTTTTTAATGTACATGTTCGGGTAGATTAAAAGCTGGATTTTTAATTACAGTTCTCAAATTGTTACACCTATCACAGTAATTAATGGTACTTCAATTTATTGAAAGTTTTTGTGTACGTGATGCACTGTGAATACATGTACATGTATATGAAATATGAATATTTTTCAGTTGGAGCTGCAGAACTTTCCTAAATACCTAGGTCTGTACAACGAGACAAGTCGACAAATCATGCAGCTTCTAAGCCTGATGCTAGGGACTCCCTGGGATGGCACACACATCTGTTCGGACGAGCAGCAGGCCAACAGCTGTATGTTCTGTCAGAACACCGCCCTATGGCACCAGGTCACCTCTCAGGTCATGCAGAACTTCTGTCCCCTCAGTCAGGTCAAGATCCCCACCAAGGAAATCCCACGGGTCGATGAATCCAAGAGGATGTCTGCTACGCCCACTTGCATGTCTAGGAAAGGTGTGATAGAGAAAATAAATTTGTATGAGTAATCATGTGTTCAAAGACTGATCAAGTGCTCAGAGATAACCCAGTAACTGGCCATCATCTTACAGTTTTAAATTCATTTTAATACATGTATAGAAAAAATGTCGGACAGTTATTTTGTATAATTGTACTATTTAGGCTCAATGACATCGAATGACGACCCAGAAAGTACAGCAGAGGAGAGAGAGAAGGAAGTTCCAGGGTTTGAGATGACTAACATGCCGCTACATCTGCAGCTCTATCATTCATTCTTACAGGTACATATGGAATCAATTCTTTATAGTACACTTAATTATGAAATTTCGGATGTTACACATGGTATAGATTCTCTGTTCAATTTTAGGTGTTTACATGTATGGTTACATGTCATGTTATGTTTAATTATGTTTATTTATTGAAGGAAGTAATGATGTAAAAGAGATGTACCTGTAAACTAAATTCAAATGACTTTAAAGTACATGTATAAACATTTTGTGAGGCAGCTCATTTTTTTCACTCTCTTAAATACATAGGAACTAGGAACTATCACAGACACAGATGCAGCTTTTGCACTGTTGACCTCCATGAAGTATCTCATTCTGAATGGGGAGTGTTTAAACTACACTGTGACACAGTTCCCTGACTACGTCAAATTCTCACTCAGCAAGTACTTGATTCCAAAGTAAGTACATCAAGTCAATTTTGCTTTTAAATTATGTTCAACCTTAATCATCTACATTTCTTTGCTGTTTTGTTGTACATGTATTATGTACGTGTACTAAGTGCAGTGATAATAAGAAATTTATATACATGTGTTGATGTTGATTCAGCCTGTGGAAGCTGCTGAAGGCCAAACAGTCCCAGCTGGCCTATGTGGCCGTCCCCCTCATGCTACACTGCCTCACTCTCCCCACCGGCTCTGACATCTTCTGGAAGCTGGTGGAAGAGGACTTCACCAACGAGGAGTGGAAGATCCGATTTGCTGCTGGTAATGCTATGTGTGATAACCTTGAAGCTCTGTAAATGTATCTCTTTTCATATAAAGCTGTACGTGTTCTCTATTTAATGTTCGAGGTTGAAAGCAGCTTCTGCTTACTGTAGATGTCTTATTTGACGCAAGTTCTTAATTCAGTGATTGAACGGTTTAGCATCAGATCACAAGAATATAAAATCACGAATGCTGAATTTTAATCATAATTCCAAATAGTTTACATCTGTCCGAAAAATTAAAGCGAGATTTTAAAATCTGTAAGATGTGCTTCTCTTGATTTTATGCGGATATTAATTCCCTATGTTTAATTAGGAATATACAGTAATTAAGATATAAATAGGTAAACATAGAAATGAGCCAAATTAAATCTAGGCTAACTTGTAACAGAATTTCCTTCAAATATAGAGGATCTTTTTAAATCTAATGAAGTATTACATCCGTACATACTAGTGAATCTTATAGTTATAGGTTAGGATAAGATTGGGTGTTAATGATTTTAGACAAGAAGCTATTTTCACTAAAACAACAGTGTCTGGAATGTTATATAAATGAAACAAGTTCTGCTTCACAGTGGAAAAGGTGACAGTGCTGGCAAGGTTCCTGGAGACGGATGGACTACAGAACAATCAGGTTATCCAGACCGCCCTGGCACATGCCTTCTGTCTCCTGATTGGCTCAGTAGAGGACATCAACGCAGCTGTGGCACAGAGGGCCACCCAGTACCTAGAGACCATCAAATATGCTGCCATCAAGGTCTTTTTTTTTTGTAGTATTTTTGTTGCAGTACACCATAATTCATTTTCATTGGAAATAAAAATGAAAGGCCTTTTTTATAAGGTCAATTAAGTCATGTACCATTAACACATTTCAATTTTACATTCTTTTTTATTATTTTGTTGAAGAAAAATATTGATGTTGATACATGTTACAAAGTTATCTCACATCTTGATATGCATGTAAAAATTAGTAATGTTTCATGCTATTGTCTTAACTAAAAAAAAAGCCTAACCTATACTTCCGCTGCCTCTCTGATAAAATATCTATTCATATTTCAGTGTCTATGTAAATGCCTAGAGTTCCAGTTTGACCATGTGATCAGTGACAGGATCATGATCCTTCAGAGGCTGCATCTCATGTCCAACATCCTGAAGGATCAGGACATCCTGAACTGGGAGTTCTTCCTTGCTCGGTTTGATGCCCTCTCCCTGGAGGCGCAGATAGATCTGGAAAACAGTGGTGAAATAGCTTGTCTTACAGGTTATAATGATTACAACAAATTCCCAGGAAATGGTCTGGTTTCAAAGTTTGTAGTGCTCACTGATGACGTGCTGTTTTTCTTCTAAATGGTGTGCCTTCTTTTCTGGAAATCTTGTATCCATTTAGAATGTAAAACAAAAACAAAAAAAGAATTTAGTCTTTGGTGTTTGGCTGTTTTTATTGAACATTCTGAAATCTTCAAATCTTCAAGGAATGAGTTTCGATGTCTAATGGTGAATGAATAGAAATACTAATATGAACTTCAAGTTAATTTGCATGATGACCAAATAACAACATTAACTTTTATTACTAATCTGAGTATAATTTCTGTATTGATGCTGATGAAGGAACCCACAATTTGGATGGAATGTTTAAATCTGCTTTAAAATACACAGTCATTGAATATTTTGTTAACTTTGCTAAAGCTTTACTGATTTTCCATTAATTTAATTTTGCATCTACTTACTTATTTACATGCATGTGCATTGCAAGATTACTTATTCACCATAATGATAATACACCGGTATTATTTCTGCACTAAGTTCAAATTAATAGTCATACATGCACATATGCACATGTATTTTTAGAAAAATCGAATGTAAGAAATGTAGAAATCAAAATTATAAGCTTGTGCACTGCACTTCAGTTAACTACTAGTCAGGTATACACCTAAGATTTGAAGTTTTCAGAATGTCCAAAACACTGCACATATATCCATTTCTTGTGATTTGTTGTGGTTAGGTGAAATCTCAACACTGATTCTTTTGGCCTGATGGTTCTGTTATAGTAAAAAAATATTGTCGACTTCAGGAGTTATTGACTCCATCAAGAATACAAAATCTTTATTCACTAAATTAAAGATATTGTAGACAAGAGATGTGTTCTGAGATAATAAAAAAAAAGAAGGAAAAATAACTATCTTAACATCTTTAAAAGAAGTACATTAGAGTATGTACAACATGTACAAATTAAGCTCAAAGTAATGCTATTGTCTTAAAGTTATTGTCTGTTCTTAACTCTATATGTAAATAAGAAATAAACAGCAACTGAAGTTAAAAAGTTCACCAGGATATAAACTTGGTTGGTCATGTGATCAAATCCTGTGAAGCCCGCAGGGCTTCAAAGGAGATTTTATCTGGAATTTGTGCTGTAATCATTGTGATGTCATGAAAAAGTTCACACAGAATTCTTTTTGCTCTTCTGTATAACTTCAAAGATAAAATATTTGCAAATGTAAATATATTGAAATCAAAGAATTGAAGTATTGTATTAAGGCATTTTAGAAAGTAAAGCATGTTTGTCCTTCTAAAATTATGTTACAAACATTAATTTTCTCTTAAGATGGTGCAGGAATAGATTGAGGCTTCCTAATACATAAAACATGTACCTTGTTTATATAGAGGTTTAGAATATAAAGAACAGACTGAGATTGAATATTACTAAAAGCTAAAGTATATATTTATGCAAAAGTCATGTAAATAAAGTCAGTGTTGAGATTTCATTTATTATATGAGTTAATATATAATTATAAAACATAAACTATTTTGTGATATTACAGTTTATTTTATGTTGCAGCAGATAGTTAATCTGAAAAGTTGGAACAAATAATCAATGATAATGTTAATTTATAAATGCTACAAACTAACAACAATAATATTCAATATAAAAAAACCTGATGACATTTGAAATCAGTGGGGCATAGATGCTGTGTGCTGTAGCATGAATTTAAAGTATACTCAGTCTGGTAGATAATCTAATGATCTTTTGCTGATGGTAGAATTTGAAACTCTTTATAGCTTGCCTAGTGTTGTTTTTAGTTGTTAAACTATGAAACTGTATCATCTCCGTAGCTTATATTCTTATCCAATGATCTAAGACTTGTGTATGAATTTTCTGATCAAAATTTGGACCCTGAATCTGTATACCCCCATTTCTTTATAGTTACAAAATGGAGAGAATTAATGGGGAGGAGGAATATTGTTAGGTATTCTCTAAAAGGGTTTTATAATACAAAATGATTAATGTTGCAATCTTTAATAATAACGGTACTGGTATTTGGAATGCACATTCTGGTAAGAAGGCAAAACTTTTCAGATATGTTATTAGTTTCACAACAATTGCCACCTGCATATACTGTAGAGGCAAAATTTTGATCATGTTACTTCGAAAGTTTCTGTGATTTACCTTTTCAAGCTGCGCATTTTACAATGAAATGGTTACTATCTGATTTTTTAAAAAAAATATATTAATTGCAAGCTTGGGATTGAACTCAATCCATGTGCTTATTGGATAAACAATATATACATGGATACTCTCAATTTTGAGGTATAAGATTCCTTATGCCCATTGAATGTAGATGTACAAGGCCTATTTTTCAGTTTAGGGAGATTTGTAGATATATACATGTATTTATAAAGACTGGTGAGCAGTGTGGTGGTTTGCTTTTAGAATTTGATGTTCCTGATGACTGAATCATAACACCAGGTCATGCACACAATGACGCTCAATCCTCTCTTAATTCTGATAACCAAATTTCAGAAGAGTTTATTTCGCATTGTTTTGAAATTAAAGTACCGGTATTGGGTATATCTATAGGTCATCCTTGAAGATCTCTATCTACTAATGTAAAGAGGAAGAATTCATCTAAATATCATAATTTCTTAATATTTTGACACACATTATATTTATAGACTTAAAAGTTTCAATTCAACCTTTTAGTTTTATAACTTCAGTTCTTATTTCATACGTTTTCTTGAATTCCTGTAATGTTCAACTTAGACCCCATCTATTTTCTTTGCATGGTGAATGAATTGATTGCATGTTCTTTGTTTTTCCTTGTACAAAAATACATTAGACTATGTATAGTTATTATAAGAAGTCTTAGTTTGGACCTTGATTTTACATTACCGTATTTATCCAATGTTTTCAATGTTTTATGCAAAACTTTTATTCTTATTTTTTCAAACCCATTAATTATAATTTTGAAATGTTCCTTTAAAATCCACTCATTTGTTTCTTGAATTTTTCCATACATGGCTCAAGTAAATGTTTATTTTTTAAAAGTCCCGAGTCATTTTTCTGTACACTATGATATGTTGTTAGAGTATGCTCCCTTTACTGATCCCAATCATTTAATGAAAGATTAATAAATAACATAAAAAAAATCATTGCATGAAGACTGTTTGAAATGGTTATGTGATTAATCTAATATCGCTAACCAGAAATGTTAATTTTTACACTAGTTAATAATTCTGGAGTAACTCTCATAGAGACCAAAAATTTTGAAATTTACAAATTTATTTATAAAGACATAGATGTAATTTTTTGCTGTTGAAATGTTGCCTGCAAATAGACAAATTTTTATGTATGCAGCAGCTCTTTTAAATGCAGATAAATTATCGATGTTTTTTTCCTATGGATGTTTGTAAAAAAAAAAATGAAATGATTAAAAGAAATATGTAAGTGCCTAGATCAGCTTAATATCTCCAAGATTTTAGGATATAGATATATTTGATATCTATATATAATGTTATATCACACATATTTCCAAAATAACATATCAAAATTATGGCATGTCCATTAGTTTTATAACCATCAGAAAAAGCCTAACATAGCCTCTAAAATTTGTGAAAATTAATATTTTATTAAAATAATAATTATAGATGTACAACTTTCAGATCTGACCAGCAGCGACAGGGACAGTGAGCACTTCCTGAGGAAGTTGAACCGAGCCAGGTTTGCCTTGGCCCGGACGGACAGCATTAGGTCCGTCAGTAGCAGTGCAAAGCCACCCTATAGGAGAGCTGTGTCGGTACCCATGCACTTACTGACGAAGACTACTCCACCAAAAGGTACTCATAATACTGGTACTAATGATCAAAAACTGCTTGCAAAGTGCTTCAAAATTACTACTGTAACAGCGAAAACACTTATTTCTTCTTTGTTGTAAGCTGGTAACCTGATGAAAAAGATGTACACCTGAATGCATTATACTTTTCAGTATATAGCTTTATTAAATATAAACCAATGATTTTTTGATAATGAACTTCATTTGAAATATATTATTTATGATATACGTAATTAATTTTATTGGTATCTGAATATTATGCAAAAGAAGTAAGGAGAATGAAATGACATACTGGTAAAGTCTGTTTTAGAGCAGTCCAGGGGATTAGTAGTGGATTTACTTCATTATGTCTGTAATTTGTTTCATCTGTATAGTGAATATATACCGATAATAATAATTATGGTGTATTGCAATAGACATGTTTTCTTTCACATGCCTACTATTTGTGCATACTGAAGCGTGGAAATAAATACCTTCTTTGGAAACCTAATTAAAATAATCGAATGGTAAATTAAATAATTTATGTGGAAATGAATTCAATCAAACAATTATATTTATTGGTATTGCTAAGTTTAAAAACTTTAAAACAATTTATTGTACCGTAAATGATGTAAATTTTGTTATACATGTATTACCTCTAAGGGACTGAAAGTCAATTTGTTATATCTGTAAATTTGTTTTAAACAAGTTTATTATAATTGTAAACTATTGCAAGACTTTGTCAAGAAATTTGCCCAGGAATTCCACAAAACTTATCTTAATCCGAGAATTTGCTTTATCCATGTAAGTATATGTACTAGCTAAAAAAGTTTTACTTTACTAGCTAGTGTATTCCAGCTGGCATTTTGGGCAAGCTTGCAACTATTTTGATATACTACAGTACGTATCTCTAAGATACATTCTTTGGCAGCTAGTACACATGTATATTTAATTTGACCAGTTCTGTGTACAAAAAACGTATTCAAATGGGAAATGTCCAATCAGGTTTTTTAAAAATGTAGAAAAAATCAATGTTATATTCACCTAGTAAGTCATGTGCAGGTAAAAATGAATATGAAGTTTTATATTTTTTTTATTGTTGGATATCAGTCGTTCAGAGAGTACATTTCATATTTGCTATGATTGGTTATCAGTATTCCTGTCGTCCAATAAATTATCTCATTTCTTAATGTGTTTGAATATGCCCTCAAACAAAAAGGTGATGAGGTTTTTTTTTCACTTGAAAACACTAATTTTATCGATCGATGCAGAATCATAAATTAAAAAACAGATGTGGGCATGTATACCAGTTATAATTGTGAAGTTTAATTGTTTTCCTGTTTTATATTAACAATTAATATACTTACATTAAATACCATGTGTGTATTAGAATACTTAATAGCTAAATCTGTGTCAAATACTAACCGGTAAAGAGTTGTTCAAGTTCCCGATCATTTTGTATTGATTGCAGTTACTACTCATATGAATACCATACTGTATACAGGGTAATTTTCGCCCCGTGATATTTTCTCCTTTCTTCACTTGAAAATGGTTTCGCCCTGTCTCAAATTCGCCCAGACATACTGTGGATTCATTAGAATTCGTGGTGGCTCAATTTTCATGGTTTTCGTGGGTAGCCCTCCCCCATGAATTTACGTCCTCCACAAAAACAAGTTTTGAAAGAGTTATTAAAACTGAAAAACCAGTACATCCACGAAATTACATCCCCACGAAGAAGCAAAAAACCAACAATCCACGAAAATTGGCCCCCACAAATTTAAATGATTAAACAGTAGTTGTTTTTGAAGATGGATTTTTTAAGACATTGGAATTCACCCAGTCTTGAATTTGCTTAAATTCGATCGCCCTCTGATAACAAGGGCAAAAGACGCAAAAATTAAATGGGTACGAATATTTCCCTGTATACAGTATGTACAGCATATACTTTCATTACATAATTATCTTATTATTGAAGAGGAAATATGTTACAGCTATACGTGTAATTGTTTATTAGTTTAGAATGATCCTTGTTTTCTTACTTTATTTCCAAGACTTGTGACCTTATTTGCAGAGACTCGTAGTAAATGGAAGCTGCTTATGTATAAGGTCCTCCGTAAGTTTAACACCCTGCAGTTTTTTTTTTTACTAAAGCTTTTGGTTATGTCCAAATTTTTATAGCTTTACAAAAATTTGACCAAGAAAATTCTCATCCACACAACTGCATGATTTGTCTTTCCAGTGCAGGCATACTTTCCAAAGTATTTTACTATGTGTGTTACAGTATTTGTAAAATGTTTGATACATGTAGCATGTTTACCATGATCTTTCCATTTCTGTGGAACAGTGTTTTGATCACTACTGCAATTGCAGCAATGATAGTTGCAGTTAGATATTGATTCCGATTTTTTTTCATGGAGATTCATTCATAATTTGTCAATTTTTTTTTTTACTCATACATGCTGAGTTAACACTGATGCATGAAAGTATAAAACAAAACTTCTGTTGAAATACAATTTTTTTTAAAGATTTTTGTCTGGGTCTTCTGTGCCCCACCTATTTTCACATATACTGCTGTGTTTTAACTGAACAGTTCTTAGGCAGACAGTACAAGCTTATTATTATTAAACATACAATCCAATAACTTAAGGTTAGAATGAGTAAGAAATTTTGAATTTGAGGAATACCTACATGTTGTGTTGGTTTTGTTTATCCCTTCCTGTCATCAAAGCTTTTTAATCTACAAGTATACTCTTAAACTGACAAGGTAAATAAAATATCTCTGAAATTCAAACTTCAGTTCATATCGCTTTGTTATTTCACCTTTTCTGATCAGGAATTTACTGTTGAACATGCAGATCTTGCTTATTTTTTAAAAATATTTGACTCCCTTCAAACAAGACATTACAGAGATATTCAGTTTTTGGGAGTTGATTTTGATCAACTCTCCTATGCAGTTACTCTGGCAAACCAAAAGTGAAACAGTGTTTGGACCTAAGCACAAAACATCACCGCTGACAAGACGTAGTTCTTGAAAAAAAAAAAAAAATCGGTGTAATGTATGCTGGAGCATTGTTTTTCAAGGAAACTTATCTATAAACACTTTGAAAATAGTCAGATTTTATATAATACGAACAATTTAGATATTTTTGTAGTCTCATGTATTCCTACGCCAGAGTTTAATGAGTTTAATACAGTCTTGTTCAACCAAACGCCCGGCTGTCTCCGTAAATCTCCGACAAGCAGAGAGGCTCTCATGCTTGGCTGAGATTAACGGAGAAAGCTGAGCGTATAGTTGAACGAGACTGTATTAAGAGTTCGATGTCAATAGTGCTTGAATCCATACAATTTTTAGAATTGTTTCGATTACTAATACATAGTTTGAAATCTATCTTTAAATATTACACATGATTCATATGGAGTTTCTTGAAATTCTTGCCGGAAAAGTTTAATAATTTATATTATAAAAAAGTGCGTAATTCAAAACAGACTAGAAATTTTTAGTAATTAGATAAGTTGATTTTTAAATAAATGATAATTGATAAAATCAACTCCAGTCAGTACTTCAGTACTTTGATTACCGTTTAATTTTGTTGTCTTGAGACCCATTTCCATGACAATCATCAAATTAATCATACTAGGCAGGCCATGACACATAACAAGTACCGGTAAATGACATTGATTGCTATATAGGTAAAAGGTGAAGGGAATAATGTCATTTGAGAGTCATTATCTATCGATCGATCAATCTATCTATCTGTCTATCTATCTATCTATCTATCTATCTATCTATCTATCTATCTATCTATCTATCTATCTTTCATTGGGTAAAATATTGTCCAATGAATATCTGAGGAACTAGGTGACACTTTTTTTAAAACACATTTATCAAAAACACATATACTTCTTGATGTAAATATGATTCAAGCACTTCAGTTCAACCTATGAGAGAATCTAATATTTATATTACATGTAAAACTCTTCATCTAAAGTAGAAAGTAGTTCAAATGAGTAGTATTCAGTAGAAAAGATGAACCCTGTAGCCTCATATGGTACATGTAGGCTATGTAGTTTTGATACTTTGCTGGTGTGCTCAGATGATATTAAGTTTGAACAAGAGTGCTATCTTGGTTATGTTCCTGATGAACTGTTCTAGAACAGTAGAGTTTGAGTTGAACTTGCTTGACTTGAGTGTCTGTGCTGATAATATAAACTGGTCAGCCAAAAGTTTGGGCTTGGTTCGAAATCATTCAAAGAGAACCCAGCTGGTGTGTTGTGTGTTAGCTTTGATTTTGCCAAGTTCTGTGCATATGTTTTCAGTTAAGTAAGAGGCATACCTATTCATGTACTTAAATCAATTACATGTACAGTGTATTATCCAATGTAGTACCTCTTTTAATTACTTTATTCTTTTAACACTGTGTTTCATATAGCTTTTTTTGGTGTCAACTTTGTGTCTTATTTATTCATGTATCTTTGTTTCCTCGCATTCATTTACCGTTGTTTTGGTTTCTCGCATTTACCTTATGCACAGAGTTGTTTCGTTGCCAGGTGGATATGCCTTTTGAAACTTACAAAATACCTCTATGTTTCAGTGGAACAAGCCAAGGAAAAGGCCTGCATAAGACAGCAGTCTGCCCCTCACTTTAACTTGGGCAGACGTATGACCACCAGGATGCAGTTTGGGGCATTTAGCAACATCTTTCCAGGTTTGAGACCCGGCCACTATTTTCTATGTTGATGATGCTTGGTAGTTTATCTGATTTCCAGTTTGACTAAGCTGGCAATAATCAAACATAAAATAAATCTGTTGACCTTTATTGTCAAGTAATTTCCTGAATAAATTTGGCGATAGAAATAAGGTTTATCTTCGTCAAATCAAAGAGATATTTTTATAATTTGAAATGTTGATTTTACAGCATGTTAAAAGATGATACAGTGATAATTCATTACTGTGATTAAACTTGATTTTTCTTAGGGTTGCTATTTTTGAATGGAATTTAAGGGCTTTATCCCAACCACAAAAAATTGGTTTATATTAATTTGTTGTTTTTAAAGTCATCGATTCATAAATAAAATAAAACAAAGTTCAAATTTTGTGCATGCAGTAAAAAAAACCCTGTTATTCAGTAAGTTCATTGATTTACAGGAGGGAATATCAAAGAGTTTACAGATGAGGAAAGTAATTTTACAGCCCTGCTACAGAAGGCTATGGACATGGAGGGAGTAGATAGGGACACAGTGTATCAACTGGTGGCTCTGTTGATGAGGGTAGGTGGTGCTATTATTTACTGTTTACAATTCTTTCTGCTAATATGAAATGGAAGAGATGTTGGTTCTTAGAATCTGCAACATGTGAGATTTAAAGTTTTACAGCTTTTACAGTATACGAGGGTTGTCCCAAAATAATGTACACAGGACACCTAATTTATAATTTGTTCACTGCAATTTCATAAAACTTCTATGTTTTCTTCAATGACCCATTGGCAAACAATACTGAAAAATTCAAATCTGTACTTTTAAAATATTTATTTCTCAAGGAAATAAATATTTATTAACAACACGTTTTGTCAGGCGACGCAATGTGCGACGTCAAAAATTTCCAGTTTTACGTTGTTGCTAAACCCTCCACATCGTTTTACGATAACATTTACGTTTTATTTCCGAAAATGTCTTAGAAAAAATATCTTTGAACATGTACCCTGAGTGCACATTCAACATATTTCTAGTTTTGTTTTTGTTTTTTCATATTTTTTAAGTACAAACGATCTGTCGGCTCTAAACTTGTCCTGTATTACTTGTTGTTCAACGTCCGTCTTACCGAAATGTGTCGTTCTGCATTTTGACGCGTACGTCCATTTATATCGTTAGGGGTTTCTTTTTTTTCACTTATTGTCATCATACTTGTTTAAATATTTTCAATGTTGTTTAACTACTTATTCACAAAACGCATTTCTAATTGATTTTGTTAATTTCATTTACTTTTAAAGCCGCTAAGGATTTTTTTCATGGTTTATACAAAATTGTATCAGTTACTGCTGCGCCGCCTTAAACGCTGACATCGTCATTTTATTACGAGTTAACTTTTCAACTTGTCACAAAATGCGCTATATAATATTTAAAAATTTTGTTATAGCCAAAACATTTTCTGAGTCACTAATAGAATTATTATCAAATATCAATGTATGTTTTATTTGAATTTTTTCATTCAAAAAGTACTTTTCCTCGCAATTTTCATTTCATTATGTTGATTTTAACTTTTTGTTTTTGACATTGCGCTGCATGTCGAATTTCTGATCTAGCATGCTTTCATTTCACTAATTTAATCTCAAACAATACTTGATTTTAAAACATTATTTGAATGCAAATATCTTGAACCCTTTTTGGCACAAATTTCATCTTCCTTTGTCGTCGGTTAACTAAATAACGCCACTTGTCTACGCTATTTTGGGACAACCCTCGTAATTGTAGTTAGCTTTACAGGAAAGTTTACTGCTTTTTAACCTTGTGTTCTTGTTTATTTATTGTTGTATTTTATTATCTATATTTTTTCAGTTCATGGTTACAGTAAAACAAGATGATGATAGAAAGAAAGACAACAGAATTCAGGTGAGTCTACATGAAAATCTACATGAAAAAGTAATAATTAACATCAGGACACTGTTTAAAGTGTACAGTAAATTTTTATCTCAAATTTTTTCTTAAATATTTTGGAGAAATTTGGTCTCTCCATCTGGTATGTCTGGCATGAACCTTAGTTACCAACTGATATCTCTAAAAATCATTCACCTTATGGATCAAAACATTACCTGATGATTTCATTATTGGATTTGGGAACAAAATGTCAAAGGTTACATTCATGCATTTTGTCAGTTAACTTTGTATGAGCTATTGCATAGAACATTCTATTACAACTCTCTATGACTTAAAAAAAACCTGAACTGATTTTAGGCCTAATTAAGGCTTCAGACGTCAAGATAGAAGAGTTTTCTATATGTTGTGTGAAATGGGTTCCAGAGAATATTTTTAATTACCCGGTAAAATGTGTCCTTTGAGCCTTTGGAATGAAACAATGGGATTCTGAGTTTCTCTGTGACTTGAAAGAAACCTTGTGGTAGTTAAGGTGAAAGGTCAAGGTTAAATTTTCTTTTTAATAAAATAGGAATTTTAAAAGGCATTTGCAAAGTTTTTCTTAATTTGGAATTTTCAGTTTATTATGTTTAAAGCTTCATGTTTCATACAGATAATGTAACTGCCTGTCAGTGAATTCTTTTAATATTTGCATAGTATTATGTCTCCCCTTTCAAAGGGGAGACATTGTTTTTGTCGACTTTCTTCTTCTTCTTCTTTTTCTTCTTCATCCAAATTTGTCCAGGCCGTAACTTAAATACCCTTTGACATTAAGACTTCAAACTTGGAACATAGGTAGATGGTATTGACCTTGACCTATTTTGTTCTTCAAGGTCAAGCTTCTCATAGAAAATATTGTCTGGACCATAACACAAGACTCCTTTAACATACAGACTTTTAACTTGTACCATAGATAAATGGTATATAACCTAGTTGAACCTTACCAAATTTTTTGACCTTGACCTAGAATTTTTATTTCAAGGTCATATTAGAATAAACTTCATTGTTCAACTCCTGAATATACTTTGACAGAAGGACTTCAAACTTTAAACGATAATAATACACTTAGGTGTACTATTGAATAATATTTGACCTTGACCTTGTTTTACTCAAGGTCAAAGTAAGAAGAAAAAACAAATTTGTCTGGGTCATAACTTAAATACCCTTTGACATTAAGACTTCAAACTTGGAACATATGTAGATGGTATTGAGAAGGAGTGCACGCCACCAAAAGTTTTGACCTTGACCTAATTTGTTCTTCAAGGTCAAGCTTTTCATAAAAAATATTGTCTGGACCATAACACAAGACTCCTTTAACATACAGACTTTTAACTTGTATCATAGATAGATAGTATATAACCTAGTTGAACCTTACCAAAATGTTTGACCTTGACGTAGAATTCTTATTTCAAGGTCATATTAGAAAAAACTTCATTGTTCAACTCCTGAATATACTTTGACAGAAGGACTTCAAACTTTAAACAAAGAACAATAATAATACACTTAGGTGTACTATTGAATAATATTTGACCTTGACCTTGTTCTACTCAAGGTCAAAGTAAGAAGAAAAAACAAATTTGTCTGGGTCATAACTTAAATACCCTTTGACATTAAGACTTCAAACTTGGAACATATGTAGATGGTATTGAGAAGGAGTGCACGCCACCAAAAGTTTTGACCTTGACCTAATTTGTTCTTCAAGGTCAAGCTTTTCATAAAAATATTGTCTCGACCATAACACAAGACTCCTTTAACATACAGACTTTTAACTTGTATCATAGGTAGATGGTATATAACCTAGTTGAACCTTACCAAAATGTTTGACCTTGACGTAGAATTCTTATTTCAAGGTCATATTAGAAAAAACTTCATTGTTCAACTCCTGAATATACTTTGACAGAAGGACTTCAAACTTTAAACAAAGAACAATAATAATACACTAAGGTGTACTTTTGATTTATATATGACCTTGACCATGTTTTACTCAGGTCAAATTAAGAAAAAGATAATAAAATGTTGTCTAGGTCTGGGTAACATATAGCTGTCATCATTCTTTTTCAATTGTTAAATTTGCCCAATATTACAATCCTTGGGGAGAAGGGGAGACATGTGTTTTTTTGTAAAAAATAAAAAACAATACCCACTAGTTTTTATTGTGCTTCTTGAAAGTTTGAAATTTTCTTGAAACTTGTAGAACATTGTGCTCAGACATCTTAATGTTCTCCTGGGGTACAACCAGACAGAGAAATCCTTCAGTGTGCCACCACACAAACTCAGGTACGAATTCTTACCAAGTGTTCTAATTATAGCAGTTCATTTTAATACAATGTCATGTATTGTATGCTTTTAGTAAAACACAGACAAAGCAAACATTCCTGTAATGAAACAAGCTTTATAGCAAAGTTGGTTTTATTCCATTTATCTTAAAGATGTATTGTGAACTTATTGGAACTTATAAAGAATTTCACCGATAACAAATCAAAATCACAGGTCCATATGCTTTGCTATTACCATGATTACTCTACTGTGTATGTTATTTTAGATTTATACATACATGTACATATATATTATCATTTGAAAACTTATTCCAGATCCTCTGCTGTATTTAATGCATTCTTGAGTGGAGTTCCATTTGTAAGTGTTCTATTTATTTTAACTTTGAAATTTTACCATATTAGGGCAAATTCATAAATTCATTAAAAATTGTTTTTCATATGCTTGAACATGGTGTCCATTTTAGACTTTCTGAAATATGTACTAAAACAACATTTGATAAGCATTTTTCTAAGATAGACAGTATATTAAAATAAACCATGATGGTCAATATCTTTCAAGTTTATTTTAATTGGAGTGCCAGAAAGGGTAACCTTAGATTGTAATGTTTATCTAGGTTCTGGACCGTAACTTGGAGCTGGGGAACCAGATCCTCCCAATCACTCTCTTGTTGCTACAGTACGGCCCCTCCCCCCAGAGGTATGCCAGTGACTACCAGCCCCCAAACTACACCCTGTGGTACCTGGAGCCCCACACCCGCATCTCCTGGCTGACCACTCTACTGGTCATACTTTACAAGGTGAGTGGGTGTGTATTACAGATGACCAATGTTCAAAGGGACTGACAAAACCATATGTTTATTATTCAAGTTTTATGGATGCCTCTATAGATGAAAGTCTCTATTATTGTAATAGAGAGTACCCTTTTATCAGTCAAATTAAAAAAAAATAGTGTGCATCTTAATGCATCATCAAATTATCTTGCGTAGTAATTTTTAACTTCTGATATAAATATTTATACATGGAGATCTTGATGTTGACAGTACCAGTTTTACACTTCCCCTGTGTCTGCCATCATCCAGACTCTGGTAAGAGTCGTCATCAATACAATAGACGCCCAGCATCATCGCTGTAAGAAACATGAGGATGGATTTCTGCCACCAAGTCCCTCAATGCTTAGAAGTAAAGGTTAATAAATGTACTGATGCATAATGCTTTTGTACTACTGCTTGTTCATGTGCAATTGCAAGTTTTCAACCAAACAGCTACAGAAGGCTTTCCTGATGTGATTTGAATAAAAAAAATTGTAACAGGACAAAACCCTAGCTATTTTAAATGGTAAAAATGTTCCTGCATGAGGTCATTCCAACCTCAGTCCTTTTGAATAAAAACATAAATGTACATGATTGTTCAATTGATATCATCACTTTGAAAAAATTACCAGTTGTTAGATTTGTTGTATCTAAATTCTGAAATTTATTGTGTTATTTCAGATTCGACAAAAGTAAATGACCTTGAGAACATCCAGGAGACAGACACACCTCCACAGAGTCCAAAGGTGAAGGACACAGTAGAGGTGAACCTGATGTCACCCCCGGAGTACAGCACTGTCCAGTACAAAGCAAACAACACAGACAATGTGTCTCCTTCAGAGGAAGGCCAGGGACAGGAAGTGGTGGAAACCCCCAGAAGACCCTCCAAGCAAAGGAAACCCCCAAGAAGAATCATTGAATACACAGAGCCTGAGACTGAGAAGGGCTTTAAAGGAAGAAAACAGTCACCAAGGGTAATTTATTTTTGATTTTAGATTTTCTAGGTTCAAAATAGTTTCATCATGTATCAAGTATTTTTGATTGGCAATGTAAGAACTTATGTTATGCTACGTATCATTAAGATAAAGTGATGGGATGTACCGTAGATATATTCAATTTGATGGATTTGTAGAGAGCAGCAGAGATTAGAAGGGTTCAGCCAAACTTGCCAACTTCTGAAAGATCCACCTCTCCTGCACGAATTGAGACAACCCACACCCCAGAGGTGAAAGCAGAGGAAATTCCATCAGTAGATACAATCATGGCCAAACAGCTGAAAGAATTCAGTGAGAAGGAAGACAGGTCAAAGGTCAAGGATACCTACAACGCTGGCCCACAGGTGTCCCAAGTGTCCCAAATGACAGACGCTAGTAAAGTGACCATGTTCAGTAGCAGTGTGACAGATGCCTCCAGCACGCTGACAGGCCTGACCAGTACAACCGAGCGGAGCAATGATATGACATCAGAGGTGGAGAGTGGAGCAGAAGACAGTGAGAAGCAGACGACATCCGACACTGATGGAGAAAAGTACACAGGGGGAGCCACTGACTCCGGGGATGCTGACACACAGGAGGAAGGAAAAGGTGAGGAAACCAATCACAAGGCTCCTCTTTGTATTGTATCTTAAAATGCTAATTGTGTCAAGATGTATTGCTTTACATGTTGTCCACAGTTTGTATGGTTTGTAAAATTTTGCAGATCTGTTACACACAGCAAGCCTGCTGAAGGGAACCCAGCCAAGGTTCAGGGCTAGGAAACCCAGAAAGACTGGATTAATTACTGTAGAACTACAAAAAGCTTTCCCAGAACTTAATGAACAGTTGCAAGAGGAAGCTGCTGTAAAACCTGGAGGGTGAGTTTTAATCCAATTTTTATAAAAATGGTATGCTCAAGTATTATACTTTGCATGGTAATGCATAATTTGATCAAATGTGCCAACACACCGAGGAGAAAACATGTAAGAATTATTTATAGTTTACTCATTTTCTGACTTATTTTATGTAATATTATTAAATGAATTGTTGAAAGTTTGGTATCGTTTTTAATTCTCAGGAAAAGAGCAAGAAAGAGTGAACTGCTGTCCAAACAGAAAGCTACCAAGAAAGCCTCCTCTTCGAGATATGGAGAAAACATCATGGTGGAGCGCTGTCCAGAATGCAATGCTGTCCTAGAACAGTATGACGAGGATACGATTGGCTACTGCGTTATCGTCTTGGCAACCTTCATACACAGAGAGCCTGCTTTAGCCACACCTCTATTGTTAGAAACTCTGCAGTGTGTTTCTAGGTGAAGTCTCATGTCACATAACAAAGCATGATTAGAATTTAATTTACTGTGGAATCATTAAACTTCGTGGGGGCCAATTTTCGTGAATTGCTTAAATTTTTACAGGTTCGAGGGGACGTTATTTTTTGTATTTTCCCTAGTTTATTAGTTTGTGGGGGTGTTTATTTGTGGATGAGAGGTAGCCACGAATTCCACGAAAATTGAGCCACCACGAAATCTAATGATTCCACAGTATTTGAAAATCAACATGACTTTGAGATTCCTCTTTTTTTTTTTAGAATTGCATCAAGCAGTCCATATGTGTGGCAGGTGGACAGGTAAAAAAAATCGCAACATTTTCACTGTTTTAATAGTGTACTCTGATAGAGTAATCTTTCTCAAAGGATCTTGTATTTTACTTATGCTCTGTGCTGCAAATTGCATGTTGGTTTTCTTCTGAATCAGTGAAATGACTTTGGCCTTCTGATGATCAATATTTTTGTGATAAATTATTTTTGAAGTAAGGAGACTAATACTACTACTTGAATATTTCTAGCAATGTCATGGTCCCTGGAAACAGTGTCAGCATTGCCCGACAGTTCATCAGGTGTGTCCTGCATCAACTGGCTCCTAACGGAATCTTCCCAATGCTGTTTCAAAGCAACTTTGATGGTAATTAAGACTCCCTCAGAAATGTACTGTAACATTATCTTCTATGATATGATTCATTTCTCAGACTATTACTGTATAATTTATGTTTTGCAGATGTAAACTTCTTTAAGACAATGGCGGCTGCATTGGCAGATTTTACAGAGCTGCCTTGCCATGCCCCCATTCAGCTGCTTCTAGAGGTTTGTACACTGTAACTCTACGACATACATGCAATCACAGCCACTCTTTCTATTATGAATTCCCATGTTCTTTTTCCCCAATCAAAATACCTTTTCAAGACTTGTAAACTTGAAAATGAGACTGGGTGAATATTATCATTTGTAGTAAATGAAGGTTTTAATTCTCTAGGGTTTGAACAACAAAAAGAGCCTACCATCAGATACAATAATCTTGCTCCTCAACAACTTGGCCGATTACATGAACTGCATCTCACTGGAAACTTCAGCTCCCATGTGGAACAGCATTGTGGGTAGTTTTGAGATCTTTTTTAGGAAGCTGTATACTGTTCTGACTACACCGTTTGATCCTTCCTCTCTCCTGAAGATCATGATCTCCATCTTGAAAGTATCTGGGATCAATAACTCTAGGGTAAATATTAATTGAGTTTTATGGTAATTTTCTTTTTTATTTACCAATTTTTTTGTTTGTTTACAAGATTTTCTGGCTGTTAATCACTTTTCACTTCAGCTGCACTTCCACCTGAGTTAGGAGAGGTTTAATGATATTGTATATGCATTACTAAATCACTTTGCAGTCAATTTTGGACCCATTCTCCAAACTCCTGAGTTTTACCATCCTGAATTGTTCCTTCAAACTGCAGCAGGTTCTGGATATTTGCTCTCTCTGCAACAGAGTTTTTGCCAAGGTAGGAACACATTTTTGGTTTAACAAATAATTTAGTAAGATACATATTATATATAAAGAGCATGTATATCATCGGTAAATTCACTATTTTGGTTTTGTTACACAGGAGAGAGACAAGTTGTTCCTGACCAGAACTGTGATCTTTGAGCTTGTGCAGGCCCTCAAATTCAAACACAGCTTGCCTGATGAAAATTTTCTCCTCTTGGTCCAGGTAAGAAAACAGAGCTCCATTTGTACTCTCATACAGATCACTTACAGTTATTTACTTTAAGGTATTCAATGTATAATGGGGGGATATTGAACAATTTTGAATCATTTTAAACTAGTTAAATATTTATTGCTATATAACTATCAAAGTGAAATGAACTAAATTCACATGACAGACAACATATAAGGAGCCGGTAATTTTGCACCTAAATTTTTTTTAAAAAGTTATCTCCCCTTGATGAAAAAAAAGAAAATTTTAACTTTGTCAAAATATCTGCGGTAAATGATTCATTTTATTTCATATTTTAATAAAGAGAAAGTTTATGCATGTATTACCCAAGAAAGTTTTGCGAATTTTAAGTTACTTTTTACAATATCTTAAGAAAACATACGTTGACTTCAATGCAAAATTCCAGGTGTAAATAGTTGGACCATAATCAAAATTTTGAAAATTCCTTTGGTGGAGTATTTTTATTTGATAACACATTCAAAATGATATCATGATTAAGAATTAAGAATATCGGACCATTCATTTATTAGGTACAAAATGTGGTCGTTATACATTGAATACCTTAAAAGATATTTGATTATTACATTTACTGAGTTTATGACAGCTTTGCTGCTAACATAATGAAATATTACCCTTAGTTAGAATTAGATTTTATGTCATTATGCACAAAAGTGTTTTATTGTTTTAGTTTATGTTTCACTCACATATCATGTTTGCCCCATTTCAATGCACACTGCCTGTATTGTACAAATACTTGTGTTGATGTAGTTTGTGGTGCTGGATGCGGGAAGCACCCTGGGCTCTACTAACATTGTGAGTGAGATGCTGATGCTGTACAACCTCCAGAGTCAGATGTTGATCAGTACGTGTGCTGCTGAGTGTATGAGGGACCACCTACACGAGTGTACAGAGTTTGTGGCAGATCTTCACACTCTCACCAAAATCAAGGCAGGTGTTTTAACAGGGAAACTTTTGAAAAAGATGTTTTTATTTCATCAATAGGAGCAGATTAAAATATGACATTGTTTATTTCAAAGCATTTATTTTATAAAGGTATACTTAGGAATCATCAGAATTCATGACTGTCCAAATTTATAGGTTTGGTGGATACCCCTCACCTACGAATAATTATTCACTACAATTATGAAGCACAGTCTTTAATCATTTAAAATTTAAGCAAATCCACAAAATCACATCCATGCAAAAATTAAAAAAATTGATATACCATGAAACTTTTAATGATTCCACATTATACCTGGTAACTATTTTCTCTCAATATACCTCTATAAACATGCCTTATTAAAACTCTATGTCCTGGCTGAAATCCTCAATGTGAAATTGTTTGAAAATCTATAACAGAACAATATGAAGGGAGGAAGCAGTAGTCTGAATGAAGACACTCTGGGAAATCAGCTGAAGTCTGGGATAGCCCAGTTTGTTGCCCTGGAGATCACCCGGGGCAATGGCAGAGACAACAGGGCAATATCTCGATACTTGCCCTGGCTATACCACCCTCCCTCTACAGTGCAACAGGGGTAAGGTTATTTTATATACAGATAAATATCATATATGGAAATTAAATGCTATCAATCATTATGTTAACAAATTATTGTCATATATAATATTTGGTTTTTTTTATCATATAGATATATCTGTACTCACTTTAGCTTAATACTTTAAATAATATCAATTCACAAACTTGTTTTGTTTTACTATTGTAGACCGAAAGAATTCACAGACTGTATTGGTCACATTCGACTTCTATCTTGGCTTTTGATTGGTTCCCTGACACATACAGGAATGACAGAAGGAACTGCCCCAATTTCCTGTCAGCCAATCCCATTGGATGCCAGCTCCTATATTGCTGAACATGTATTGGTTATCATGACTGGGTTTGATGAAAGGTCAAAGGTTAATATGATTAAATTGTTTTCAGAAGTTTGGATGTACATTATTTATTTATTTATTTTTTTACATTTTACACTTTTTTATCACCATTCATATATAAGTTCTGAGCGTGGTTAATTTTTTAAATCTCAATTTTTTTTCACTGTTTTATTTTAAGGACATGAAGGTATGAATGATATTGTATTTTTGTAGTCAATTAAATGTATTGCACCATTTCTTACAAATTTTTTCTTAAAACACTGTATTAAATATGAAGATTCTGTACTTGTACCTGAAACATTTTCCCCCCTTTCTCCTTTTCCACCTTTGCTTCATTTTGGAAAGCAAATTAAAAGCTCAGTGTGGTACCAATATATTTCGACGATATTTTTCAGTAAATAAGGTTTCATTTCTTAATATTTGCCAAATAATAGCTAGGTTCATATGAAACTATATTAATTTCAAAAATTCAAAAATGTCTTACTTGTTGTTTTCTCTTAGAACAATTACATGAATCTTTTAAATGTAGTTTAGTTCTATGAGAATTGTGAATAAATTGATATAATTATAGTTTGTTGATATTGTTCTCATTTGATTTCAGGATTCAGTTTTACATATGAGTTCCCTGTTCCATGCTTTCATCCTTTGTCAGGTAAATGATGTAAAATTAATTGATACATGTATTTGTTATTGGCATTTTTATTTGTGAAAAAGTTAAGAGTTTCTTTTCCTTTTCCTAAATATATTTTCCTTTTATTTTGACATAATTTGACATGGCTGCCTGCATGCTTATTTTTCTTTCTGTATGTCAGTGAAAGCTTTATGAATACATGTACTATTATTAACCAAGATCATATTGTTTTGTTTACTCGTATTGCTTTTTAGAACATATGTAATTAGCAGATTTGTGAAAAATCACTTTGACTGTGCTATAGTAATATAATGTGAAATGTTTTATTCATTTATTCACCTGTCTATTTATTTGAATCAACATGCAGTACGTGTCACATATTCCCTACTGTAGAAATAGTTGGATATAACTCTCTTTTTAATCTGTGCTTTTATATCAAAACAGCATGAACATTTTTTTGCACAGGTAACAAATGAATGTCAGAATTTTATTTTAACAGTAATTGATCTTTAGTGACTACATTTGGGATATCTGTTTTAATAGACATCATTTATATCACACCAATATTTGATCATTTAGTCAGTCTTCTTATACCATGCATCCTGTAGATATCTGTTATGTCAACCTCTGTGCAAATTGTAAATGATGTTTTTAAGAAATAGAATATTTCACAGTAAACATGACTGATTTGTGTCCCTATGTATCTATAGTTGTGGACCATGTACTGTGAGTCGACAGCGGCCCAGTACCCCATGGACAGTGAGAACCACAAGCTGGCCTCCACCATGGTGATGGATTTCTGGGGGCGGGTCACCCCCGGGATACTACAGATGTTGAACACCCCCAAGGAGGTACGTGTCACTGACCAACTCTGTGGTACAGAAATGTATTTGTCCAAGAAGTTATCGTACAGAGTTGTAGCATAAGAATATTTGGGAAAGCATATGCAAATAAAAAAATTAATTAGAATTGTCTCAAGGATTATATAATACACAAGTGTACAGCTACTGATAAATAAATGTATCTTAATTTAGCCATTATAATCCAGTTACAGACCAACATTTTCTCCAAATAATGTACACATACAATTTCATTGAAGCTATTGTTGCAGGTTTTCAGTACTGTAGGTGTTTGATAATTGCAGTTTAATAACCAATGTTTAACATTTGTGCTATAAATCATACCTTGCTCTTTCCTTCATTGCACCATGGGGTTTATAGCATGAGAGACCACAAAGACAGGTTTGTGCTGTGTCTATATAAATATTTATTTTATTTTGCCCTTTCAAAATGCATGATGATCAATAGACATTATGTCATTACATATTATGTGGTCTTTTTGGATTTTTGGTGGTCTAGCTTAGAATGTCAGTTGTGATCCACATTTTCCCTGCAGTTGTAAAGTAAAACCTGGGTGTTTTTTAAAATATTGTTTTTTTTTACTAGCTAGATATTCCCTGTTGGCATTTCAGCAAAGTTTTTCAAAAACCAAACATTTTGTTTTCATTAATCAATAAGCACCATGCTTTTCTGTTGAATCTGTGCTGGCTAATAGTTTTTGAAAAGCTATGGTGTATGGTGTTTTCAATTTATGACTATTACCCTATGTTTACAGTTAGCAGAGATGGTCAATCTCCATTTCTTGAGTTTGATGGAGGCCCTAAGGGAGTGTAATTCTTCTGTCCTTGCCAAACTTTACCCCATGTGGACCTCAATTCTCTTTACCTACCACTCACAGGTAAAATTATGAAAATAACAAAACAAAACCAAAGTAAAATTCCTTCACATAAACAAGCTCCTTTCTGGTTAATTGTATTTTATTTGTAAGTTCAGTCTGTCTCAAAATTGTATCCATCTGCATGTAAATGGTTGCAATATACATGTACTTACTTGTATTATAGTTTTTAAGTGTATTTAGTCAGACAAAATTTGAGTATGGAACAAGGCTGTATGAATCGTTACATGTAATTATTTGAAATCAAGGAACTTTATTCATTTATTTTCATTGAAATGCTTATTTATAACTGACTATTCATACACTTTGTTATCATTCTACAGCTGCCCGGCCACCTACAAGTCAGACTCCAGACAGTGGAGAATTGGAAGCCACCAAGCACCTCCAAGGACCAGGCCTCCTTCAGCATCCTCCTGACCTGGTTGAAGCGGATACAGTTCAAACTAGGGCAGGTGGAGGTCCAGTCATCGGCCGCCACTCAGTTCTACTCTGTGTAAAAATAACTAAATGGGGGATTTGAGGCTGGGTTTTAGAACTTTGTCAAATGTATCAGAACACATGAATGTATTAACAATTTGATATGTACAGTTGTTTAGGATTGTTTTTCATATCGAGATGTATAACTTGGAGATACATGTATGTAACAAAGATTCAAGAATGATAAATTGTTAGGATGAGACATTAAGATTTTAAAGACAGTAATGTTTGTTAATATATATATATATATACAATTTTTTGTTAGTGTCAATTAGAGATGTTCAAATACAAATTAGACACTTTCTCCTCGAAAAGAAAATGTTTTCTTGTTCCCAAATATAAATTTATACGATGCATCATGTAATTATGACTTGTCAAAGGTTATTTGTTTGGGTTTTTTTTGGTGGTGTGTTTTTTGTTTGTTTTACTTTTATTTTTAATAAAGTAAATAATATTTAAAAACATGCCAAATACAATAGAATGTTGTGCAATATTTTTTATTAATATGATATTGTAATATCGTATTTTTGTATAAACAGTTGTTTAAGATCATTGTTTTTCATTTTGGAATGTTTTACTTATAATTAAGACTTTGCCAAAATGATCCAAGAAAAATAACTCGTCAGGGTGGAACACAGAGATAGTTTGATAATGTCAAACTATTGTTTATATTAGATATAAATTGACACATGTTTTTCGAACAGAATTTTTTAAAAAATTTTCTATGGATGAATATAATTATATATTGCATTTGCATATGGCACATAAAACATTTGTTATCATAAAATAAGCATTGCCAAAAGTGTTAAAAGTGGCGAAAATTTATTTTGAATTGATCAAGTGCAATAATATTATTTTTTTTTAATACGTGGTTGCGCAATATTTTTGATTGTATTCTTTTTTGTGCATTTGTTGTTTTATTGAAATGCATCTTTTAAAAGAATAAAAAATACAATTAGTGTTTCTGCAATCTATTTTTTCAGATCCTTTACGCTTTGACGTCATCATATGTCTTTGTAAGGATCAACACAGCGACAATTTATAAAACAGTCTGACCCTGAATAATCTAATTATTTATTCAGATTGATGTTTACAGCAAGTTTATCATTTTAAAATTTAAAAATGTCTTTCCATCCCTCTTAACCCTGGCGATAAATGTCTTAGAAACAGTTTGTACCTCCGGTACTAAGTTTTACAAATGACCCGGAATCGTCGGAAGCCACAGATTTAGTGTACATTCAACTTCCACAAATGGAAATGACACAAAACGCGGGGCTTGCGACGATAAGGAAATATGCAACTTTTATTTCCTGAATTAATGCATAGTTTAATTATTATTATGACAAACTAATCCCTCAACAAAAAAAGACATTTTCAAATTTTGATCATCAAAATAATACTATTTATAAACTTACAATGCTGAATATTTTAAGAATATTTTAGAGTCTTCGCCTAAAAATATTTGTTCTCTAAATATTGCAATCATTATGCAAAGACCCGCTATTACTTGCTGTATGGTTGATGACGGAAATATTTTAAACACCAAACATTATTTTGTGTTAATTTCTAATAATTTCTATTTTCAAAGGTGGTTCCTCATCTTAAAAAACTTTTAAATCCCTTCACTCAAGAAAGAAATTGAGATTCTCTGACTACCTGTCATTTGCTATCAGTAAATGACAGTTGAACATTTTTTTATATAATTTTTTACTTTTCCATTTGCCACTATAAACCAAAACTTTGCACAAGAGTGACCAAAGGCAAGCTCATTGTCTGATAAGGCAAGCTAAACCTTTTTGAAATTAAAAAAAAAAATTAGCAAAGGAAAATGCAAATTATTGTAGAAGTGGAACACTGTAAATATAAAATGCCGATCACTGATAATATTCATATATAATACAAATTCTTGTAAAATGATTCGATGTTATTTCAGAATTGCTAGACCCCATGCCATGACTTCATGCTTCAACTACCCCCCCCCCTTTCATTTTAAAATAATTCTGTCAATTTTTCTGAATTTACTATTCGCAGTTAGAAAACTGCAATCTATATACATAATAAAGAATATTTAGAGCACATTATGAATTATATTTAAGACACTAACTGGGATTATCTCACTGACTTACATAAGTTATCACAGCTGTAGTTTTACACGGAACTTGAATACTTACCAAATTGTATTAAAGTTATTGAATTAAAAGTTTATTAAAGTTTTTGAAATTAAAAAACTCAATTTTGCTGAATTTTATCGCCTCCGAAGGTCTTGTATTTTGAAAGAAACCATTAACTTAAAATTAAATTTAGACAAGAAATATTTTACGAGTTTTAAAGGGGCATGGTCACGATTTTGGTCAAAAATTATTTTTCCGATTTTTAGACGGGGTCACGTGACCCCGTCTATTGGTTTACAGTCAGCCGAAGTCTCAAACCGGAAGGCACACGTAGAACACATGAATTCAGTCTACGCGTAAGAAAATAGTGCAGAAAGTCTTCATGCCTTTCAGTAAATATGTATCATAAAAACACGCATTAAATCTTTTTAAGTCCTCTGTGTATAAACAAAATTCTATTTAGAAAATAAACAAATAGTTTTATTGATCAAGATATTCTTGCTCGGGTTCAAATGTGGAATGAGTTTCGTAACTGAATGCACAGCGCCGTTGACGATTCAGTTGGTGTACGAGCTCATTAATCAATAAAAGAGGTTGATGGTGGAATCGAAATTAATGTTCCCAAACGTAATGTGCCATTTTCGAAAAGTTGTGAATTTTATTTTGACAATCTTTCACCTGAATACTACCAAACTTCATGTGCAAACCGAAGTTAAAATCGGGACGTGTTATACACAGATGTTTTACAAATTAAATAGGTGTTTCATTGGCTTCCAGTCTACTTGCGGTATGACTTGCGGTTCGTCTCTAAAGGAATTTTGTACAGAGAAATAAAAACAAGTCTGAATTTGCCTTCTCGTTCGTTGGCTCTTTATTTGATTAAACTGAATTTAAATTTTTAACAATGCATTGTAAGCAAAATCTATAATATAATATAATTTTGGAAGACTTATACATCATATAATATATACAATCTAATCGATTGAAGAACCAAGTTAAATGTTAATGTTCATGTTTTCCGGCTTAGTTGGAATCAGGCTTGGGGTGAATTACATTGTAAAATAATGCATTACATTACCATTACTTCATGAATTAAGGCATTAAATTACCATTACCATTACTTAATTTTTTTGAAGTAATGCATTACATTGCCATTACATGAGTAAAGTAATGCATTACCATTACTTTGTGAAAAGTCGATAAGTTTTAAAAAAGTAATTTTAAAACTAAATAAAGAGTTTTTGTAAATATTTCATAAATAAAACATGCTTAAAATATTTACGGGTTCATGTTCAGTTTCACTATCATGTTCAAATTTAATGACTTATATAAGATTGCTGTTGCACTTGTAGTTTTCAAAGTAAGGTTTGTCCCGTAAAATTTACACGCTAATGGCGGAGTTGACAATCTCTGTTATTTATGTCTCTGATTTTCGGAGTATGATTTTTAATGAAAGGAACGGTTATATCGTAATTCATGTAGGTGATGCATGTGTTTACACAAAAAAGTAGTAAGTGGCGAACGGATTTATTTTTACCTATCATTTTTGCATAAATCGCAAATGAAGAAAATCGTGTCAGATAAGTCGGTCTTAAAAATCAAAATGGCGACCGTGACAAATTTTTTTATTGTCAAAGTTCTTGGAATCTTATTGTAAAAAAATATTTCTAACGTCAGGTGCCTGTGTTTGTTATCGGTATACAAATGTTCACTTTGTTTGTTAATTCAGCAGTTTTAGAGTTTTCGGGGTTTTCATAAAACTTTTATTACGGATACCGTCCGACTTGTGGATTTTCTCTTGGATCAAAAAATTGAATAAATCTAATGATTAAAATTATCTACTTTGATATAGTTGTTTGATTTTCCCTGTTAGTAGTAATTTTTAGAAATTTTCCTTGGGGTCTTATTTTACATAATATACCGTTGTGTCAATTTTCTACAATTATGAAGGCCGGGATTGAGTAAAATTTAGACAAAGTATCAGACAATTGCAAAAAAAAAAGCCGAATTAACATAGATTGTAACAACTAATTCAAACTCATAAATTTTGGAAACATATTCGAGGAAATCCAGGACACTTACAAATTCAAACTTTCAAGATCCCGTCTTTCAGTACTCTCAGTACTTTGATTATATTTACGATGCTTCGGAAAGGCATTTTTAATAGGCAACTGAAGTTTGATTGTCATTTGTGGAGTTATAAGCGAGTTACAGAGCTTGAAATTCTTCGTTATGTAAACAAAGCGTTTGTTTACATTTTGAACGTTGAAGTAAAACTTTCAGTTTTTAACTTAAAACGAATGTGTTAAACGTTAGGAACTGTTTAGCCATGCCTAAAATAAATAAAAAGATAGACAAATAAGCTGTAAAAAGATTTTTACTGGTATATTGAACCTTTGTAAACAAAAACAGGGCACGAGCCTTGTTTACATGACGAAGAATTGTGAGCCCTTTATCTTGCTTATAACTCTACGAATTACTCTCAAATTTTATTTTATTATTAGAAATACCTTACTGAAGCATTGAAAACGACAGAAATCGAAAAATAAAATTTGACCAAAATCGTGACCATCGTCTTTATGCTGTTGTAATTCAGAAATGTTAAATTCATGATCTACCTTAATTCTAAAAAATTATTAAAGGGAGCACTAATTTTGAAAAATAGAAATATCTTTTGTTTGTAAAAAAAAAAAGGGGGGGGGGGTGAAAATTAACTTCATTTTTTGCCAACTCTGGAGTTGGCACATTCAGACCTTCATTTTTAAAGTAATCTAATATAAAATGAAATGCATGCAACATGTGTATTGATTGTTTCTAGTACTTTGTACCGCCGACGCCGTACTATCTTTATATGGACTACACACCCCTGCGAATGTGTTCGGATTGTTTTCTTTATTGTTGCTAAGTATGTAATAAATCCAGAGGTGCTCGAATGAAAGTTCACAAGACTTCACCGAGATTTGTTCAGTTCCTATGAAATTTCGAGCGGAAGTATAAGTGTTCGGATAATATTCTCAAAATATGTAAGTACTGGTCGTTTTTTATATCATTTAAGATTTTTGTCTTATTTCACCATCTAGCGGTTATTTACATTAAACGATAATATTCAGAACAGAGTTATCGTTCGTGTTCATCCACGTGTATATAGAGTGGTTGAAAATATAACATTGGGTTGCTTAATAAAATCATAGCCATGTTTGATGCGTGTGGTGTGCAATACCATGTTCTTAGAAAAATAATGGGTGTCTGTTTTGCATAAAAACTTATAATTAGCATATCGAGCCATTTTCAGGGAGCATTCTGCATAAAATAGCATAGTCTGTTTCACTATTGATGCTATTACTAGGTCAGGCGCGGATCGAAAATTAATCCTCAGGGGGGATCTCTACAAGCATGTTAATTGCTGCAACAGCAGATAAAAACTATTTTTGTATTGACGCATTTATTTCTAGAATGCATTTTATCCACCAATTAATAAAGATAAAGTTAAAAATGAAAAAACCTCTAGATTTTATATTTGACTACAAGTACCTTAGATTCTATGGAATAGACTATAAACACGAGGCATAATTTTTACTGCGAAACTGAAAGGTTCAAATAAAATCACGTAGTCTAAAATTTAAATGACAATAACATTCCCAGGGGTGTACAGTCAGTGTAGGGTATCGTTTACATTAAATGAGCTCCAGGGGTTATCTTGTTACATGTTGCGGTAAACGACCTGTTTATTAAGGAGGTAGTTGTACGGGTAATATTTTAATGTGAGTATATCATAAAAACAGTTCAATACTAATCATACGTTTGTATTTATCCTTGAAAATTTTCTCACGCGTGCTTTAAATGACGATAAAATGAAATAACTTACACGTACAGTCGTTTTACCGGTAACGAATATTTGCCAGTATCGAATAATTTTTAGAAAAATTATTGGTGAAAGACGAAGTTAAGGTTTTAAAAAATCCTAGCTAGGTAATTATAATATGGAAATAAATATTCTATCAGTGTGTGAAGTTGTTTGACATTTGCACGATTATTTACCTAATTGTTTACAAATTAAAAAGGTGACCCAGATAGGAGCTGCCGGTGTAACGAAGAATTTTGACCCGGGTTGAAAATTGACCCAGGGGTCATTTTTCCACGTTGAATATTGAGACCAAAGGTGTTGAATAAAGACCCTAATCTGTTGAAAATTGACCCGCATCGTGGAATTTTGATCATGAAACCGGTTCAAAATTCAACAGCAAAGAAGCACAATTTAACGAATCAATATTTTAATATGAGTTTGTTTTATTAAAAATTATCAGTTTTTAAATATTTATTCTTCAGATTTACATGTATACATATTTCAGCGGGAGGGGGGGGGGGGTTAAAAATGAGACTTAAATGATTATTTTTTGAATTTACATATTATCCCTTTAAATATGTAATAAGTATTTTATTCATTATAAACTTTTCGCGTATAATTGCTGTTTTGTGTGATATCTATACATTTTTTTAAAAATATGTTTTTAAGAATATTTGTATACATGGTTACACGTTAAACTATTCAATTCAATAAAACTTTTTTTTTAAATTCGCTGGAGAAGTGTACAAATATAAATAATTTTAAAAATTACAATACCTAATATTGTTTAATTTTGATTTTACGTTCTCCCAGTAAATTGAAACTTTGACATTGTTCATTGTAAATTTTCTGGGTGGGTGTAAATACAAAATTTACAGTATGTCCTATTGAGATTTTTTTGTTTGCACCCACTCTGAGTTTGTTAAAACTGTAACTATCTGAATATTGTATTCACACCCATCCAGCAAATAACAGTTTACATAATGATGATATGCTAACATGTACTCTTTCATGAACATGCTGTAGTAACTATATCTTGAAAGCTGATACTTTTTTAGTGTTTTATTTGTTCCTTTAGGATAACCTCTAATGTAACTAAATATCATCAAATCGCTAATTTTTCTTGGCATAAATGGAATAAATGGAATCTGTAGCTAGCTAGCAACCTAATTTTTGTACAGGATGACAATAAAAAAATTTGCTTTGATAGTTTCTAAATTGCTTTGATCACAAAAAATTAACATAAATTTACTTACAGTAATTGTTTTCGTCAATAAATTGGTAAATTATATTTTTTGAATAGAAATATGTATTAGAATTAAGATCATACAGCAGCGTTGGAGGAGATGGTTGACCCTCCTATCACAGCAACCTACATTACTAATTTAATTTAAACGTGTTTTATTGAACGGAATGTTCAAATTAATTATTGAATGGATTGGATAACAGTCATATCCTTTGTAAACCCTTTCAAGAAAAAATTATCTATGGTCATAAGAATATCGTATTACAAGTTTATAGAATATTATTGATATTATGTATACACGTAATATCAATAATATTTTGTAAACTTGTCTTATATACATAAGACAGGGGATACTTGAATATTAAATAATAATCTGAATATTTATCATATACATGTATGATTGTATGACATATTGTTGGTAGACATGGTCACTCACACCTACAATAACAAACCTATCACCTTCATTTATACTTGCAGAGCTACAAACATAAGAATGAGATTTTCATGATCCAGCCCATTTGAAAAGAACAGTAAATAAAGGGAACTATATATTAAATAAATATACATGTATTATATTTGAATAGGTTTAAACAGTGTAACTTAAGAGAATCAAAAACGTATGGGGGCTCTAATATAAATATAAACATGGGAAACAATCTTATCTTTATGAAAAATCAGAACTACCATAAAGTATATAGTTCATATAAAAAGGTACACTTATGTCAATAAGTTGTTTAAAAAGTTCGTCTCTTTGTTAAGTGTATCTTGGCCATCCAGGGAAAACAATAACATTTCCTTCAGATTCAGACCCACGGTATAAACATCGACTCTCAAGAGTTAAAAAAAATCCTTAAATAAATAAGCGTTACTAGCTTTATTCCGTAATTGACATTAAAAAAAATATTCCCTATTTCCTTAACTGAAATGTTTGTAAGCTCTAGGTATATTTTGTTTTTTAAGTTTTGACTTAACGAAAGATAAAGTTGATGAAATTTTCTTTTTTGCGTGAAGATTATTCCATAATTTACATGTAGACGGAGCAAAGTTATTGTAATAAGAATATAGTGGTAGATAGTAAAAAAAGCTCATTAGACCTAAGATTATATGCATGTGCAGTTAGAAATTATGATTGAATTCAATCTAACATATCTTGTGGTGCTAAACCATTTATAATCTTGTAGAATATAATTAGTCTATGTTTATCCCTTCGAGATTGTAAGGTTAAGCTCACTATATAATATGATTTTAAAAGAATTAGCTCTGATCCCGGTCACTGTCATAGTTGCTTCAATTTGTACATGTTTAAGCAATTCGAATTTTTCCTTGATACAGCTGCTCCACAAAACATCGCCATATTCCAATCTAGGTCTGATAAATGCCGAATTTTAACAAGTGTTTATCTATCAATCGTATGCTTGAGTAATCTTAGTAAATTTAACTGTTTACATGCCTTTTCATGTATACCATTAATATAATTAGATTAACCATCATCCGACTGTATATTAAGGTGCAAACCTACTTTTTTTTTAAATTGATAACATTTTTGCTGTAGAGGGTATATGTTTTAAATTTTGAGAAAATATATTACGTCAGTTGCCTGTGTTTCTAATTTATAGTTGAATAATGGGAAAACTCAAAATAATAGAAATAAATTGCATTTTTAAAAAAGAACTATGACTCTGCATATGCAGAAATTTGGATGATGCTTCAATAAAGTTAATCTGACTAGTTTATGAAAAATTATTGTTAAGTTATAAAAACAAATTAAAAACGTGTAAATATGTATATGCTGTGTTTCTCCTTTAAATCCATTCATTACTTTCCAAATGAAAGCTGAATACTATGATACTAGTAAATAACAACACATTGTGTGGAATTAGCAACGACACGCTGCAGCTATTTAATATTTGGCATATTAAATGTACACACACATAATTATGGCATAAAGTTGGATCACATGATTTATTTATTTTAATAAAACAATTCTGAAAATTTAAACTTTCCGCTGTACGTGTCGTCCTAAACTGGTATTTAACACCTGAGTAATTCTTTATATAGCCTTGCTAATAAACCGGTTCTTAAGAACCAGGTGACACAAACAGGTATTCGAATGAAAACCTTATATATCCGGATAATTAATTCATTATTATACCAAGTAGAAATTGATTTCTGTCTAATTCGTCCCTCAAACGAAAGAAATCATATATATATGTATAATACAGTATATATAAAAAGGGATAAATATATGACAACCATTCAATTATTATTTTGTCAGGGAAATATTCTGACTTCTTCAAATTAAGCATATTAGGTATCTGACATTATATCCTTTTGTCCTAATATAAATATATATACCCTTTACCCCCCCCCCCCCCCAAAAAAAAGTATAGAAGTTATATATTTTCAATTATAAGAAAAATATACAACGTCAGGTGCCTGTCGAATAAAGCTCTGTTAAATTGCCTGAAAAGTGACGATAACGGGCAATACATTTATTAGATATGTTTATCAGAGATTATGACAAGTTTAAACTTTAAATTCTATCAAACAAGGGAATGAAAACACATTCTATGTCAAAAAGTATTCTAGCCCTACTCGCCTGTTCCATTCCGAAGCAAACGGTCGTCTTCTTAGCTTTATTTACATAGCTTGTAATAATAAATGGATATCATATTTTCAGTCTCAAAATTAAATGATTAATCGGACATATCAACCTAAAAGAGATTATCCACGTCCGCATATGTATCGGACAGTATGAACATTTTTTAAACTGAAACTTTCAAATATGTGCATGATTGTACATTTAAACCATGTAGAGTACGTAAGTTCTAGTTCAGACCAAAACTCTGAGGTTGGGGTCAATTCTCAACAGGATCAATTTTCAACGTGTCGAGGTCATCAGAGTTTAGAAAAATCTTTTTCATACCGTTGAAAAATGACCCCGGGTATAAATTTCACGATTTTGGTCTCAATATTCAACGTTGAAAAATGACCCCCCGGGTCAATATTCAACGTTGAAAAATGACCCCCGGGTCAATTTTCAACCCGGGTCAATATTCTTCGTTACACCGGAAGTGCAAGGCAGAAAAAACGAAAGTATGAAAATAATTAAGCCTAAATATGAAAATAAGTTTGTTATCGACCCCTATTTGGTGGATAAATAGTAATTATAATCCATTTAATAAGATATTGTATCATATTGAATAAAAATGGAGCTTTCAATGAAATAAGACGGTGTAAAAGTAGTCCGGGACTTATGTCCCGGACATATGTCCAGCGATGTCCCAATTTCATATTTCGCGTATAACTTATTTTCCTGTTATTTTTTGTAAATATATAATGTAAATATCATTTAACAAAATGATGGCCAAATATTTTAAACCCGGGACGGAACAAAACCGGACACGTTTACCCGGGATAAACCTTTTATTTCCGAAAATGATATTTTTTGACGGAAATGTTGAATTATCTAAGTATTTAAACTTAAATAGCAATGATAAAATAAACAAGTTTCCAAATTCAACAATGTAATTCGCTTGATATCGCCAAAATGTGTAACCCGGGCTCGCTACGTACCCATTTTAGTCACCCGAAAAAGGAAAATGTGTAATTAATATTGAAAAACTCATTCTGTGATAATAAAAATTTCAGCGAAGACAAAACAAGTTGTAATAAAGTATTCCTGCAAATTTCGTGCAGAACAAATGAGTATTGTTTAAGAAAACAACAAAAACCCGGTTATCAGTTTCGAAAATCCCGGCCCGGCCCGGGTTTCGCTACCCATTTTAGTCACACTCCAAATAGAACCACTTGTAGTTTTACTAGTTTCGGTTCACTGCGATAGAAGCATTATTTCATTTTGGCTGGATATATTGATAGATATACGGGCAAAACAAAGGCAAATGACAATTACTTATCATCAGTTACTATTATAGAGTGTTTTCATGAAAATTCAATTTCATAAAGTTACGCAAATTAAAACTGTTTAATGGACTTCCAATTTAACGGGAAAACGGTATTATAAAAATTATGATCATATTATTTGTTTAAATGACATGTTCCCACAATTATTTTTCTTTCTTCCTTTATAAGTCTATTAACATGTACCTCTAGTACATTTTTGAAATTAATTCACCCCAAAATATTCGGTCAGAAGTAATAGAGGGCACTTGATTCGATACTGGAAAACGAATTTGAAACTATAAAAAAATAGTTTGGAGGGGGTGTTGAAATTACTATCTCCG
The DNA here is from genome assembly GCF_963853765.1 of Magallana gigas. Lineage (NCBI taxonomy): Eukaryota > Metazoa > Mollusca > Bivalvia > Ostreida > Ostreidae > Magallana > Magallana gigas. The sequence continues at coordinate 22,022,576 of NC_088858.1, read as the reverse complement.
TAATTCATCCTTTATATTTTCGGAAGTTTAATATTACATTTTAGAAGGACAAAGAAATGTGATTTAAACAAAAAATAAAAACGTTTGGAATTCCGATAATAATAGTCGCTTGCACGACGAAACCGCATACTGATTCGTTACCGGTAAAACGACTGTATATTATTACTTATTGGTTAATTACTGACTCACTACGGAAATATATTGGGTTGATCAATCTCATAGAGGGCGAGGCGAAGCCAATATATTTCCGAAGTGAGTCAGTAATTAACCTAATAAGTGTTTTGTTTTCCTGAGGACTATCAAGCGACATATTTATTCACAAATAGCGATGATCTACGCTAAGCCATGTAAAAGATGCCTAACATCTCGTTATATTTAACTCATTTAAACTCTTCTAAATTTTCAATCTCACCTTTCAAATACCGTACTCTTTAAAAATCTTAGCTTCACCCATGTTTACTTACAATGTTTTGTTGCTATTCAATTTTAAATCAGGGGTTTTCCTTGCTTAGTTTTGTGTCCGTTTACCGGACCCATTCCCAATCCAAAAATTACTGATATTTTCCCAAATCCAGATCCATTTTTCCCAATCAAGTGTCAATAGTTTTAAATATCAGAACATGTTCTGCTGGTATGTAAAATGCAACTTAAACAGCTTTTTTTCTTCATATTTGTTTATTACTGAGCATGAATAATGGACCAACTACACCCCTGCGAATGTTATTGTCATTTAAATTTTAGACCACGTGATTTTATTTGACCCCTTTAGTTTAGATTGTTAACAGTTAGTTACTTCTCTCGTTGACATACGGCAGGAAATGACGCAAATAAAGAAAAATTCATACACAATGAGGATTGTGTGATAATTAACGAACAATAATCATGAAAGAATAATTGTTGTAATAATATAAGCAATATTCATTGGTTAATGAATTGTCAATCGAAGAATTATACATGTATATATCTTTATGGAAAAAGACTAAGGGGGCAGGTAACGTAGGAATATGAATATATACTTCTTATTTACATTTCTTGGGGAAAGTGATTTAAAAAAAATCAGTCTGTGTCAGTTTTGTTTTCTTCTACGTAATACATAACATGAACATCAATATTCTTAACATTTGTTGTAATGTTGTTTTGTGATCATGAATAGACTTTATTCTTTTAGAGCAAATTTGTGAAGAGTACCTGACTATAGTAAATCTTAATAGATAATAAACACTGATCGATTATAATAAGACAAGATTGTTTCTAAAAGCGTTGATAAGAGGTTAGGGCCCATGTTAGGGGTTTATATCCCGCTTGATTTTGATCACACGATCTTTATTGTATCCAAAGTTACCAATGCTCATACAAACTATTGAAGCATTAATCATCTTGATATTAACTAAACTTACTAAAGTATGCCGAGGATAAAGTAAAATATATTTTTTGTACGAGTACTCTCAGTACTTTGACGATTTTCCTTATTGGCCATTAACCTCTACTTGCGTAATGGCTGCTGTCAGTGCCTACTAACTTCAACTTGGTTATAATGCCTAATTGTGGAGTAAACTTTTCATAATATTGGTTTCATCATTAATTCTGGGTGATGAACTAGTATACCCAGCAGTTTGTATTGAGGAAATCCTCAATGCAAATATAATTCATGAACAATATGATGAATATAGAAGATGCGACGGCGAAGCGCGAAAATGCGAAGACGAAAGTGCTAAGTTGCGAAGGCGAAGAAGTGATACTACTATCGCTTCTTCGCCTTTGCAACTTTGCACTGTCGCCATCGAATCTTCGCGCTTTCGCCTTTTTAGCTCACCGAGACGAAGTCAATGGGAGCATATGCTATACCCCCGGTGTCGGCGTTCGGAGCTGGTTAAAGTTTTAGTTGCAGCTCCTGTATCTAAGCTATTACTTGTCCTCTCTTCACCAAAATTACATGGATGATGCATCTGGACCTACTGAATCTGGTTCCTAACTTTCAGATGCTGGAGGAGGTTAAGGTGTTTGGAGCAGGTTAAAGTTTTTGTTGCAGGTGCCCTTTAATAGCGATATCTAAGTTACTGCTGGTCTGTACTTCACCAAACTTGCATGGATGCCAGGTTTCGGATGTTGGAGGAGGTTAAGATTTTAAGAGCTGGTTAAAGTTTTTGAAACAGGTGCCCTCTGATGATGATATCTTAGTTGTTACTTGTCCTAACTTCATCAGACTTCCATGGATGTCTTATGATACTGATGCACCTGACAGGCTTGAATGCTGAGTGTGAGCCATAGGTTTCGGATGCTGGATAATGTTAAGTTTTTTTGGAACAGGTTACATGTTTAATAGATAATACATGTAGTACTATTTTAAACTTGTATAGCTGATTAAACTGTAATATGAATGAATCGCAGATGTAACTTCAGATGCAGAGCTTGATCTCCCTTATTAAGGATGTTCAAAATATATATCTTAGTTAATTCAGGTCCTGACTTCAGCTAACCTGAATGGATGGTGTGTCTTATGATACAGATGCACCTGACAGGCATGGATGCTGAATCAGAGCCATAGGTTAGATATGCTGGAGGAGGTAAAAGTTTTAATTGCTGGTGCCCTCTGATGATGATATCTTAGTTATTACATGTCCTAACATCACCAATCTTGCATGGATGGTGCGTCTTATGATACTGATGCACCTGACAGGCTTGAATGCTGAATCAGAGCCATAGGTTTATGAATCTTGATGAGGTTTATTTTTTTGGAACAGGTCACATGTTTTATAGATGATAGCTTGCATAGTTAATTTAACTATATTATAAATGAAACGCAGAGGTTGCTTTAGATGCAGAGCCTGATCTCCATTATCAAAGATGCTAGAGAAATCTCCTACCTCACTCAAACCTGCTTGATAGATAGATGTGGTTGTTGTTAAATGACGTAACGTGATTCCTATGATATACTAGTAGTATTGTATGATTTGAAACACTATTGTTTAATAAGATACAATATAATACCATATGTTATATTGTAAATCGTTATATGATACGATAAAATATTGTATCAATTTTTTGGATATGTTATGATATGATGTTGTATCATGATATTGTTATGTATAGTATTGGTTATTATGATACAATATTGTATAATATTATATTGTATTAATTTTTAATTATTTAATCACATGATACTATTACATATGATATTGCATTATATAATATTTCATCCTACGATATTACATTGTATATTCTATGATATTGTATCATACAGCATTGTATAATATGATGTTGGTTTCTGTAATATAGAATTATACAACATGAAATTGTATATATGATATTGAAATATTATAAAATATCGTATCATACGATATTGTATAATATGATATTTGTTTTTGTGATATATTATCATATCACATGAAATTGTATTTTATGATATTCAAATATATATTATTGTATCATACGATACAATATGTATCATATGATTGTATTATATAATATTTTACTTTATCCCATGATATTGTATCATTTATGTGATACGTTGCATCAAATTATATTGTATTATATGATATAATATCATGTTATGTATCAAATATGAAACAGTATCATACAATACTATAATATACTCTAATATTTACATTCACTTTCTTTCCCTCTATTAAATTGCATTGGTTGATTTGAGTGATATTTACGCACAACACAGAAGACCTAATCACCAAATCTGGTATTTAGTATTCCTTCAGTATTTCTCGAAGAACAAGAACTGACTCTTCTCGCGACTTCAAACCGGATAACGACCTGATACTATACTATACGCTGATAAATATTTCATTGATGTAAATATATTTTGACAGTTAAATGAATTCAATTGATTAATTTCTTAGTTTACCAAGAGTAAATTCATTAAATTACAGAAAGAAAAATAAAATTGTGTTATTAGAATTTAAAACGCTGTGCACTATTTTTGGCAGCGTATTTCGGCTGTTCCAGTGGCCATTCCGATAATTTCACATTACTCGTTGAATAAGACAGAGCTTTTTAAAAAGAAAATCATATTTACGGGAAGGAAATACATGTTTAAAAAACGTAAATATAAGCATTGATTCATTTTTTTTTTGAAAGATGAGGTCTTATAGTTGCAACGATGAGTGCAAACAAATTTTCATAACGCGCTAGGACGCGTTATACAATTTGTATGCACACACCGTTGCAGTTATGAGACCACATCTTTCAAAAAATAATGATTCAATGCTTAATTATACAATATAATATCATGTGTTTTAATGTTATGATGTATTATTGCAATATGATATTGTTTCATATAATACTATATTGTATTATGTTTTATGATATTCTATTATTTGATCAAATACAGTTATAATGTATAACACATTACAATGCCATATCATACGTTACAATATCATATCACAATTTTTTGCGGTATTTTATGGTAATATATGATATATATTGTAAGTTTGATAGGATGCAATTTTAATTTTATAGTATTGTATTGATTAACACATAAACATATGATTATCATACAATTTTTTAACAGATAATATACGATACAAAACACAATCCATGAATATCCAAGATCATAAAGGATGGGTTTCATATAATATGATAAAGGTGGTCTCATAAAGGTGATGCCTCATAAAGGTGATACCTCGTCTCGGTGAGCTTTGTAATCTGTGATTACCTATGTTTTATAATTGCGGAGCTCTCCATCGTTTAAAGGGTTCCGAGGCATATTTTGGATTTTTTTTTTTATTAAATTAATAAAAATAAATTATCCAGGGGGATAGGGTCCGGACTCCCTCTCCCGTTTTACTGGGTAAAATTAATAATATTGAATTTTCCGGGGGGGGGGCGGACATCCTCTCCCCCTCTAGATCCATGCATGAGCAAGGGGTGTCGCATAATGAAATTAGAAGGTCCACGGTAAACAGACGGCTGGTAAGTGACAGGAGTCTAGAAGTGCATATGTACACATTGTGGCGGACATTAAATTTTGTGTGGAGTAGATAATGCTCAGGCATAGCCAGCACTGGTAAACATATATTTTACATGTACACATTAAAATATTTATAAACATTCATAGTAAGCGCGAAGGCCTAGCGCATGCGTACCAATCATAGCATGGATTAATCGGAAAACCTTGGCGAGTACGGTGCCTGTATTAAAATCTATGTAATCGACCGAGACTTGCTGAATGCAATCAAAAAAGGCGAAGGCGAAAGTGCGAAGATGCGAAGGCCAGAGTGCAAGTTGGGAAGGAGCGATAGTAGTATCGCTCCTACGCTTTCGCACATTCGCACTTTCGGCATCGCATCTTCGCACTTTTGCTCTTTCGCTTTCGCACTATCGCCTTTGCAACTTAGGTCGAAGTGGCCCTATCGGAACACCATAGATATATGTAAATGTAATTGTTAAGATGACAACCATACCCCGATGCAATACGTCAATATCTTGTTATAACGGAAGGATTTTTATTTTCTAAGATATACCCCTTCTTTTACTTTAAGTTTATTTGAATATGAATTATAATTTCTGTTACTTTCTGTAAACTGCAGCAGTAAAAATAACAATAGTGTAAAGACTATTTCACATATAATAAAAAAATATACTGAAAAACTTTAATCTACAAGGGAGTCATTATTCTACAGGGGTCACTTTTCTTCATGTGGAGTGTGCTCATTTTTATGAAAATGACACTTATTTTTCAGGCTAATGGGTCATTTTTCTACGTAGAATAATGACCGGGGGGTCATTATTCTACGTAGAAAAATGACCCCCGGTCATTATTTTACGGGGGTCATTATTCTTCATTACACCGGTCGCGAGAAGTGAAAGAATTCGATTCCTCCGGGAATAGTGAAAATAGTGTTAAAATTGTGAAATATGTATGTGAAAATTATTGTTTCATGTCAGTTGAATCATAAATTTTGTACCGCCAAAATTTTAGGATATGTGAATGATTAAAGTACTTCGATGTTGATCTACACAGGAGCCAGTGTCACAACTGTGAGTGAAGAATTCGCAGACCAGGGTATTATTTAAAAATCTGAAAAAATATGAAGGGGATTCACTAGTATCCTCACTACAACCAGAATGGGCTGTGTGTGTGTGTGTGTGTGTGGGTGGGTGGGTGCGTGCGTGTGTGAATTTGTTTAAGTTTTTTTATTAAATTTTTTAAGCTTTTGCTCCTCCAAAACGGCGCCAGATGACCAAGCATTGTCATTAATAAATAAAATGATTAATATGCTACAATGACATGGCATATAATCTTGAAGATTGAACCTAGTGTGGGAGGTAGTGTTGTTCTTGTGCCAAAAAAAGGATATACTACAAATACACAGTACTTGTATCTGCATAAAATTCGTAAAAAATACAATAAATATTTTTTTTTTACAATTCATGAAAAGAATAGCTTTAAAAATTTTCTTTTTACAATTCATGCAAACAAATTTCACGCTGTTATCAATTTTGACACATTCAGATATATTTGGTTTGACATTACATGTGTGCACCTCGTGTTTTAATTGAGCCTGTGAACTTTGTCCTGCATTATCTTGTAAAATATTGCAACGTGGGTATCGTTCATTTTATCAGTTGTAGATGTAATCTCTGGACTTTATGGAGGATATCCATATGATCTGTTAAGAAAACAGGTAGTTATTTAAGTAGAATTTCAACCTATTCATGTAGTTGATAATTATTTTGTATTAACTATTCTTGCATATATCGAAAGACGACAAACTAAAAGAATTAATGTGCAAATTCATGTAAAGTAATATAAATAAAATATTCTGTAAATTTGAAATTTTAAAGGCTGACCAAAGTTTCTGAGGATGGCATCTCAAGTTAAGGCCCAAGATCTAGTTGAATGTGATCTCTGTCAGCAAGCAGTCTCGTTTTTCTGCAGACGATGCGGGGTCAATCTCTGTGACCCCTGTGTCACCATACATCTACGCGTGAAATCTAAAAATGGCCATGACATTGTAGATTTCATTAGCAAGGAGGATGACGACACATGTTTCTGTGATTTCCATCCCAAATATGATTGTTCCGCATACTGTAAAACGTGCAATGTTCCAATTTGCTTTCTTTGTGTTTCTATCAAACACAAACCGCACGAAATGTCCGAACTTTCCGATAAAATTGAAGAACTTTTAAAAGTTATCACGATGGAAAATGATCGACTCCAGTCATCTAGAAATGAATTAGAAAGAATTTTGGAACACACGACGAAAGTGCTTAACTCGTTACCATCGTATTACAAACAGAGAAAAGACGATGTTACAACTCGGGGAGAAGAGTGGCACCAACATATCGAGACTATCGTGAAGAAACTTCACCAGGAACTGGATGATATGCAAGAGGAACACGGGACTTTACTGCAAAAACAAAAGAATGAATTTGAAGAAATTATAGGAAAATTAGATGAAATTAATGGGAAAGCAATCAAATTACAAAAATCAAAAAATGTCACAGAAATGCAGACATTTGTACCAGTGATTCAGGAACAGAAAAATTTGAGTGATTTCTCGCAATTTTTGTTTCCAAATTTCTATAAATGTGATATAGATAAAAATTATCTGCAAACAAGTTTTGGATTCGTTGAAAAAATGCAGGAAAAGAAAATCTTTCTCTTTGAGCATCAATTTAAAGAAAAAGAACTATCGCGTAGAACAATATTAGATGTACCAACAGTTACCTCTATTATAGACACTGGGTTTCCTGCTGATGAAGAATATGAAAATCGTCTGTATGACATGGCTATTACCGACGATAACAAAGTGTGGATGGGAGGAGAGAGCAGAGAACTGAAGTTGTTTGATCTCCAGGGAAACATCCTCCAAACCATCAGTATTACAGACATAGGCTCGAATTTGACTATGTACAACAAGCAAGTAGTGTATACCGATACACCAAATCAAGCCGTTAAAATGATATCTGACACTCACACTGTGGGGACGATGTTCACTACTGGCGAATGGACACCATACGGTGTCACAAGCACCGCGTCTGGAGATTTACTGGTCTGTCTTTATACATGCGATCAATCAAAAGTCGTCCGATACAGCTGCACTGGTACCGTGCTCCAGGAAATTCAGTACGACTCCCAGTGCCAACCTCTGTACCAACAACCGGCTTACATCACTGAGCATATAAATGGGGACATTATTGTAACGGATTTTAGCATAAAAGCAGTTATTGCTGTAGATAGATTAGGCATATTCCGGTACTCATATTTTGGAAATGACAGTGATTTCTTTGCCTGTTCAGTAACAACTGATTCATTCGGACATGTTATTACAACAGATTTTATGGGTAATAAAATTCACATCCTGGACAAAGATGGCCTTTTCCTCAAGTCCATCATTCCTGAAGGAGGAATTACGAACCCGCGTGGACTGTGTATTCTTGATCACGGTGAAATGATGGTGGGAGAGTGTCTGACAGGAATCGCCAAAGGAATCAAATACTTAGAATGAAAACACATTCGTTATCAGAAATGTTTCGATTTGGATTTTAATTATGATAAAACAAAAAGTGAACCGATGAAAATAAGATGAACACTAGTGGAGACATGAAATATTCAATAATTAGCCTATTGAAAGATGTCAGAATAATAATGGCAGTGAATGAAATGAAATGAGATAAAAAGATTTAAAAAATGAATATAATACAGGCTCTTCTATAAAATAGTATAACCATTATATGTGTATTACCTTAAACGCATTTTAAAATAGTTCAATCATAGGGCAAAGTTTGACTTTTATCATAGTTACATAGTCCTTTAATCCGTGGGAACTTAAGCTATATCAAGTGATCCGTATGCACATCACAATAACCAGCTTACTTCTTTACGGAATATGTTCAATAGAGTATCATTTATCAAGAGGTTTTTCTCTCTCTTATTTTCATTAAATTGATACCATGAGAAAAGTTAAACTATATCTATCAGAAATGGCATACTTTTGTCTACATTTTCCAGAAAACAAATTTATTTATTTGATGAAATCAACATCATGAAATTCTTAACGATATATTTCTTTTTTATTTTATTTTTGATTTAATATGTGCAATGTAGATATTATATAATTACTAAGTAGTGTGTTTATTTAATTGAAGAGAAAGTACAGATGTATTTGCATTTCTTCGTTTTGTAATAGGGTGCATTTTATGATAATAAGTACATTCATGCATTATTCATATTTCATCTTTAACATCATCATCTAATCATCATCATCATTCTACATTTCATCTGTATTTTACATGTACATATTTAGAAACAGACTACTATCCCTATAACTCCCCGTCTTTTGTGCACATATCAAGTAACCATTATTTAATTGTCCATTCTAGTGGCTTCTGATATTTTATAACCTTAAGTCATTTCACCTGTATTGTCACTTTCATACATGTGGACAGGAGCAGGTGGTTTATTACAGCCATTTGTATGGTTTAACTGAGTAGTCTTTGTGACAGACCAAGGCTAGGCTCAATTTGAGAAAGACCTGTTTTCTACAAGTGACAGTTTACCTAATTTATTTATAAGTCCAACATTTTGGAAGCAGTCAGTTATAGTAAGTGTTCTAGTTTTGGTATTCTTGAACTTTATTAAATAATTTAATAGATAATAATGATATTTCCTGTTAATTGTTACATTTAGCTAATTCTACTTTTTGAGGTTATTATATCTTGTTTATGAATTAATATATTTTATAAAGTATCCCAATAAGCCCTAGTTTTGATATATAAGCTATATTAATTTATTTTTATATATGCGAAAGGTTAGTTATTGTTACCATATTTAAAACTTGTAGTTAGAGAGTACGATTACCAGAATATTCAGCAGCTAAGCATGTGCTTGTGAAACCTTGTTCCTTAAACAGGTATTCGTGGCAAAGTTATATTTTGATGTTTAAAATATGTATCTTGATGTAATGTAATTTAAGAATGAGATACATTGAAAGTTTATGTTTTTATTTAATTAGATATTGGTATTGATAATGATATAAAGCATATTTCTATATTTTTGTAAATTGTGTTCACCAGTAAATCTTATTGACCCTGAAATTATAATGCATTATAATCAGAATTTTCCTTCTTTACTAGTAGTTTGATTAGTGTACTCTGATCAGTAATGTATTTCATGAATATACATTTGAATATGATTGTATTTTTATGCTAAAACTTATTGTAAGTATGACTATTTTATGCTGACATCTATTAATTATTTTACAGAGTTTAACCCTTTAATCCCTATATCTGAATAAATGAAAAACCCTGGTGAACTTTTTTTTTTTATCTTTGAGACAACCCACTATCACAGTTTGATCATAATATAAATTTAAAGAGGATGTGCGGCCATCTTGTACATTTGAGGATAAGAATGTAAACTTTTCTTGAACTGGCTTGTTTCTGTCCAAAACTGGCCAAAACTGTTGCCAAAATATATAAAAGCAACAAATGTGAAGTCCTACATATCATTTTGTTTGAAAAGTATGCATACAAGAACAGGACAATGCTTTTTAATCACTCAAAGCAGCTGTCGAACTGCGCAGCTACAGACTTATTTTGAAGATTTAAAAATCTGAAAAAATATGATGTGGGTTCAATGGTGTCCTCTCTAAAACCATTTGTTGAGAAAAAGTTTGAATATTGCTCACTTAAATGGTTACTTTGATTTATGTCTGAACTTCAATTTCTTTGCTCACATTTAAAAAATATTGCATATGAGGACTTATATCAACCTATTTAAATACCCCATTGTCAATGTTCAAAAGAGAGGTACGTCCTATTGAATTAGAAGCAGTGAGTACCGGTTTTTTTCACGTGATACCCCATACTTGGGACAACATTAGTAGAATGCGCGTTGATATTTTCTTCAGGAACAATCATCAGAACGCTTAACGGACAAAATACTACATGTACATGCTGCAAAGCTTGTGCTTCTGCGTTTGTATATTTGTGCATTTCTACTACCGTGGCTATTAATGTATGTTAAAAATGTACAGTTACCTGTATTTATTTCTAGTGCACAATGATAAAGTCACCAATACACATTTGTGCACTTTTTTCTTACCAAAATCTGTTTGTACTTGTATGCGTATGTTTGTTAGTCGTATGATACTGATCATTTTTGAAGCAACGATTGATCAACTAAAACAACAGTATTTTTCAATGTGAGCATGGAACAAAGTTAATAGTACGTAATCTTTCCTTTATTACCTTCCAAGGTAAAAATCAAGATGTACAAACATTCCGACAAGCAATTAAGTATTGTGAATAAAACAGACATATACCACGTGCTTTTTTGAATCTTAAACACGTTGTAGACCGTCATGCATTGCAACTCATTTACTGGATTGGAGAATCAGTTTGAGGAAAATACTGTCACGTGTTAAATAATGCTATTTATATAAGGTAGTGTACCCGACCTGTTCCACCTTTATTAATAATCAGTTAAACAAGTAAATAATACATCCGTTCATTGTACTTAGTACGTTTATAGCTTCATAAACTAAAGAAAGAATGCATACATTGATCAGGTTATTCTGAAATATTTATGTCGCGTTTTATTGCATATTTACATCCACCAGGTATGATTCCTTCTATTTCTTACGAAAATTGATTGTACACTCATACATGTAGTACTGTAAAATCTGACAGGAATGAAATCTACACGCCTCGGTTATCGATTGGTCGTAACCTTCAGCACCACTGACTGCACGAGATAATCATGCTAATATCTGATTCAAATTCCTGTAGAAGACATTTGGCTGGGTTTTTTGTTCTAACGCACTGATGCATATGAACAATATTCTAGTTAATATTACTTTTTACGGTCAATTTATTAATTTGTTAAAAGGAAGATGTACATATTAACACTAAAATGCTGTCTTTAATGATTCATACAGGTAATGAAGGTAGCGATAAAAAATTACATAACAAATAACGCGGGTTATGTATTTTTTTGCTATGTCGCCACCTTCATATCCCTCATGAATCACACACACACACACAAAACATTTTATTGTTTAAATATAAACTCGTCGTTTAATTAATACGGTGATTACGGGTGTATGAAATGTTTAATTTCCCTTTAAGACCCTATAATTTTTTGTGCAATTTGTCAAATACACCGAAAATCAATATTTATCTCAGTAACACGGAACTATATAATTAAACGTTTAGTCATTACAACTTTTGATTGTATAATCATACAACTTTTGAATGGATCATTTTAGCAAGGACAACGGACGTTGAACGTATCATTTCTCTCCGAGGGTGTGTTGTTAAAATTGAATTAGCAGCTACAGGAATGAATTATAGGATTTTTTGCAAATATGAAATTAATAGATAATAGGCTATTTTTCTGATATTGCATTATTCCGATAGCACACGCCGTTTTAGTTTGTTAAGTATCCAAATCTCAAAGTTTGCATCCCCCCCAAAAAAAAATTTGCATAAAAATGGCTAAAAATTCTTCAAATGACAATGTCTGTTAAAAAAGAGATTATTGATAAAAAAGCTACTATATATTTCTACTTTTAGCCAAAAATTATGAGATTAATATTTTCTTAAGATTGGTTATAAGGAGCATTTCTTATTTCAATGACCGTCTGCTGTCCAGGTAAACAATTTTGAATGCATCACACGGCACTTGAATGAAATGATTCAAAGCGGCTGTACGACGTGTATACACCGATCTCAAACTTTGAACCTCTTCTGAGATTCATCTATTATCTCATAGTTGGGAGAACTGATAATAAAGAATTATATGAAGCTCGCATATTTGTATTTTCATAAAATTGAGCATTGCATTTCTGAAGAACACAATTTTTAGATCTTTGCCTTTGTAAAAATTCAAATACCATCAATATGGCTCATTCTACTCTCGAAAATCGTAAAAGGAACCCACTAGTATTGCTTTTTTGCGCATTTGATCGTAAATGGTAATTAATTATTCAGGCAATAAAAGAGAGTAGTTCTTCAATTTCATTGTCTTGACCTTTCAGTAACGCTAGGATTTTACCTGTAGATGTGTACTTCTTTAAACGGTATCTAATCGATCAAATTATAATGTAAACTTGTCTAGTTGCTGGATATTTTAATACCGAAAGAGTTGAGTGCTGACTTGCCTATACATGTATATATGCATTAGACCTTTGGATTATAAACACAAAGCTGTCATGGTTGACAATTTCTACTTGTTGATGTAGGTATCACACCGGTAATTGTTTTAACTATATAGCACTTAATAGAAGGGGAAAAAATCTTTAAAATCAGTTTGTATTTCTCATGACAAAATATTCGGAGGAAATGTTATTTGTTACCTATCTCATCAGCTAACACAATAAAAAGGCCAAGCGATACGGCATTTTCTCAAAATATCTAGCTCCAAACAGGTCTACCCTGAAAACCGCGTGTATTCCATTTGTATGTAAACAGACTGCACACTCCCCAGGAAGCTGCTGCATGTGCCCTGAAAGAAGTAGTCCCTATGAAAAAAGAAAATCATCTAACAAAATACATGAAATATCCTATTCAGTGGTAAACAAAAATTTAAAACTGGGTAAAGGAAAATGTAAAAATGTAGTAAAGGAAAAAAATAATTCTGAAGTATATATGGAACTACAAATGATTAAGTTCATTTTTATTGGTCGATTACCGGTGTGATACCTGTAGCTATGGACTACGGACCTGTACACTCTGTCCCATTCTATATCTCGTTAAAGGCGACGTGCAAAGTTCGAAATAATGTGTCGAAGTTATCTTCTTATATGTGGTCGATAAACAGGTCGTATAAAACTATACAGGTAATGGTTTGTAATTGAAACAGTTATTATACTACTGATATCTATTTAACTAATCAAAATTATTGTTATTTTTATGTAGTCTTCTTGTTTAAATAACATTTGTAAATCAATACCAGAAGTTAATTCTTTATATGATCTACGTTCTTTAATCATACCATGAAAAATAAAACAAATTCCATGTGTGCGTGTGTGCGTTAAAGATATATATATATATATATATATATATATATATATATATATATATATTTAAGAAATGAACTCAATGTCTACCCAAGTTATACTCGTATAACCTGGGTTGGGGCAATTTACGCTTTATAATCCGCGAAGCGGATTATAAAAAAGCGTAAATTGCTCCAACCCAGGTTATACGAGTATAACTTGGGTAGATATTGAGTTCATTCCTTATAATTTAATTTTCTGGAATTTGCTGTACAAATTGAGTCCGTTTTACTTTTAAAAATGATATAAATCTGTTCAAAATTCAAACGTAACGTCGAGTGAATTAGTACGTTGGTGCATTGTGACGTGTCTTGTGACGTGCAAACCAGGTTATACAAATTTAACTAAATTTTTCTATCCAATCAAATGCCGCGTTACAACCAGAATTAAATTATATATATATATATGTAATTGGATGTTCGCAGATTGCACACAGGCTTCAATAATGGCATCTAAAAACGAAGCCCAGCATTTCGTGGAATGTGACCTGTGTCAGCAACCAGTCTTGTTTTTCTGCAGACGATGCAGGGTCAATCTCTGTGTTCTCTGTGTCCCCATACATCTACGTGTGAATTCGAAAAACGGCCACGACGTTGTAGATTTCGCCAGCAAAGATAACAGCGACAGATGCCTTTATGATTTCAATCCTAAAAAATACTGTAAATCTTGTGATGCTCCCATATGCATTTCATGTGTTTCCATCAAACACAAATCGCACGATATATCTGAGTTGTCCGAAAAAATTAAAGAGTATTTGAAAGTCATTGCAAAGGAAAATGATCGACTTCAGTCATCCAAACATGAATCAAAAAGAATTCTGGATCACACGACGAAGATGTTGTCCTCTATATCCTCGATTTACAAACTGAGAAAAGACGAAGTTTCAGCGCGGGGAGAAGAGTGGCACAAACAGATCGAGAATACCGTGAAGAAACTCCACCAGGAATTAGACGACATGCAAAAAGAACACAAGACTGTACTACAGAAAGAAGAGAAAGAGTTTGAAGAAATGATTGGGAAGATCGATATAATGAATGAGATATCAAATGAATTACAAAAATCAAAGAACGTCAAAGAGTTACAGAGTTTTGTTAAAGTAATTCAGAAGCTAAAAAATCTTAGCGATGTTTCACAGTATTCTTTTCCGAAAGCCTACGAATGCAAAATAGATAAACATATGGAAAAAAAAAATTAAGAGAAGGGACGCTATCGGGTAATATAATTATCGAGGTACCAAGACTTACTTCTGTTATAGACACTGGGTTTCCTGCTAATTTAGAGAATAAAAACCGTCTGTACGGCATGGCCGTTACCGACGATAACAAAGTGTGGATGGGAGGAGAAAGCAGAGATCTGAAGTTGTTTGATTTCAATGGATACATTCACCACACCGTAAGCATTACTACCGAAGGTATGTACTTATGTATGTACAACAAACAAGTAGTGTACGTTGAAACATTAAATAGAGCAGTGAAAATGATATCTGAAAACGACACTGTGGTGACGATGTTCACTACCGGGGACTGGCAACCACGTGGCGTCGCAAGCGCGGCGTCCGGTGATCTACTGGTCTGTCTCCGTAAAGGCGACCAGAACAAAGTCGTCCGATACAGCAGTACCGGTATCGTGCTCCAGGAAATCCAGTACGACTCGCAGTGTCAACCTCTGTACAAAAAGACGAACTACATCGCTGAGAATGTCAACGAGGACATCATTGTAACTGATTGGAAGTTAAAAGCAGTCATTGCTGTCGATAGATTGGGTATATTTCGGTACTCTCACTCGGGGAAGGACAAGAACTTTAAAGCTTTGTCAGTTGTTACTGATTCTAATGGTCATGTCATCATAACAGATCGTCCTGGAAACAAGATTCACATGCTTGACAGAGACGGGCGATTCTTGGGGTACATCATTCCTGAAGGAGGAATAGAAGATCCACGCTCCGTGTGTATCCTTGGTCACGGTGAGATGATGGTGGGAGAGTGTAGGACCGGGATCGTTAAAAGAATCAAATACTTAAAAAATGATAATATATCAGTTTATTTAACAATTGTTTAATCATGTTTGTTTGATATATTTTTCATTGAAAATTTGGATTATTTTCATGCAATTGCAATTTTCTAATTTAGACTTCATTACGATGAGTTTGCAAACCTTATTTCTGAATATGATAGTTTAAGTTTCACAGAAACCAAAACAGATGATACTGATTCTATACAAATACCCGGCTTTGTAACCTATATGAAAAATAGACACAAACTCTCAAACATTAGATCAGGCGGGATAATCGTAGCTATCAAAGACAATATTGCGAAACATATAACTGTAATAGATACTGACTGTAAATTTATTATGTGGCTAAAGTTAAGCAAGGTTTTATTCAACACTGATAAAGATGTAATCCGTGTAGTTGTTTACATACCTCCAGAGGCTAGCAAATATTCATCTAATGACAGTTTTATGGAAATAGAACAAGAGCTTTTTAATTTCTCTAAAGACTCGAATTATTTTTGTTTCATGGGAGATTTTAACTCCCGAGTTGGTCGTCTTGGTGATTTTGTTGAACCTGATGATTTTTTAACAAATGTAAAACAACATAATGTTGTTACTGAAAACATTGATTGCGCTTCTTTTTTTTAATCTTTAGGAATCCCTATTTCTAGAGCTGCCATAGATACTGTATGTAATAATTTTGGTTATAAGATGTTAGACTTCTGTAAAAATAACAACTTTTTATTGCAAATGGTCGAGTTGGTAATGATATTGGTGTTGGTGCACTCACGTGCAAAAACAGTAGTACCGTATATTATGTTTTATGTAGTCTAGAGCTGTTTCAGTATCTATGTAATTTTAAAGTTCTAGTTTTGTAATTTATTTTCTGATGTACATAAGCCTATATCTTTTTCTATCAAGACAAATGTCACCGCTTCTATTGTTAATCCTTTACCTGCGAGAAACCAACCAACTGTGAAACTTTGGTCAGCAAACAAAGCAGACGTTTTCCGTGAAAAGTTAGATCACTCCACCGTCGAAAGGATCACTGACGAACTATTACATTTAAAGTCATCAAATACTGTGAATGAGGAAAATATTAAAACGGTGATGACAAAATTGTGTAAATTATTCATTAAAACGGCAGAACAATCTTTTGGGAAAAAACAAGAATAAACCATGGTTTAACTCCAAATGTAAGACAGCAAGGAAGAAATTTCATTTAGCGAAGCGTATGCACAGCCGCAATCAATCTACAGAAAATAAGGCCACCTTAAAGTTAACAAGTAAACATTATAAAACAGTTATGGACGAATCCTTAAAGAAATACAGAAAGGACTTATCAAATAAATTGCAGAATCTGTGCGTCGAATACTAGAGAATACTTGAACAATCTTAACAATTCAAATAAGACAAAAAAATGTTCTGCGGATATTGATACATTGTATAATTATTTTAAAGTATTGAATGAAAATGAAGGCGCTGAAACATGTGATAATATTATTGATCAATCGGATACGGTGAATGAATTACTTAATAGCCCTATCACTAGGGAGGAGATTGTGAATTCAATTAATAGTTTAAAAAACAACAAAGCTCCTGGCTATGACAATGTTATGAACGAACACATTAAAACTACAATGTCTAATTTTTTACCACTGTATGAAAACTTGTTCAACATTATTCTTGATACTGGTATTGTCCCAGAGGAATGGTTAATAGGCATTATTAGACCAATATATAAAAATAAGGGTGACCCATCCAATCCAGAAAATTATAGACCAATCACGTTATTAAGTTGCTTAGGGAAAGTATTTACTAATATTTTAGGAACACGCATTGAACATTTTACAGATGATATTTCACTTATTAAGGAAAGTCAGGCGGGATTTAGGAAAGGATTTTCCACACTTGACAATATTCTAGTTCTGCAGTTTTTAACACACACACTGATCAACAGTAAAAAGAAATTATTCTGTGCTTTTGTAGATTTCAAACAAGCTTTCGATACAGTATGGAGGGATGGGCTCTGGTACAAACTTCTTAAAAGTGGAATAAATGGTAAATGTTTTACATACATAAAAAACATGTACAAAGATATAAAATCAAAAATATGTATTAATGGTTTTTCATCTAATCTTTTTACTTGTAATGTCGGTGTACGACAAGGAGAAAGTTTATCTCCATTCTTGTTTTCTTTGTATATAAATGATCTAGAAGATCATTTGTTAGATAAAAACGTAACTGGACTGTCTACAATTACTGAGGGAATTGAAAAGGAACTTTTTTATATTTAAAAATGTTTATCCTGTTTTATGCAGACGAAACTGTTATTTTAGCTGAGTCTGCAAACAATTTACAGTTTGCCCTTAATAAATTCTATAGATACTGTGATACGTGGAAACTTACTGTTAATATTTGTAAAACAAAAATTGTTGTATTTTCTAAAGGTCGTCAACCCAAATATGTCTTTTCATATAATGGTTTACCTATTGAAATAGTTAAGGAATTCAATTATCTCGGTGTATTTTTTCAAGAACAGGTTCATTTTTCAAAGCAAAAAAAACGGCTATGTGAGCAAGCACAGAAATCCATGTACGGAGTTATAAGGAAGATAAGAACTTTTAATTTACCTATTGATTGTCAATTAGATTTATTTGATAAAATTGGTGTACCAGTTTTATTGTATGCATGCGAAGTTTGGGGTTATGATAATATTGAGATTATTGAACGTGTCCATTTCAAATATTTGAAACATATACTTAATCTGAAAAGTTGTACACCTAGTTACATGGTATATGGTGAAACTGGACGATTTCCTCTGTATATAACCATTTTTACTAAAATGATTACATTCTTGGCCAACATTATCAATGGCAGTGAAAACAAGTTAAGCAAAATCATATATATGTATGTACGTATTCTTTTTGATAAGGGAAAAATATCAAATCCATGGCTATGCTCTTTAAAAAATGTTTTAGATAATATAAATGCGGGCTTTCAAATTTATGGTGTGATCATGAATCGTACCATTATAACCCCAGTTGGATTAAGACAACTATTAACCAAAGGTTAAGAGATCAATTTTTACAAAAATGGCATAACGATATTCATGAATCGACTAAGGGTGTTATATATAGAATTTATAAAACAAATTTTGAATGTGAACGCTACTTACTCTTGTTACCCAGTAAATTATGAAAAATATTAGTTAAGTTTAGAACTACAAATCATCATCTTCCTGTTGAAATAGGAAGGTGGGGTATTGCTGAAAGAAGTAAACGTTATTGTAATTTGTGTTATTGTAACAAAATTGGTGATGAATTTCATGTTATATTAGAATGCAAGGGATTCAGTAAATTACGAAGTCAGTTTTTAGATACATATTTTTGTTCTTCTCCTAACACTAAAAAGTTCTATGAAATCATGTCTTCAGTCGATTATATCACATTAAGAAAATTGTGTTTCTTTATTTCAGAAATTAATCATACTGTTCGTTCACCCCACTTACTTTCATGAACTTTACAACTATATTGTATATATGTAAATATGTTTGTTCTTCTTATGTACCTCTTGTACCATTATATGGTGTTGAGTGAAATAAACTGAAACTGAACTGAAAAAAGTGCATTGGATTAAACAAAGACAATTGTTAAACCTAAATTTTGTAAAAGGTTGATGACTCTATTAAACAATTAGTACACCGATTTTTGAAATATTCACTAAATGAGTCAAATTGCATGTGTGACACTGCAATATAATGATATCTAAATTTCATATACAGATCTAGAGATCTTATACAAATGATTTTGAACTTTTGGTGTCTTCAGAAATCAAATGAGCAAAAGAAAAGAAGGTACAATGGAAAATTAAATGTGTCGAGTTTGCTGCAATTAGCATTTAATTAAGCAATTCCCTGTAACAAAAATTAGTTATTAAAACAAGCTGAAAAATGGCAGCAATGGGACTCTAGATTTAGGTGCTGATTTTTTATAATAGATAAATATGAACACATCAAGATTGCAGCAATTATTGATTTTATAGTACTGGTACTTGCTAAATTTGCATACTATAAGAAAACCAGCATTTGTGTTGCAAGGTACGTATGTTCGAGTTTATAATTGAACAATATTTGATTTCCAACGACTTTTGAGTTTAATTCTTCTTCAGGTGTAGCATATAGAAACACGTGTGTAGCGCTACCGGTTCGAAATGAATGGGATTTGTAATATCAAACTTTCTCCTTGAAGAAAAAAGCTTACTGTTGTGCATGAACGATTGTGTAGATTATTAATCAGGATGGATAGCTGTAGAGTGCATAAAAAAAGATCAATAGAAGTAACTGAGAGTTATCTTTCTTGAATAAGCTATTAATCTATTCGTCTCAATAACTAAACATAACCCATGTCGAGTTGAGTCTGATTCTGATTATGCAAGTTTTAATGTAATATGACCAATGGTGACTTATATATCGAATGGCTTCAAGACTCTTATCCAATGTGGCCCTAAACTGCATCTGTACAGGTATAGTCGAGAACAATCTACACATCTGATTATATCAGTTCGGTATCCTATACATAGTCACATTGAACTTGAATGTTAAATATATAAGGATCATGCAGTAGTTACATTGTAGCTTAAATTCTGATCTGCTTTAAAGGAAAGAAAATTTGTTCAAATGACTTACTACATCTTCAAATAGGTCAAAATAAGCAGAAAATTGCATGATTTTGACAAATAGAGTGATACATAAATGTACATATGTCAAAAAGGTTAAATTTCTATCAAAGCTGCATGATGATGCACCATCTATCTAATTTTGATAAAGATTGGACCAACGATATCGAAGATTTAGAAATAACATGTCCTCATATCGATGGAAATTCTTAGGGAATCTTTAAAGATGAAAATTTGAAAAATAGATGAACAGAAATAAAATTATCGGGCAATAGAATATTAGATGTACCATCGGCTACTTCCGTTATAGAAACTGGGTTCCCAGCTGATAAAAAGTTTAAAAACCGTCTTTATGACATGTCCGTTACCGACGATAACAAATTGTGGATGGGAGGATACAGCACAGAACTGAAGTTAATTGATCTCCTGGGACATCTCCACCACACCGTCAGCATTTCTTGTATAGGTATGTACTTACGTATGTACAACCCACAAGTAGTGTACAGTGATATTAAAGCCGTGAGAATGCTATCTGACACCAACACTGTGGTGACGATGTTCACTACCGGGGACTGGCAGCCATGTGTCGTTACAAACACCGCTTCCGGTGATCTACTGGTCCGTCTCCGTAAAGACAATCAGAACTCCTACACGGGGGAGGACATTAAAGCTTTGTCAGTCGCCATTGATTTTAATGGTCATGATTTCATAACAGATCGTCCCAGAAACAAGATTCACATGAGACGGGTGATTCCTGAGCTTCATCATTCCTGAGGGAGGGATAAAAGAACCACACTCCGTGTGTATAATTGGTTTCGTCGAGGTGATGATGGGAGAGTGCATGACCGGATTTGTTAAAAGAATCGAATACTTAAGAATTCATCAGTTTATTTATCAATTGTTTTTAAGGTATTTGGACATTAATTAACGAAAAAAACATAAACTACGATATATTAAAGCCTGTGATTTGTAACAAACAATGTTAAACCTGAATTGTTTAAAAGGTTGATAACTCTGTAAAAAATTGCTACACTGATTTTCTTAATATCTGCCTAATGAATTAAATCCCATGTATGACACAGCAACAGACACCTGGATTTATCCTTCTCACTATTTATATAGTGCCTTTTAAGAATGAGAGTACCAGCGCAACGGATGTTGACATCGGAGAAGTGTTAATATTGAGCCGGGCAGTAAAGTTATGGCTAAGACGATTGGCTAAATTAATTGCTGAAATAATGTTTATTTCAAAGTTATTACTGTTTAAATTCAATCTTGGATTGAAGAAGTACAGCAGAAAGTAAAGAAATAAGAATGGTTGAGATAAGGAGCGGTATTCTCTTTTGGGAAGTGGACAGGCATAGCCTACATCCATTTCTCTTCGAAAACCCTCATATTCTGATTTAGGCTATGCCTGTCCACTTCTCAAAAGAGAATAAGGGGACGGGTGTCATTTTTGAGACTTGGATTTATTTGCTGCGGATCGCTGTAAGTTGTAAACAAGCTGCATTTTAAACTATAAACGCCGTAAGATCCTATATATTTCTAGTGATATTTGTTAGTGCTTGGAATGAACTTTCAAATGTGACAAAGGATATGTCTCTAAGTAAAATAGCAAACTAGCTAGGTGTGTTTAGGTTAACATTGAGTTTTTCTACACATAGTTAATGAAATTGAAAAAGTAAATAATAATATCTTCAATTGTAATCTTTTCAAATGAACTTTGCATATGCAGAATGTTGGCTGGTGCTTGGAAAAAAATTATCTAGCAAGTTTACGAAATTTATCGTTAAATTAATTAATTAATTGAATTAAACAAAAATTGTTGTCGACCTGTCAGATAAAAATTTGACAATGGCTCATCTATTTTATAGTATCCTGACTTCTTAGAATTATGCACAGGCAGCTGACGTTATGTATTTTTTCTCATACTAATAGAGAGAGAGAGAGAGAGAGAGAGAGAGAGAGAGAGAGAAAGAGAGAGTGATATATCCTCTTACATGGTAGAGGGTATATATTTTTCATTATGAGAAAAACGTACAACGTCAGAATCTATGTCGATCAGCCTGAAAAGTAATGTTAACGGCTAGTATTTGATGGACATATAGAATTTATGATAAGTTTATATTATTAAGGGACACCCATTTTATCCCAATAAAGGGTACAGTGGAGGTTGATGTTAGTTTTCGAAAATAGAGAATTTAATTTGTATTCTGTTCCAGTTCACTCAAGAACAAATGCCATATTTTCTTTATGCTACAAAAAGTTCTGACAGTAAAGACTAGTAAATAATCTGCCCTTGGTGACCTTTAAATTCAGTCCCAAAAGGGAATGAAAATCAATTTTATTCCAACAATGTCCAAACAAATCATTCTAGCCCTTTTCAATTCAAGCTGATAAAAAATGACCCGGAATATATAATTCATGACGTTTGGTCTCAATTTCAACGTTGAAAAATGATCCCCGGGTCAATTTTCAATTCGAGTCAATCTTCTTCGTTACCCCAGAGATATATATGTTTGAATACTAATGTTAACATTGCCGCCTATAGGAAATGCGTAAGTGGACTTTTTCCTAACGGACGTTATATATTGAAACGTATACCCCTACCCAGTAATACACAAATTAATTACACATCGCCGCCATCTTGAATTAAGAGCTGTCACAGTGTCCTGACTTTACGATTAACACTCTCAGTATCAAAATTATTTTTCGATCTTCTCCGCTTTGTGGTCGAAGCTCAACATCTTAGTTTACGATTCTTTCTATGTTTGTAATGTTGCTTCTTATCATAACAAAAAGTCAATATTTGTTTAACCTTTATTGCTATATCACTGACAGTAATCTCCCCTTTGTTGGAAAAATCACCACAATAACAACTTATCAAATTATATAATTAGTATGAATGATAATAATATTCAAATTAAAACCATTAGAAATATATTATATTAACAAATATGCAACATTTATACTATCTGAGATTCTGGTTGATGCAAATTCAAAATGCAGTCTCAATGAGAAATGAGAAAATGACCCAAAATAATGATATCGAAAATTCAAATGCCGAGAATATGTCAAAATGTGTTTTGACTTTAGGTACACAAGATCATTTCTTATATTTGCTATCGAGTGAGCTCGGGAAAAGGGGGAATCAAACCAAACTCAAATGAGTCGAGTTAGCTTCATCTAGCATCAACAAGAAACAATTTCCTGAAACAAAGTAAATTATTGTGACAAGCAACAACTGTTAGGGGACTTTCAAAATGTTTCTGAATGGCATCAAGGGGAGACAATCAATGACACACATAGGCAAGCCCTGAAACAATTCTTTCAAGACATGAATAACAATACCCCTTCTTAATATCGTTGCAAAATGTACACATTACACACATATATAATCACATTCAACTGTTCTAGTAATACTTATATACAAGTAAGGATATATACAAACAAACAGTTATTAATGATATGGTAAAGATATTTTACACAAATATAAGACTAAAAACGGGCAAATTGGATGTTGTGCAACGTATGAAATGTATTTATGACAGTGACCTTAGAGTTTACACTCAATTTATTTTAGGCATTACTTCTTGATTTCAAACAAGAATCAAATGAATGCCTTACTTAAAATATGTAACAAATCGTGTTTAGGAATGGACTACACAGAAATTAGCACCAACTAATCAACACACAGAGGCAATCAATCGTACTTTCCTACTTTTGCTTACTAAAATACTGCAGAAAAATATCTTTACTTTAGTATGCTCTTAATATAAAGTATGTATTGCCTTGCACTTCCAATACTCTTTCTATCAAAATCTGAATAATGTGGCGAAGTTTTCAGAGAAAAAAAATGGACAACGTGCAATGTTTGAGTAAAGAACCATTATTTTCCGGCCTTACACATTCCAAAGTCATCTGAAATTTAAAAGATTGTTTTCATCCCATGTTCTAACATGTTGAAGAAACATATATTAAACTATAAAAAAAAAAATCAGCATAAATCACAAATCATGCTAAAAAAGTGACGTCAAAATCACTTTTACTTCTGTTGGTCCCTTTGAAAATAGATGGTAAGTAGTTAGCTGGGCAATAAGAATGCACAGGAACAATGCATGATTATTCATTTTCGTTGTCTGGATCTTTCAGTAACTCTAGGACACAACATGCACTTCTTCAATTTTTTTTTATCCAAGAGACTGCCTTCGAGCAAATGCTTTTTTCTGTAATGGCAGCAATTTTTGAGTTAGTTTAAGGAACATTAACACTGATAAACAACCGACTACTGATCTGATAAATGTATTAGTATTTCCAAAAGGTACTTGCAAACCATATGACGATACCATTACTGCCATGGATTTGAAAAGTTAAATTAAAAGAAGCAAAAGTATATATGGCTACAGTTAAACTCAAAGTAAGGTCAGATTACTTAAATATTTTGCTATCAAGTTATATTTGTAGTTCCAAATTGCTAGTATATTTTTAAGACGTCTACATTAGAGATGAAAATAAGAATCTGGTAATTTTTTTCATTTGGCGACGACGGCACCAAAGCTAAAAACAAACCATATTCTAAAAAGAAAATCAATGAAAACAAGCAAAAATCTGTAGGATTATGTACTAAAAATCATCACTTAGAAGGCATTTTTTCTCATATAATTAAGTCAACATAATATTTTCAAACTGAAGTAAATAAGGTTTATCTAATTTATCAAAGTATTGAAGACCGCTCCAACATACGAAGTGGTATTTAATACTAGGGTATTATTTTTTCTCTTTAAAAAAAAATACAGAATGAGGATGCATTGACTATGTGTTTCCAACATAGACATTTACTAATCAATTTGTTTCATAAAATAACGTTCAGTTCAAAGTATCGGTCTGTAGCTGTGAATCGGTATTCATACTTTACAATGAGAGCAACATGGTTTTTGTATCAGCTTATCACAGTCACTTTCCTATCACTTACGCTAACAAACACAGCGATAAAATAAAGAGTACCATAATATAAGTTCCCAAACGGGTGTGAACCCAACTAATCAAGAAATACTGTGGATTCACAATACCCTTTTACTTCCGCAGTTAAAGGAAATGATAAAATGGCGAAAGATGGCTCGTGTTTCTTTGTGGGTATTTTGTACACAAATCATGTGAGGTACGTGCAACACCATGAAATTTGTGTCATCCAAAACGGAACATAAGATTTAAACCAAATCCGGAGCTTTTTCCGGTCAATAATTGGAAGCCAATTTAGTCAATCACACAGTTAGTCACCTTAGAAATCACAATCTGTTCAAACGGCTACTTTTCGGATCTCCAAACGTTTACGACTCTGCAAATGAGCAAATAAGTACTATATGAGAAAGTAAATGAGATACTGAAAATTACTCCATCTTTACTCTGAAAAGTAAAATAGTTTAAAAGTACTTTTTATGAAACTTAAATGGATAGAAACCAATAAAAACACATGAGCAAGAAAAAGAGTTGTTAAAAATACACAACGTACAATACTCATTATTGGTTAATCACAAAGCTTGTTTTAAAGATAAAAGTCCAGCTTATATTCAGCAGTTAAGTCTGGTTTACGTCCCTAAAATGCACGAAGTAGCATATGGGTTACAACGACAGACACAAAACAGGTGTGCAAAGCATAACAGCCGGGAGAAAAGTTCTTGGAAAAGGGGAAGCCATTTTGAGTGCTGTGTGATGGGATGTCGGATTGTGCTAGAACAAGTTCCATGCAAGATCACTGTCCACCCAGGTTTAAACTCGGTAACTTTGGTATAATGGATCGGGTCTGTCAGAAACAAAAGGATAATTAACAATACATATTGTTAGTAAAAGAACAGTTAGTATTTTGAAGAAGATGGACGAAGAAGATAGCATGATGTTATGTTTAATAATTTACCATCACTATATATATATATATATATATATATATATATATATATATATATATATATATATATATATATATATATATATATATATATATATATATATATTGTTTGTAGTGATATGTACATATGTACATTGAAAAACATTATTCATCCGTCCATCTCCAACCGCAATGTTAGTAAGATAGAAATTGGTTAATCATTCCATATAAAGTTTTCTTAATGAACAATAAAAAAAAGTTTGCATTCTGACTTATAATTATATTTCAAAATACACAGTTCATGCATAATGAAACATGCAAGTTACTATTCGTGATAGATAAATATTGCACAAAAATAACAAGACCAAGCAAACGTGACCTCGGTAGTAAATAAATACTTTACAATATATTTACCGGTATATAGACAATCAATTCAAAGAAAACAGTCGAGTGTCAACTTGATTTGAAACTGGTACCCAGTGTAATTCTACCCATCTTCAATGAGAATTCAATGAGAACACATTGCAGAAGAAGCAATAGAAGCAATAGAAGTGAACTGCCACAAATAAAAAACTGAAAGGGGAATAGAATTCCATGCAAATTGTATGTAACTTTACTGCTGAATATCACGGCCAATTAAGAAAATTGCGATTTTGAAAATATATGGTTCCTCCTGCATATTTACTACTTAAAATTCAAACTTTATTAAGTTTATGTAGATACCAATATTAATAGATAGAATTATCTCAAATCTATTGATTTAATACTTTTTATCGATGATGAGGAATGATTTTAATTTTCCTCACATTAACTTATATGCTCGTACATGTATTCTTCAACTTTCTTTTTTTTAAATACTTGTGTACATGTTGCAACGTATAATTATAATTCAATTGTGCAAACGTAAAGGAATTTATGATTATTTCTTACTGCAAACTTGTATTCATTCAGAAGACAAAATTAGTTTATTTTCTTTGACATTTCCAAAAGATTTTACATTCGATCTTTCTGAACTTATACGCATCTTTTTTTTAAGATTTGTAGAAAAAAAATGTGTAACAGTTTTTAACCTAATCCAAATGTTAAAGCTTATAAGCTTTGATGTGTTTCTTTGTCTTTATTCAGAGTTCTTCTCATGGAGTTTAATAGAGTCTAAGAATGGGCATTACAATCTAGCAATCATTACTACAAACCGAGTTTTACAATGACAATTCTTTTCTTGCCATGCTTAAAAGCTTGTAAATTCTGATTTGAATTTTTAACATTATCTGAATAACGACATTTTAGATAACGAAACTCCAGAAAAGAGAAAAAATAACACCTTGTTCAAAATGAAATGTTTAGAACTTGGAACATTCAGTACAAATAGAGATTAACCTAAATCTCTTACAGTAAGTTCGATAAATACCATTTACAAACTGTCCAATTCTGAATACAAACGACAGCAATGACTTAAAATGTCAGAAAGACAAAGAGAACAAGATGTATACATTTGATAAACTATTAAGTCCAGAATGCATTTCACACGAAAATAGATAAATAGTAAGGAGTAAAAAAAAACTTGTATACAATAAGGATTAAAATATGGCAAGATTTAATAAAAAGTGTATCTTATTTTCTTCTGAAAGCTATGAGTGTAGTTTTTGACAACATTGGGTATATGCTTTTAAAAAAAAGAGAGACTGTTGGCTATTGGCACATCTAGAACTTAAATAATAACCGACCTTCATACGAACAAGCTGCAGAAAAAAATAAATCAGACACATTTAACCCAAATTACAATAAAGTTAATATCTATGCATCTAGAATCTACACACTGCTTTCTATTTCCTAAATACATCTGTCACTATAGCATTGGAAAACAAAATACTACTAATTAACGGGGAAACACAAGTGTTACTCATTTTCAGCATAGACAAAAACCTACTGAATTATTTGTAAATTTTCATATATATATATATATATATATATATATATATATATATATATATATATATATATATATATATATATATATATATATTTTACACTGACGCTCTGAAATATATTGTGTTATTTTTATATGACATTATTTCAACTGAGAAAATTATCCAAAATTAAACAGTTTTTTTTTAAGAATTAATGATCGTATATTTACAATTCATGTACATGTTACAAGGGGTCAGACATTTTTGCATTTGGCATCATATAGTCAATTGCGCTATAAATCTATGCACAAGTTATGTGCTTCTGATAAATGAACGAGCAATCAAAAAACTTAATTAGTAAAAATGAAATAAGAAAATGAATCAATAAAAATAAATACGTTCTTCGGGAAAGAGTTGTTCATGTTTAGAAAAGCAATGTAATACAGAATGCATATGGAGAAAAGAGCCATGTTAAACTTTATACTTTTTTATTTATTATGTCTAATGAAACATACTAGTATAACACGTGTTTGCTACTTTCGCTCATAGTTCCAATCTTTCAAGTACATTTATGAAATATATAATTATTCTGATTTTTATTACTAAAAACTTCATACATAAAACTGATGATTGGTGATGTTGCAGGTTATCGATAGAGATAATTTTTAAAAAATACAAGTATATAGGAAAAAAACAACAGAGGCAGTATTCATGTATGCAACAAATAAACAATGAAATTCATTTAAAATGAGTAAGCCAAAATCGAAATCAACAAAAATGAAATTAAAGACATAAAAATAAATGCATAGTATCGCACAATTTTATATCATTTCCAAACTATTATCTAATTGAATTGATTTAAAGGGACTGGTGACGAGCTGAGGTGAACATTTTCAAATATTATATTTCTTTTTTTACTCATGTCCCTACACTCTAATGTATTTTTGATGACCTGTCAAAATTTCAATATCAGTTGTCAAGTTACTACCAAGAAATGAGTTCATGTTTTCTTTTTGTAAACAAGGCCCATGCCATATGCTTTTGTTTAACTATTTCAACACACATGTACTTTAAAAATGTCTGTTTCAAGCAGATTTTTATCCACACTGCGAGCTTCTCAAGAACACAAATAACAGATACTAGTTTGTCAAATCTAATTTTGTTTTAAACCTGGTACATGTAGTTTTTTTTTATCAGCATTCAATAGGTGAACAAAAACCAAGGCCTGGGCTTATATATATATATATATATATATATATATATATATATATATATATATATATATATATATATATATATATATATAGTAAGCTCTCTATCACGCCTTTACTTGACACTGAAATTTTGGTTGATCACTTTGCATGCCTTATTAAAGCTAAAATTTAATTTAAAAATTTTCATATCAAATGGTGGATATGTCCCTTTAAAGAATAAATAAACATTTCTCTGAACAAAAAAGTACAAAAATGTTAAAAAATAAAACATAATCCGTAATAATACTTTTATAAGAAATCGTAAAAATACAACATATGTGTTACAACAAAAGGCAACCAATTAAAAAACAACACTGGGTAATTTCTTTGTCCAAATGTTAAATTGTTATCACAAAGACAATTTATTTCAATAAAATGTTAAATATGCATTTATCCTCTCTGAAAAAAAAACCTTAATTCATACATACAGGTAACACTCGATAGCTCGAAGTCCCTGGGACCAAGGAAAAACTTCGAGGTTTCAAGAGTTCGAGTGTTCAAGAGTTCGGAATTTTCCGGGTTGACCGACGGGTTTTAAAATTATTTTTACCGGATGTTATGATTAAGCCATTTATTTAGTGCTAACCTTACGCACGTGCTTATACAACGTTTTCTTTCCAGTAAAATATACAGAATTTGATGTTAATAAAACTCAATACAAACAACTATCGAATAAATTCATAATAATTTTTAATTTTATGCATTATATCAAGACCAGATTGCTCAGCACTACTGGACTGCATGCGAGACGATCGATATGTCATAAATGTGATAACTGAGTATCACCCATTGTTCCCACGGGTCCTTCGCAAGCTGCAAGAACTTTTTCGGCAATAATCATTATAATGACAATGATGCTGATAAGCATAATTTTTACAGTTTTATAATTCTAAAATTTGACCATTGCTAAATATTATCGTTTCGTCTCAAATAATTTTTCATTTTCATTACGTCTCCCAATTATCGTAAAACGGTTGGTATTAATGGTTCAGGTATCGGTATGGTCAATCATTAAACAATTACCACCTTGCATGACGAGTGTCGCCTGAATAAACAACCTGTGACACGGGTCCCGCATCTAACGCCTGGAGCCATTTAAATGACCAGGTAGGTGTTAATTAGGTATAGCGCTTCGAGATACACAGCGACTTCGAGGTATCGAGAGTAAAATACTATAGATTATGAACAACGGGACTGCAGTTTGACTTCGAGGAATCAAGGGTTTCGAGAGATCAAGAGTTCGAGAAATCAAGAGTAAATTTGCTTAGTTATATAGGGGAAAAAATCGGGACCCTAGGCTCACTTCGAGCGATCAAGAACTTCGAGCGATCGAAGTTCGAGCCATCGAGAGTTACCTGTATCTCTTTTTGTATATTTTCGTTATGTCGTAATATCCGATATTTATGATTGATGGTTCACTTAAATTTAGAATTCGTGTTACATTTTCTTGTAGCGAAAGTTATAAACGTCTCATATGTCCGTTTTTGCACCCAAATGCTATCAACCTTATTTTAATCATATGCGATGCAGTTACATTTTATAATAGCTCTTAATTTTATAAGCATATCTGGGTGAAAAGACGAATGCTCAAAATCAAAATTTCTTGAAAGATATGTAACTACAATTGATTAAAATTCCTTAAAAAGAGAGTAGATCTATTTTCATGAATAATAAACTTGTATGGTTTAATATTATGCCTCGTTTTACTTTGAAACATGTGTGAATAATGCTAAGACGTAAATATAATTGCATTGTAGATTCGCTTTTTGTGTTGCTTATAAAATCATCAAAACTCTTTCCACCACTATAGAGTGTTACGTTGTTACTCCTATAGGCCAAGTCCGCTCAAAATAAGAACTAAACAACAAATACAATGCATATTTACCCACAACATGACATTTTTTATGTCTTCAAATTAAAATGCTGTTATGCCTGTCGCATTCAAATTAAACACAATACTGAACAACGAATTTTGCCACATTGGCAAGAAATTAAGGCACATCTGTACCACAGCGCTACAGACGATTCAGCAGGCACAGGGTAGGACAAAGAAACACTGATTCACGAGTGTTTGAATGCCGAAAAGTTGCTTGCTATGGCAGGCAATAGTCTTACTTTTTTCCGTGTGCCACTGAGGAATTCCTTATATTGGTCAGATCGTAGATAGCGACTGTAACTATCACTTTTCATTAATTTAAATATATGGTCCTGAAAAAGGATAGAAGAATTCATTTACAAATCATATATCTTAGCATTTAAAAACGAAAATATTTTTAAAAAGACTTCTATAAGAAATTGTGTGTATTAAGATATAATTGTACAATCAAAATGTACTATTTCTAAGAGATAGAAATATTTGTTTCAGCATTTTTACAATTATTTGTTCTCAAACTTGGTTTATTTTTCTTAGAAGATCAATAAAGAAATAGCATCACGTGTAAAAATAAAAACATTTTGCAAGGCATGTTTCTCCTTTAATGTCATTAAAGAAATGGCAAATAATGGTCCTTAAACTCAATTAAGAAGTTAATTCACAAATAAAAGCTGCCAGTTCTACCTGAGCTTCGTCAAAAACGTATCTCGTTGGGTTAACTTCCATTCGGTTCCTGACAAGTTCTGTGATAGTTCCGTCAACGTTAACCGGATTATGCGCACCAGGTGCCAGAAATTCCCTAAAATTACCCACACTCATTACAGTCTAATCACACTTCCTGGTCAATTATGTAAATGTAATTATCTGATAATGCGTTATGCTCTCCACCATGTGAGTACAGCATTGGTGTAATTGCTACACTGGACATTTATTTTGGTGTATAACGCAAACGTAATGTTACTTCTCTAATTTTCTTCGTAGTTTTATACCATTTCTGTGATAATACATTGATAGTTGTGGCAAACAGCTGCTTTTATGTTTTTTCTCTTACTTTCTTTCACCATTTTGACTAAATTTTTTTCGAAGAAACGAAACAATTAATGTTGCCCTTACTAACCAACTCTTTTTATGATTTTCTCACATTAAATGCAGGCGTTTCCTACTAAACCTCGTAAGTTATGCTTTAAAATGTATTGACAAAGAATCAAGAATGAGTCTTTATGTCACAATCAACAAATCTTTTGAGAACAAGTTAGAATATTCTTCAACTGAATGGTAGCTACCACTATTAACAATATGCAGCACAAAAAAATAAGACCTGTGTTTACGATGATTTTCGAAGCAATTAACGTCGAAGCAATTAACGTACATAATATTTGAGGAAAAAATAAGATAGAAAGAATTTACTAAACAAATGAAATGACTGTTTTTAACCATTGATATTTAGATGACATCTCTTAAGCTCGATAACTTTTAAATATTCTCAATTAATTGGGTCATATCTATTTATTGAAAAATGTTTAGTCTATTGCTGTGTTTAATGCTTTCAATTCACAGAAAGATTCAACAATCCGATGCACCAGTCAAATTTTTAAACAGATACAACTTTTTATAGTTTTTTTAAAATTACAATTCTGTTGGACAAATATGCTGAAGCTTTGAAAAATGCATAGATAAAATAGTGAAATTTCATTTCAATTCATACATAACGTTGGAGAAACATATTAAACATCTTTACAATGACTTTAAGGATACTTTTAAACTCAGGGGACTAAGGATCCATGAACATTAAAAAATATGAATTAAAAAAGAAAAAAGACCTTTCTACTAAGAGCACTTTTTGCCATGAAATACAAAAATGAATAAGGTACAAATAAGAACAAATATCAAACATTTTACTTACGTAAATATTTCATGTACTTTACGGTGAACTTCTCTTATAGGTAACCCTTTCAATTCTTTACAAGCCAACCAAAATCTACATAAAACAATAAATTATTTCATATCTAATATAATATCCAGTATTAACATCTGTAATTGTTGTAAAAAACTGTAAAACAAATTCTCACATTTACGACAGTATGCCACAGATTGCAAAAAATATCTAAAAATCTTTACAGCATTCTTTAATGAAGATATTACATGTAACTACTTTAAAAGTTTTACAATGTACTACATTCTTTTGATTGCCTTAATCCATAAAACTGTATTAACTTACTTAAGATTTTCTCCACTAAATTCCTTGTCTAAAAATTTACTAAACTGATCCTTCCCAGCCGGATCTTGGAGTAACTCCTCTATATTAAATGCCCAACGCTTCACCCTTCGCTGTGGTATATCTCGTGGATTTCTAAATATTTTACATTGAAAATCATGTATAGGATCATATTACATTGCCATTCTTTTTCATACAACCATAATTACATGTACATGTAAATTAATCATAAAATCATATTCATGAACCTTATATACAATATTCTTTCCAGAATTTTTTTCTTCTTTCAAATTTATCAAACAGAAACACATTTTACTGCATTCAATGGTTGCAAATTGCAGTAAAGATAACATAATTGTAAGAATGCATTAGAAATGATATCAGCTAGTCTATTTTGTAATTGATTTACAGTGTGGAGGCTCACTTACAGAGTTTTCTCCTGTTCCCAGAAGTCTGTGCTATCAGATATCCAGGGATTGGAGGGGTCTGGAGCGGTTATAAAAGCGTCATACTCCGCATATTGCTCATAATACGCTAGATAACTGTTGAGAGCAAATTACAGGTATCATACATAATTTACTTTTATGATGACATACCTATCTGATCTTATTTCTGCAATATAGCTTAACGTTAAATATGAGTTAGATTTGCAAATGATAAAGCAAAACTAATTAGAAGACACAAAAATCTTTGTAGATCATTTTTATTTGCCATTTTAATAGATGAACTTTTTAGACACATTTTCTTTATCACAGGAAATGGTCGTCTTATGGAACAACAAAATGTATTTCAAATGAAATGAATACAAAATGAAGAGACAATTTGTATTGAAATATGTCCGTTTCAAGATAATTTATGAATACATGTATATCTGTAAACTCCAAGAATTAAAACCTATGAATTAATACCCAACTTAAATACATGAATTTCAGAACTGATTTACATTGACAAATTTTGAAGTCCTTTTGGGAAGAAAATACTTTCCCTACTTGTCTGAGCACTTTATATGATCAAGTACATGCATTAAGTAATACAAGTCTGAAGGCTAATGATCAATAAAAAAAATGCAAGAGAAAAGCATATAATAATTTTTGAAATTCGCCAGTCTTTTCCAAATTTAAACTCGGTAAACCATCCAGTGGCAATAAATTTGATGTGTCCATATCACTTTACTGACAAGTATCATTGACAGCATGAAACACATTGACAACCTTGTATCAATGTTTCCACAACAATTAAATCTAGACCCAATAATTTTCTGTGGTTTAGGATATGGAAAAAAAAATTGTCCAAAAAGCTAATTCATAAATTGTTTGATCCATCATCATTTCAAAAAAACAAAAACTTAAAAATAAAAATTTCAAAACCATTGCAAATAGAGAAGACTGCAAAATCTGAATGCACTATACAAATCTTTTCAACTGACCAAATCAATTCACACTTGATAACTTTGATTGATTGAAACAAAAAAGTCTGCATTTTGACAAGATAAGTGATAAAGGTGTATAGGTCTAACTAAAACTACTACTTGCAATTTTTTTTTACTACAGAACTCTATTGATTTGTTATATGTGGTGTTTGCACCTTTTACTAAGCTGAAAAATTGATACTGATCTCGCTTATGGAACATACCATATATCCGGTAATTTTCACGATGATTTAATTTTCACTTTTTTCGCAACCCCTTTTAAATCGCAAATATTGGAATACGCAGAAATTATATCCTGTATCATTTTCTATAAGAAAACTTTTTATATCACAAAAAATGACTGCCGCAAATTAAAATTGTTACAGATTTTCCCAATTTTCGCATATTTTGTGACACGCCAAAAAAAACCCCGGATATACAGTAGTCAAGTGGTTTCTCATTTTAATGTAAATGAACTTGTGAAAGCCAATTTAATTCCTTCTACAATGTATATAACAACATAAGACAATCACAATACAATGTATTCAATTCTTTATATACTATTTACTTAAATCAGCTTTACTTCAATCAGCTTAATGCAATACCATACCTTTCTGAGACCTTGGATATTTTAACTCTTCTTTTTTCTAGTTTCTTTCTTAATAAACTTATCTGAAAGTTCAAAAAAATTAAATACTTAATGTGCATTTAGTGTCAATCAAATATATCTCTTTGTGATACATGTATATGAAAAAACTTTGATTTTTTATACATATAAATCTTTTATATTCATAACAATCACTTCAAAAATAAAAGTAAATTAATGCACTTTATTTATCACTTTTAAGATATATTTATTTAGCTTATGAATCAACATAACTTTTTCTCCTTTCATTTCAATGCAATTTCAATTCAATTTACATGATTCATAATCAGTACAATCAATTCAAAATTGGCTCAAAACCATATCTACTTTTATTGTATTTGAAGACAAAAATAAAATTTTATTCTCCTTTCAATAAATGGTACTGTTTTTACTGAAATGAACTCACATCATGTCGTATATTGTCACACGGATTAAATAAATCAGACTCAGATATGCTAGGACTGAGTCTGCCCCCTGGAACAGCGTAATTTGGCTGAAAAAAAAGACATTCACATTTATCTATCAATTTACATAGAACGTACACTGTGATACTGTGATATCAATATAATTCCTGTTGGCCATATTTTCAGAAAACTTTGCGAGTAACCCTCAACCATGAACTTTAAATCCTCAAGGAATTATAAAATTATATCAATATATTTATTATTCATACAAATGAACTTATGATATTATCTCCACAAACTTGTAAAAAAAAACCCAAAGGCAATCCTAGAAAATTGGCCATCCTTGAATCTAAATGGTTCCACAGTAATACATTTCATATAAAAGCTGTTTGAGATTAAATCGTTAGTATCATACTTCAAACCTTTCAAAATTAAAAAAATTCAGAATAAGAAGGTTTTATTCAATTTACCTTTAAACATGCATATAGACTTGCAGCATAAAAAACTATAATGGTCGAAACAAGAAAATTGTAGACAGAGGAGAATTTTGAACAATATTCATTAACCAATTCCACTGGGAAA
This sequence comes from Magallana gigas, assembly GCF_963853765.1. NCBI lineage: Eukaryota > Metazoa > Mollusca > Bivalvia > Ostreida > Ostreidae > Magallana > Magallana gigas. Next base: position 21,985,720 of record NC_088858.1, on the reverse strand, counting down.
AAATGAAAGGATCGAAACATAAAGCTCTCATTTTTTGAAAGAAAAAGTGCGTGACAAATTAAACAAGAATGCTCAAGCTTTATCTCAAATTCAACATTCCAGAAAACAGCAAGAGAATTAAGATTGGCAAAATAATTAATCAACAAAAAAAAAGTGATCATGAAAATTACAAATCAACATCAAGTAAAATAATAAAGAAAAAAAAGTCCTTTCAAAATAAAATATATGAGGAAAAAGAGTTTCAAAATGTCAGATATTATTGAAATAACAGCAACATTTAAGATTTTCTCAGCAAAAAATATTTCTAAGTTTGCATTTCAACATGTTTTGATGATCTGTGCTAATATGCTGTCTTGTACATATATTTTGAATACATGTTCTTGCATCTAGCAAAATTTTGACTACATGTTCTTAAGTTCCTAAATAATAAATACCGTCATTTAAGAAATACTGTAGCAATTAAGAAAAATCAAAAAAATCAAATTGAATTTTTTTTTAACAATTTCCTCTAAAAGTGTGTTAATCTTAAAATAGTACACCTAAATATGGCACCTTTCCATGAAAAAAAGTTACAGAACTTTGCGCTTTGTAAGAGTGACCATTATGACATGTAGAAATGCTACAAATAAATGTTTATCTATACCAGAACTACTGAAGTAGTCATGCCTCAGTCTGCAGTCAGGACAGCTCGGCCGAACCATGCACTTACCATGCTACTTACGCGAGTCATCTTGGGGTGTCGATTCATTCGACACGCCTTCTTAATGTCTACCTCTGTGGTATTAACACATCCTGGCTAAAAACACAAAAAGAGGCGTAAATTTTTTTTTTATCAAATAATATCAACAAAACGCAATCATCCATTTCATTTATTTTACTAAAGCCTTGATTATACACACATTATTGCATTAGCTAGTAAATTATATGCATTTATTACACCCTCTATTAATTAACAACACCAATGGGATGTTAAAATTAAATAATAAGGTTAAAAGAAATCTGTTTGACAAAATAGAGATTTTATAAATTATAATTGTACACCCTTGAGATCATATAATCTAATTTGTTTTTTACAATTTCTATTCTTATCATGAAACTGCTTTGGTGCATTGTGCTCTTTAGTCTAAAAGCATTTTCAATTTTTTTGGAGGGGGTGGGTCTTGATTTATTGTATAAAAACCATTTCTATGTAAATTCCTGTAATGAATATACCAGCTGTATAGACCTACCACAGGCCTGTGGACATCCCAAAAAGCCCGCTCCTGGCTGTCCAACACTTTCCTTTCTAGCTTGTCTCGCTTTTTATCCACCCTGTGTGAACAAAAAAAAAATCATATTCTTTAGAAACACATACTTAATTTTTTTTGGGGTTGATCTAAAATGGTTGCGTGAAGAGTAATTCAATTTCATTGTTGAAAAAAATGGCCATATTAATCAAACATGTTTAAATAGACCATAAAATGATTTCATTCGAAATTAATTGTTGATTGTTGATAGTTGATTAATAATTGGATAAATGAACCACTATGCCGGTATCTAGCTCATAAGGACTTAATACTTTATAATCCATTTTCTGACTTCAAAATCATAGTTATAAACAGAAATTTCACAATAAACTGTATGCTAGTAACAATACAATTACCTTGGTGAGGTTATAAAAGAGAAGTATGATTGTCACAAAAATGTTTTTGAGCAAATCTTAGGGTATTTACATGTACGTACCATGTTTCTTCACAAGAAGAATGCGTTTTCGAAGTAGTTTTCCATAGCATAATGTGTATAATTATAGAATGAATTTGCTTGTTTATTTTTTTTTTCATGCAAAAATTCTAAAGAAATCAGTTGTACTAGTAATATTTGATAGACAATGTTGAGAAAGACAATTCAGCAGAAAACTGGATGATTGCAATGAACAATATATTGCAAGGTTTCTAAAAGAAAATCTTTTTTTTTTTGCAAACTGTGAAAGATTGTATACTCAGACAGTACAAATAATTTAAGTAAAAATGTCAACAAGATTTGTGAACTTCTATACCTTTGAAAAAATATAGTTTAAGGATAAGAGAGAGATCAATGCACTCTCAAAAAGCAGGCAGTAAAATAGTTTGTCTTATATCTGTAAGAATAAATCAGCACTTGGTCATTTATTTGTCTGCTGTAAATCAAACAAGATTACATTCTCCAACATGTAGTCCTATGTAAAAATAAAGATCATTTGATGAAAGGCATCCCCTTTTGCAACCCCATGATATGACAATACTATTGGGGCCCAAAGGTAATCATTCTAGGCTATTTACAACCCCTTCATATATCAGGTATCACACTTAATATTTATGGTTTAATTATTGGTTTAAAGCCCTCTTGTTTTGTTTTTCCAATAATTAAAAACAGGTCTTAGTTCTTTCATTTTTAGTTTTATTATGCATGATAAGCACTCCCAGCAAGAACTGTAAGCTAATTACAAGCTGTAGAAGGAACACAAATAGAAGTCGTGACTCAATTAAAGTCAACAAGTATACATAATATGACTAGTGAATCAAACAACATTTATGGCACTAATTTTCAAACTAATATTATTTATAAAGCAACAATGCTTCAAATAAAATATTCATAAATCCTATTCTTGGTTGCATTGTTCCCAGAAGAGTGCAAATTTGTTAAAATATACATTTGTTAACCTGTTTACTAAGTCTTCAACAGTCAAACTAATCAACTATACTGAACCATGACAGAAAGAACAGAAGACACATTCACAATTGTGCAAGACCAATTTGGCTCCATCAACCATAGACATCGGCTATCAAAATCTAAGCGTAGAGTACAAAAGACTCTCTGACCAATTGCCACCTTCATTTACTAAAACACCCACGCAAGCTTTGAGATTGCTTACTTAGCCTGTGCCTCTGCTTGCATATATATGAACTCCCATTTTCTAGAGAACATCTTCTGAAGTCTTGCCAAGTTCTCGGCCTCATAGTCTGCAAGTTCCAGTCTCTGTTTGTTTTGCATTGTTCTCTTGCATAAGTATACGGCTGCAAAAGAATCAAAAGTTAATGGAGCAGCTATTCCAACATGTCTGTCACAATTCCCAAGCATTGATTTACTTACAAAGTACATAGGCAATCAACCTAAATTTTTATTTTTCAGTCTGTACAGCTTACAGCCCTACATAGTTTCCCACATAACCAAATCACACTCAGAAGTTTATGATGGACAGAGAGGATTTAAGTGATGTTATAAAAACTTGGCATATTTCTTAAATTCATTCAAACTATTTCAATCAATGATTTACTAATATTTATATTGAAAAAGATATGTCAGCAGCTTTCAATGTCAATTTTCATTATTTATGTTTTATTGAAAAAGTAGAAATGCTTTTTCATCAAAATGTTAAGGAGAAAACTCATATATGAAATATAATGGCAGCAGCAACACTGACTATTACGACGTTATAGTCAATAGAAAAAGGTTCTCTACTTAAACATATTATATTCATAAAAACTATAATGGAAATACCCTTTATCTGACCAAAAAAACAAAACATCCTAGGCTATTCGTATGATGAAAAGAGACACAAACCATAATCTGTGTTCTCTGGTTCTCCACACCTCGATGGCCAAAAACATGGCGTCTGCAATATATAATGAAACATCATCATTCCCTTGTTTAAGGTGGCTCGATGGCAGCAGCCACTTTTAAAGCATTTTAATCTTTTTAAAAGAAGAGCTCTGTAGAAAGATACACAGTATTACCAAGAAAATTAATTTTAAAGGGGCATGGTCACGATTTTGGTCAAATTTTATTTTTCTGTATTTATTATTTACAATGCTTTAGGAATGCATTTCTAATGATCAAATGAAATTTGGATGCCAGTCGAGGAGTTTTAAGCAAGGTACAGGGCTCACAATTCTTCGTCATGTAAACAATTAATTATATTAGGTTTGTGCCCTGTTTTTACATAGGTTGAATATACCAGTAAAAAAAAATTTCAAGCTGATTTGTCTATCTTTTTATTCATTTAAAGCATAAATAAACAGTTACTAACGATTAACACATTCATTTGAGGTCTAAAACTGGAATTTTCACTTCAACATTCAAAATGTAAACAAAAGCTTTGTTTACATAGCGAAGAACTGTAAGCTCTGTAACTCGCTTATAACTCAACAAATGACAATCAAATTTTGGTTGCCTATTAAAAATGCCTTAATGAAGCATTGTAAACATTAAAATCGAAAAAATAATTTTTCGCTAAAATTGTGACCATGCCCCTTTAAAGTGAAAATATTTGGATTTTTTCTTTCCTAGATTGTAGTTTATGGCCAAATTAACATATGTCGAAGTTTGAGACAATTCTGATGGTTAATTTGTTGACCACCCAGCCTTCTTAACCTAAGAAAATCTTAAAAACTCATGAAATCATCTCCAAAACACAAAAATACAACACTCTCCCCCTTCCGGTCCCCACATTTCATCCTTTAATGGGTGTAGAAGGTCTTAGTCTAGTGCAAGAAGCAAAAGTATTCAGTTGGAAAAAATGTACAATGTGATGAGTTATTCTGCATGGTTAGCATAACATTTGGCATTAATTTTTGCAATTTGAAATTCTGATGACTGTAATTTTGACAATTTCAAAATTTTCCACATGTAGGTAAATATTAGCTAGTTTTTGATTACTTTAATTTCTGTGATTTTTTTTCCCATTAACTACCAAATACGGCCAAAATGATCACTGATCCTTAATTCCTCCAAATCATGGGTAAAGATCTGATGGTCCATATAGGTTTAGGAGTTTAAATGAGATGGGGCTATCAAAATTATTCATAGAGGCAGAAGAGACTTAGGCTTTCGGTTGATCTTGATTAGTAACTATGGACGGACAGCCATTTCTCCAGTAGTCAGAGAGACAATGTGCATGTAACAAAACTATCAATGTCTAACATTTACATGACAGGCGAGTGTAAATCAAACCCATTACTTAGGCCTGCATGAGCATGCAGACTTCATGTCGAAAGCTTTCTCTCTATTTGGTGTAATAAGCAAATAATATCCCTTTAAAGTGGCAGAGCAGATAGCCAGAGCACATAATGAGCAGGCATTGTCTTCAAAATTTGGCAACCTAGTGTGTAAGTTCAGTGTTGCATTTGATATCATTAGAGCTTTTTTTTGCACTGTGAGAGAAAGGGTTGGATACAGTCAAAAAAGTGTAATAAACTAGAGCAGAGCTCGTGGCAAAGCCACGAGTAGGTCTTCCGTTGTTGCTGCGAGTTGAAAATATATGTGATGTGGTGTCAAACGATTATAATTACTAAACTTTCAGTTCTGCTTTTGTTATAAAAACGTGTTGTGATTGAAAGCCTGCATATAAAACGTGTATTGAAAAAGAAAATAAGAAAATATTTTAGGAAAACTATTTGTCGCACACAGTTTATGTAATCGTAACAAACATTATTTAAAAAATGAGATATTTAATGGCGAGTTAAATTTTCAGAGGGTAGCAAGCATTGTTGTAAACAGTATGTACTCATGGGTCATGTCAGGAATTGTGGTTTGTTTTTTTTAAACCGAACCCGTTTACAAAACACGTAACCTTTTCTCTAAGATAATTTCTTTATTTAAATATTTCTAAATTTTTAAAAACAATGTACAATTTAGAATTGTTGCGTGCTGACAAATTTACAGACCCTGAAACGTACTACTATACCAAAAAAGCGTGCGACTTACGTGCAAGAAACGTTTCGTGTTAACCGTTTAGCGTTTCGTGTGAATCGTGAAGCGTTTCGTGTAAACCGTTTAGCGTTTCGGACAAAGCGTGCAGAGTTTCGGACAAAGCGTGTAAATCGTTTCGACCAAAGCGTGCGAGAACCATGTGAAACGTTCATCAGATTTCATTCGGAACTCTCTGACAATTTGTTTCAAAATGGCGCCCGTGTTTTACATTACATGTACTGTTTGTAATTGGCAAAACTCTTTTGTAGGTATTTACATGAAAAAAAATCTAGAGGAAATGATATACTTATCTTTTTACAAAATTGAATTTATTTTTAACAAACAAAAGAAAGGTATATGTATTAAAAGACGACTAGTTACAGAGTACATGTATATATAACGTTTTTATACGATGTTTCAGTACTGGTCCAGTCGTTTTACCGGTAACGAATATTTGCCAGTATCGAATAATTTTTAGAAAAATTACTAGTGGAAGACGAAGTTGAGGTTTTAAAAAATCCTAGCTAGGTAATTATAAAACAAAAATAAATATTCTATCAGTGCGTGAAGTTGTTTGCCACTTTGTATTTTGGAGAGGATTTATATAGGCTTTGCCTGTTGCCTAATCCATTTGATTACTCAATAAAATATGTTTAAATTAAGTTGTTTGCCATTTGCACGATTATTTACCGAATTGTTTACAAATTAAAAATGTGACCCAGATATGAGCTGCCGGAAGATCAAAGCAGAAAAAACGAAAGTGTGAAAACAGTTAAACCTAACTATGAAAATAAGTTTGTTATTGATCCCTATTTAGTGGATAATTAGTAAATATAATTCATTTAAAAAGATAATGCATCATATCAAATAATAATGGAGCTTTGAATGAAATTACGACTTCAAATAGAACCACGTGTAGTTTTCCTAGTTTCGGTTCATTGCGACAGAAGTATTATTTGGCTGAATATATTGATAGATATACGGGAAAAACAAAGGAAAATGGCAACTACTTATCATCAATTACTATTATAAAGTGTTTTTATGAAAATTCAATAGTATAAAGTAACGCAAATGAAAACTGTTCAAGTCCAGTTTTAATTTGACGGGAAAACGGTATGATAAAAATAACGATCATATTTTTTGTTTAAAAGACATATTCCCACAATTGTTTTTCCTTCTTCATTTATAAGTCCATTAACATGTACCTCTAGTATATTTTTGAAATTAATTCGCCTCAAAATATTCGGTCAGAAGTGATAAAGGGCGCTTAATTCGATACTGGGAAACGAATTCGAAACTAGGAAAATGGAGGGGGTGTTGAAATTACTTCCTTTATATTTTCGGAAGTTTGATACTACAGTTTAGAAGGACAAAGAAACGCGATTTAAACATAAAATAAAAACATTTGGAATTCCGATAATAATAGTTGCATGCACGACGAAACCGCATACTGATTCGTTACCGGTAAAATGACTGTACAATATTAAAATTCGCTATACATAAAAAATATTAAATACAATTAGCAAAACATGATTTCTGTTGGAACAAGCCTTAATCAACTTGCTAAACTTACACGAGCATGTTTTGATAAGCTTGTATTTTTTTTTATATTTAATTACATCGATAACTCTTACTAAGACCATTCGGCTTTGTATAAGCGGCACACATAACCTCGGACATCGGGTGAGACCTGCACCTGGCTGAACCTGTCAATCAAACTCTGTGTATTTGTTTTCATTGGATGGTCAAGCGTCTCTTTTTTTGTCAATAGCCAATGGAAAAATTAATGACTTCAAGGTAATCGGAATCAGTATTTGTTGAAGCACACAATTTAAATGATAGAAAATTTATTAATTATTTATGTGACAGATAGAATCTAATCTAAAGTTGTTTAAAACTCATGTGAATATTCTTTTTAAATAATCATCGAATGCCTCAACTCAGGACATTGTTTTATCGTGCTAGCACCTACCGCAAACATGTAACATGGAACTTTGATTATAATTTGATTTGATTTTTAAACTACCTTGTACGCTATCGTATACATCAATGCTTAATCAACTGTACAAGTAAAATAAATCTATCTTTTCACCTTAAACCAATGTAATAGTTGAAAACATAATAAAATATAGTTGTGTCCGTGCAAAATATGAAACATGAACGCGTGATAAGGTACATGTAGAAGATCACGCACCGACCGCGGATCACTTGTCCACTCGCGCCGGATCTCCTCAGCCATGTGCGATGGGTGATCATCATTTAAATGTTTAATATTTAGGGGTTGTTGTTGTTGTTGATTTAAAGCATTATTAGTACAGTTTATAAAATATTTTTCATTTACAAACCAACCATTAATTTATGTCTGACGATGTTTCCGATTTGGAGTAATATCGTTCATTAATATTCATTTACACTCAAATTTAATTAAATAAATACAAAATGGACAAACTTTGGTAACATAAAATTAAAACAGTTCTTGTATTTACGGCTATATTAACTCAAACACGTTCATGTGCATGGAAGTGTGCGTCTTGGTGTGCGAATCTTGTGTATTAAATAACCGCTATGTAGTGCAGCCATGGCTGAGATCCTCGGCCGTGGGCAAACGATAGATTACGTAAAGGTACAACGCAAAGACTCGCACAGCTCAGAACCCAGGAAGCTTTGAAAAGATTGCAGTATAATGACCTTACTCTATCAAATAGAAGTTCTTTATTTTAAACTTAAAACCCACAATTGATCTATGTTTATTATTGCTATAGATTGAAAATGACATTCCTTTATTAATTAACTGAACGATTTCTTAATTGACACCCAATCGTTTAATCCATAAAAAATATGTGTAATCAAAACGAAAACAATTCTTGAGTTTGCGGATAAATAAACTCATTTATGAGAGACGCAACTCTCGTGTATTAGATAACCGCTGACCGCTAGGTAGTCCAGCCGCGACAATGGTGACCGATTTTCTCGGCCGCGGGCGAGGGAGAGCTTACGTAATGGCACACACACACAGCTCTGATTCAAGGTAGATTTTAAATGCATGGAGTTAATAACTAAAATGTAATGCATAGATTTTTTTTAATTCCATATTTTGTGGCTTACTAGAAAAGAAAAACAATGATTTGTTTTCCAAATCCCGTTTTTAAGGATTGTGCATAATAAGAACTTAACAACAATGACTAAAACTCCTAAAATAAAGCACGTATTCTATAAAAAAGAATTCTTATGAATTAATGCCGTTTGTATAAACCAGCATACTTTCGGCGGTAACTTTATGCCAGTTGTACGCGCAAAGACTTTCGTTAACTTGTCAAATGAAAACATGTACATGTTAACATGTAAAGCTTTTTACACTCATATTACACAAATCTCATACAAAATAACATTGTAACGACCTTTATGAGATCCCAACAAACAACTTTTCCAGCGACAGCCATATCGAAATCCTAACCGTTTTTGAGTTATTAAGCAAACACTTTTAGGGGCCATTGGCCCTTAATTTAAGGGGTCAGCCCTTTTTTTTTGGTGTCAAATGAAAGCCCTTGATATTTTGCACAACTTTTATTCTACATGTTTTAACAAAATATTTTTCGTTTAAAAGATATAAAGGAAAACATATCTAAATTTTTGCACTTTTTTGAATCCTGTTTTTTGACCCCTACCCTCTCCTAAATAAAAAAACGTAATCTAAAAACAAAAACAGATGTGCACAACTACAATGTGTCTGTTATTCAAATTCGTTGGATTCCCATTCCCTGCTATCATAGTCTCGGAGCCTTTGTCTGGAAACAAAAGGCCCTAAAAAAATTTAAAAGGGGAATAACTCTTTAACGGAAAGGGAATTCTAAATTTTATGAATTGCTTAAGATAGTGTTTTTTAAAGTACATTGGCCCTGAAAATTTGAGCAAAAACCGTTCAGAAATGAGCAAAATATGAAGCCTCAAAGTTCGCGTCTAGGAAACAAAAAAAAAAAAGAAAAATAAGAAAAATCTTAACCCGCACAATAATAGAAAGGTCTTCCGTTGGAAACGGAAGACCTTAATAATGGGTTATATTCGGAGTATGAATTGGAATCAATGTGCAATCTGGGAAAACTGGCAAAAATCAATGGCACAACAGCTAGAATATACAATGCTCTAAGCCTTACAACAGAGGTGACCTATAAAATTGCTATACAAGATTGACAGCGAGTTATTTTTGCCATGCTTTGATCCCTAGACACGGAAGCCGCTAAATGAGGGATGTATAATAAGATGATATTGATATATTGAATAGAGGTAACGTGGATATAAATGCAGGTCCTTTACACCATAAAATGCAATCAATAGCAGGCATATAATAAAATGGCTTCCTTGTCCTTGGAGTAGGAATTCTTTATACAATAAAAGCCATTTCTTATTCTTCAACAGTGATATTGCAGGATTAGTAAGATTTCATTAAGTTTGCTTGGTAAAAAAGTTTAAACTTAAAAAAGAAATACGAAAAAAAACTTGATGCCTTGCTCCCTCACTTAAACGGCCATGGCCCATTCAGCCAATGAAAAGAGAACAGTCTATCAGGTTTTTTATACCCGCACTTTCTAAAGAAAGTTCGGGTATATTGTTGTTACCCTGTTCCGTCCGTCCGTCCGTCTGTCCGTCCGTCCGTCCGTCTGTCACGTTTTACTTTCTCAAACTGCTCTTACATCTTATAAACCAGCAAACTGAACTCTTGGAGTTTGATTTGGGGTATCATGTTGTTTTGTAAAAAGGTTTCAAAAATTCTCTGTCAGTCCTGGGGGTCAAATAATTGGTAAAAAATGACGTTTTTTCACAAAAAACCTTCTTCCTCGAACTCCTCCTACATTTTCAAAAGTTTTGGAATATGTTTTAGGGTATGCTATAGATGCGCAATAAGGTTTCGGAATTTTCAATTTTGTCCTGGGGGTCATTTAATGGCTAAAAAATGACGATTTTTTACAAAAAAACTGGTTTAAAAAACGTCATTTTTTTTAAGCAGTAGCCAAATGATCTTCTAGAATATGATTGGGGGTGTCATATTGAGGCATGATCAGGTTCCAGAATTTTTTTTTTTAATTAAGGGGATCAGTGGGCAACAAAAAATGACGTTTTTTGGCAAAAAAAATATGGTTCCCAGAACTCCTCTTACAACTTTTGGAGTAGCTACGTCATCTCTTGGGATATAATTGGGGCTGTCCTATAAATGTGCAATAAGGTTTTAAAAATTTTAATTTCATCCTGGGAGTCAAATAGTAGCAGAAAATTGACGTTTATCACTAAAAAAACAAACATTGATCCAAGAGCTCCTCTTATGATTTAATGGATAGACAATCATATCTTGGGATATGATAGGGACTGTTCTATAGATGTGCAGTAAGGTTTTCAAAATTTAAATTTCATCCAGGGAGTCAAAATGTAGCAGAATATTGACGTTTATCACTTTAAAAAAAACCATAGATCCTAGAACTCCTTTTATGATTTAATGGATAGACACATCATATCTTGGGATATGAAAGGAACTGTTCCATATAGATGTGCATTACGGTTTTGAAAAATTAAATTTAACCCTGAGGCCCATTACCTACCGGTACATACCTTTTGATGCCCTTTAAGGATCAAGAATATATATGGTTAAGGGGTGGGGATCTCAACCGTTTTCGAGATATTCGTGCACTTCCTGTTCAAGGGGGGTCATGACCACCCCCGGGGCCCATGACCTACATACCATTTGATGCCCCTTGACACAAGGAACAAGAATATATATGGTTTAAGGGTGGGGATTTCAACTGTTTTGAAGATATTAAGGGACTTGCTGTTTGAGGGCATCAGGACCACCCACAGGGCCCATGACCTACATAACATTTGATGCCCCTTGACATCAGAAACATGAATATATATGGTTTAGGGGTCATGATTATAACAGTTTCTGAGATATATGGTAATTTCAAATTCCTGGGGGGTGGGGATGACCCCAGGGGTCAGATCTAATAAACCCTATATATTGCCAGTAACAGCCAATATATGATTTATGAAAACCCTATATTATTATCTTTGTCCGTTTTCAAGTTACCATTTACAATAGAGTCTATGATTCTTCCTACAAGGTTCAATGTTAGACCCCACACCCTTTTGACACCCCCCCCCCCCTCCCCCGAAAAGTGGCTGTCTAACCCAAAATGAGAAAAATCAAACCAGGGTGCACAACTAGATTTGCAGGCCTATCGATATCATATCCTAGAGTTTTGTACAATTATGTTCAGCCATCTCTGAGAAACAAGTTCAGAGCGGGAAAGAAGAAAAAGAAGATGAAGAATATATACATGTATTAAGAACCGTACAAAAACAATAAGTCTCCAAACTTCATTCAGGAGACTTAATAATTAATAAAGATTAAATAGAGATAGGATCATCAAACATCAATAATTTAAAGATAATTGACAATTTCTGATTCTAAGGGGGTCAGGATGACCCCTTAGGGTCATGACTTACATGCCATAATGATCTGATGCGCCTGCATGACCTAAGGAGGAATAATATCTTTGGATTAAGGTGGGGATCTCAATGGTTTTTATGATATTTGATAATTTCAGGAAGAGCACTTGGGATCATGACCTACATACCATCTTAAATGCCTTGAACAAAGAAACAATAATATAATATGTACATGATATATGATTCAATTTAAGAACCCAGATATAGATCAATCATCTGTTTTGTAATACTTCCTATGTATATATACATGTACATGTATTAGTTTGTGTTTTGTTCTATACTATTCATGTTCATGACTGTAGTATGGCTTAGTCTTATTTTAAATTACATTAAAAAATTGTCAAATATATGACTTGGAACCCCCACTCCCAAACAAACTCAAATATAAACTGTTCTCTCTCCCCCCCCCCCCTTTCCTTGTCGAATAATCTATTAAAATCAAAATATAATTTGGGTGTCTAAAAACTTTTATAAACTGGTAAAAAATGTTATTCTTAAAAAAAATTACATTACACCTTGCATAATTGACAAATGATCTATTGAGATACGATCAGAGGTCATATTTCTACCTTGGGATCAATAAGTAGTATTCATTGACAAGTTAAAATTAATTAATAACAATAAATGATTCAAATTATAAATGTTTATACTCCACATTCATCCCCCCCCCCCCCCCAATCTAACCTGCTTATAAAGATTCAGTCTTCTTAATACATTCTTACATGTGTACAGTAGCAAATTTTAAATCATTTCTTGATTGCTTTTTCTCTCGTGATTCACATTAACATTTTGGAAATTGCTTAATTCAATTTTTAAGATTTATAAACAAAATGTTATATGCATCACTGCCATGTGTATTCACCTATTTGGGGCAATTGTAAAGTCTCCTAAACAAAGCAGTGACATCATTAGGCTAGGAATTACCCACATGGATCAAACACTACTGTATAACATATGAATAAGATAAAATACATTATTATTTCTAGTTCTAAAATGTCAGGGTGTTTCCAAGGGGGCATAATCTTACAATACAATTTTACGCGCAATGACACAAAGAGCAAAAATAAATTAAACGGTTTAGGGATGAGGATCTCAGATCTCAGATTAAGTTAACAAAATATACAGTGTATCATATCATTTCCTATTTCATAAAGGCGGGGGGGGATTGAGGGGGGGGGGGGGTTTAAAGACAACACCTGGGGGACATTAATTTACTTTACACCAGTTGATGCATCATAATGACTTTAGAAGATATTTTGTATTTTCCTGTTTCGTGGGGTCAGAGCAGTCCCATAAGGTCATGACCTACATAGTATTTGATGCATTATAATACATTAAGAAAGAAATACTCCTTCCTTCCTATTATTACTCATATAAAAAATATAAGTGTCTACACTTACTTACATATGTAATACACAAATTTAATAAGAAATTGTTTATACAGGGTCAATATGGGGTCAACTCAACAGTGCATGCAGTCTGACAAATGAAAAAATTAACTTTTGCAACTAAAATGACAGAAACTTTACAAATGCGATAGGATAGGTAACGATGATAAGCTTATTTAAATAATAAAAGATGATGATACATTATGCTGTCAAAGGGAGATGACATTTAGAAAGTGAAAGTAGAACTTATATACATGTGTATGTATGCTGGCAGGAATCCCATGCTGGCATCTTATTATATTGTGCTACTGCTACTACATATATTATGCTTACCTAAATTGGTCAACATCATAATGATAATCCAATTAAAACACAATAATGAATTCCTTTAGCTGATCTTAACTACCGTAATCCTTTTCTGCATACGGAAAACACAGACATGTATGTATGGGTGTTGCTAAAACGCGGAACGGAAAACGGAACGGAATGGAAAATATCATCACGTTTATCGCTTAAAAAGGGTATAGACTGGCCAGAAACGATTTACTTTGTATCTTTTATTTATATCTAATGAATGATTATCAACATGTTGCTATCTTATTAATATTCATATGAATGTCTATCAATTATAGCATTGTATTCATTCGGCTTTAGTTGAGTACGAATCGGAAAAATCAAATGTATACGAATTGTGAAACATTAACATGATTAAACGAGCAAATTAGCTATAACTTTTTACTTATTTCTCTTATATGGTATTGCTGGCATATTAGCGTAACGTACGCAGTTAGTGAAAGCGTTTTATGCGTGTTTTGAGTATTTTTATATTATTTTCAAATACGATGTACATGTATATACTTACATCAAAATTGAATTTTCGGTGTTCTAGACGATCTTTTATCATACAGACGATACAGTATCATTGAGATGGAAGAAAAAACTGTAGGACTGACGACATTAAAAAATTAAAATACAGTAAACATTAAAATACCCGGTAATTTGTGAAACTAGTAATTTGTGAAACTAGTATTTTTAGCAATGCAATTTTGTTTACGTGTGCATTACAAAGCATGCAGTTGTTTATTCCAGCAGCTATATACATATGATCCGAATAGAGAGCTCTAGACGTTGCCTGGTTTGATTTTCCGATTATATTTGGGACTATAGTCTGTCGATCCCAAAATATTCATGCAGCACATTTGGACGATTTATAATGGAAAATGTTGACATCTTTTCTCCATTTGGAAGTCACTCAGAAGACCTTGCACAATTTTTCAACACTATCATACGGGTCTGTTAAAATGCAAAACCCCGTAGACTTCTTTATTTTTAGCCGTGTATTTATACCAGCTGATAAGCTAGAGAAGACGTTTTAAAGAAAGAATAATGAGAATGTTTAATGCTTCTAAAAGAGAATCGCTTGAACCCTGAGGTATATATAAATATACAGCAAAAAGTGAATCGAGGATATTTTGGGACAGAATATAGTGGTCAATGCATGTACTGTTAATTTTGAGGAAATAAATATTCTTGAATAAATAATCTAATATTGCTAATCTTTCAAAAAAAAAAATAAAAAGGTACATAAAGTATATCGTTTTAGCATACTTAACAATCTATGAGGTAAATAACATTAGAAAAGATTTTCCGTTTTCCTTCCGTTCCGTTTTCCGTTCCGCGTTTTAGCAACACCCATGTATGTATACACGTGAACCCATCTAATGGAAGAGCTGGGTAAAACTAGTACCCGCTAATGAGACATGCAAACCTGTGTTGTGTACGTAACTTCAGACAAAGATCAGTCATTTGTAACATGCATGTATTTTTATGACCTATTCTTCAAATCCACTTGCACTATTTTATTAGGTAAATAACAGCTTTAAGGTGGTGCAGGACACCTGCATATTGTGATGTACATGTATACTTCCTATTGAGATAAACAATAAAGTATGTTGAATATTGATTAAATATTTACCCCCCAAATAATGTTACCTAACATTGAAGCGCAATGGGTTAGAGCGTTTACATGTCTGGAAGAGCATTGGGGTCCAAGGTGTATTTTTGGTAATTTACGAATTTTCATGGGGAGGGGGGGTCTGGACCCCTCACTCCCACCCCTTCTCTAAATCTGTGCACACGATGATGTTCATGTAGGCACACAGAAGCAAATCTAAAACCGGCAACCGCCACGGGGAGGGGCATAATTTAATTTTTAATTTTGTTTGTAATAATTATATAGACCATTATACTTCCTATGACATAAAATGTTAAGATTATTGATTAACTGAAAATTCACTGCAAACAGTTCTACCTCAAATTGCACATAAAGTGCTGCTCATGTCACGATGTGTATTATCATATGGGCAGGGATCTCATCCTTCAGTTATGAAAATTATAATTTTTAAATGTATTACCGGAGTTTGCATGTAGCCTTCATTTTTAATTAAACTGGTACAAAACAGTGTTATCTAGGGGCAAACACATGGTGCGGGTATTACTGTCTAATGACAGCATCTAGTTCTTCTTGCTTTATTTATTGGGTACACTGGCACTTCCTTATTTTAACTTACATCTTTGATAATAACATTTAATCAAAAGTGCTTAATTGGTAAAAATGTTTAAACTTAAAAATGAAAAAACATTGTCATTGATATTGCTTTCTGCAGGCAGCCACCTGCAAATATTTGCATTTTGATTCCAAAAAAGTCATTTTTTTTGGTGATATTAGTTTATGCAATTTGTGCACACAAAAAAACTCATTTGGTATTAATTCAATATAGTTGTTTGCAATGATTTTTTTTTTGGTGTTTGAGATCAAATGTAAAATTTTGCAAAATATGCTATCAAGTGGGAAATTCAAAGTATATGGGCATATAGATGTAAAAAGTTTATCTTTTCTGTGTATATATATATATATCAATAAACATAAATGATTGTATTAACTTTAAAAGAATTTTTCATGATTAAAATAGGAATCACTCTAAAGCAATAACAAAATAAAACTAAATAAATCATTTCTTTATCATTTTTTATTTATTTTTTTTTACCATTTTCTATCTCTGCTTTTTTATTTGTCTTACTGGAAACAATAAATATCGATCACTCTAAGATTAAATTTGGATATAAGCACTAGCTAGTATTAATCGTAAGAAAAATCATTTTGATATGCAGCATGTGAATCAGAGATTTCAGCATTTTAAAGGCAATAACACCAATTTATTGATTGAGAAATGAGAATGACAGAACAATTACAGCTTTGATGTTTGAATATAAGAAGGACAAGGCTGCTATATATATATATGCATGTCAAATGCTTTCAGGGAAATTATATAATTTTCCCCTTCATTTACGTGTATGGTTAAGAGCATGCATATGCAGCATAATATTGCATTGCTAAAATGTTGTTCTTTAATTTCTACAAAGAAAAAGCATTGGACTTTGCCGGGAATATATCAAAGCAAAACAAATATATCACTTTGCATGGTGATAGCACTTCAAGCATAAAATTTGCTTTCCAATGCAATTTAGGTTAGTCACATCAACATTCCCCCATTATCAATTTGTTCAAATGATTCCTTAGCATGAAAGAAGTTAGCTATAAATGACCAAGAGAGGAATTTTTTGTCTATTTTCCTCCCACTTTGTTGCAACGTTCCATGCATTGAATATTTTCCACTTTTCCTTCGAGACAAAATTAATTTTCAAGAAAAGAAAAACCCCTGTCGGAAAATATACTGCATAACTAAATGCGTGCAAATCTTACTGCAGTATGATACATTGAGTACAGATAATAGTATTATACAGAGATAATAAAGCTTAGAAAGCAATGATTCAGAGAGGTCATATGCAGAGTTAGGAGGTTTTTATGCATTTAGTCATGGTTACACTTACGACACTTATATAGATCGATATTAAATCTTTAAAAAAACTCAGATTTTTTTAATCTACTTTGTAAAGAATTGTGCAGATGAGCAATAACAAATAAAGCAAACTTAATCATGTTCATAAAAAAGCATTTTGTATATGGCATAATTCATATATAATTTTCTCATTTCACAGCCTTCAAGTTAACCTACAATGATGTCGTGTACTGTTTTACTGTTTGAGCAATCATTCTGCATGGAGCAGTGATTTGGAGTGGGGGGGGGGGGGGGGGGGGGGTTATAGATATAACAATTTTTTTTCTTTCACTTTCTTGCACTATATATATCCACTCAATAACAACTCAATTGAAATGTTTGACTAATATTGTAGAAATGTGAAATAAAATAATTTACTTTTACAAAGCTTTAAAATATCTTTTTCAAAGCGGATTTTTAGGTGCCTTGTAAATGCTAAGGTATATAATACGCTTTTCTTACCTGGAATCTGTAGTATGTATTATCATTCTTGACAATCAGGTAGTGGTCATCTATTGGAAAGAAGTAGCCATGGGAAGCCATTAGAGTGGCAACATGGACTGCCTCCACTGGAACCACAAAACAATAAAACAAGAATTAAGTTGAAAAGCATCAAATAATGTTAATGTACCATGTAAAAATTTCTTTTTATAAAAGCAATTCGTTGTTGGATTCAAGAGAAAATTTATTCCTTGTTCGATACATGATAGATGTTTTTCTATTTACTGTGGTTTCATTAATATTCAAGGGTCACAATTTTCGAGGATAAAGTGAAATTCACAGTTTCAAGGATACGTAAATTCGTGGCCAATGTCACCCTATCAATACAAAATATTAATAGAAATTGCACTCCAATGAACATTAAATTTCGTGGATCAACTTAACAATGAAATCCACGAAAATTGGTATTCAACGAATATTTATAAATCCACAGTATCTGGACCACTATATTGTAATCAATAAAAAGGTTTTAAGCCAGGAGTACATGGATCTAAATAAATTTCTGTGTAATATTCAAACAAATATCATTATCTGCAGTTGACATATTCTTTTAAAAGTTCTGTAATATCTAGATTCTTGGGCTGCCCCAATGAAAGATTAAATGTATATGTATGTCCTGTGTAAAAAAAACTCACAAAAAATCAAGTATTTGGAGGGAAAAAATTGGGCATGCTTAACAAGTTGAGGACATTCCTAGTAAATCTTTAAATCAATGGGCCAAATCACACAAGATTTTACACTTTAAAATTCCTTGGTTGCCTGGCTATATTAAGGAATATGAAACGTTTAATTACTACAGATTCCGACACAAACCTTGGTCATCCACATCAATGTTCTTCATAATCCATGTGATTAGATCAGCACCTGTCAATAAAGTAAACAAACTGAGTGGTCAATCGATAGGCGACTCCAATCTAATAAATCATCTCCCAGCTATCTCAGCTTCTTCTTGGTCGCCATCTGATAATGCATGAACATGTCTCAATCTGCATGCACCCAAAGGGCAAACATTGCAGAGATCATGAAAAAAACCTAATATCAGCTATGAACTGATTATATATTTATAGAATTTACGGGACAATTTTTTTTTTTTCTAATTTCAGCAACATTAGTGTATGTATAGCTACTTATTAATTTAATTTACAATCCCTGATTTCTCCCCCCCCCCCCCCCCCCTCCTGGACTTTCCAGGGTTTTCCCAACAGCTACAATTCCAAAAACCTTTTCTTGTTGATAAAAATCTACAGCTGTTTTTTTTTTCTTTTTGCAAAATGAATGCGATTGACTTCTGTAGGGTTCTAGCAGGTTCTGACTGCACCTGCACTAAGGCTACAGTTTAAACTTAAAGCATGCTACTGAGCATATATAATCCAGCTTTGTACATCACCACAATCCCGAATCCTCATGTCAAAATATGACCTTGATGACTTATGCCTTAACAAGTGCATTTTTTTGTAGAAGAAGACATCTGCTTCCTGGTAATATAGAAAACATCTTTGTGAGGGATTTTTTTTCCTCCTTCCACTATACATGTTTTTTCCCCCCTAACTTTTCATATTCTTGGTATGAATAAAAAAATACTTGGCAAGGGATCATACAACTTTCTGCTATATCATAGTGTACTCTTGCGACAGTTATCTTATATTCGAGATCAAATCAAAACAAAATCAGAGGAAAAAAATATCCTAACCACAGCACCATGAAAAATACTGCAAAACATACTTATCAGAACTTCCTGCTCCTAAATGTTTGTATTGGGAGAGGGTAGGCCTTTTTACAAGTTGGGATTTGACTTCATTATTTTTCTTCGTGCCCCTCAATTAGTTACATGTACTTAATTTAGCTTTTGATCCAATTGAAATTAGGAATGATATATTTCTTGTAGTTTTTATGAAATCTCATGTACACGCACGCAAAGCAATACATATAGTAATTCAAAACTGCAAAAGACTATATATTCTATGAATGATTTAATTAATATGTTAACTGTATAAAGATTTTATTTCTTTCTCATCAATATGTTACCCAATGTTTGTATGCGTTTATTTATTTGGTGATTTTGCAATATAGATAGCTAGAAACAAGATCAACTGCAGTTCAAAGTCTGACAAAAAATCAAATATCAAATAAATTAATATTCATCAAATACCTTGTTCCCACCCTGCAATACCTAGTAATGTACTTTGTATAGTTCTATAGACAATGAGAGAAAGTCATGAAGAGCTTCATCAAAGGAGCATAAAATTGGGAAAAGCTAGCATTCGATCATTCCATATTCAAATTTATCAAGTCTATCATACAAATCTAGAGAGAATGTATGTTTTGTAAATGTAATGATTGAAATAGATTTGCTATATCAAATAAAAGCTGCAATTAATTTTGTACAAATATTTATGTGCAAAAATATATTTTAAAAAATGAGTTTTCCTTTATACGGCTATGAAAAAACATTACTTTTTAATATTCAAACAATTCAAGGTGGTGTGAGAAACTATAATTCATGTTTTAATTTTGAAATAAAAATGAGATTACTGGTAACTATACACTGGGTATTCCTCTCTTTAAATTTATTGTCTTCAACACGGGGTATTTCTATTCAAATTTATTTTCTTCAACAATTTTCATTTTAAATTAACATCCTCTTGCAATTGGATGTAAATAAGATAAATAATGTGGTTTTATTATTAAAAATTTCTATCTTTTAGAAAAATTTTAAAACTTACATTTTAATGTTGAATATAAATTTTCACTCTATGAAATAATAAAAAGAATAAACCTTGAATATCTGTTATCTTGAAGGACATGAAAAAAACAGTTCTGCATTTGCCATCTTGTAAATATTTACAAACAGCAGAAATCTTTACACTATTAGCTATATACCCTCAACGGCCCACCTATACTGCTCGCTTGTTTCTAAAAATAGTAAGGGCAATGTGTCAAGAAATGTATAAAAAAAAATATAATGATCATGTTAAGACAAAGTACATGCAAAAGTACAACTATTTAATCACCCATTTTCATGCTAATAGGAGACTTGTGTTGATCGCGCTGATTGCTGCAATTACTGATACAGGTAGTAAACGGTGATCTGGGTCGCGCCTGCAACAGGAGAATGTTTATAGATCGGATGAGGCTGCATGACGCTAGCTACTACAGGTCTCGATTGTCTCAAGAACACAGAAAGGAAGACAGGCTGTGGAGTTTTTTTTTTCACCACAGCAACCCACGTTAATAATAATGCAGCTGCCGTTCAGAGCCAATCATGATGATCATTTCATCGATAGGGGAAGATGATTTCTATCTATGAGATAATGGTCTATTATATACAATCATGCAAGATCTAGACTCATAGAATTCAGAATATATATAATATACATGAATGTATAGTTTGATTTGTATCTCATGTACCATTAAATATGTGGTTTGTGAGAAATATACATTCATTCATTCATCTATATATCTGGTACTTTAATTATCGATAGTATATGCAGTGAATTAATTCGAAAAGAATGCTCGATCTCAATTAATATGCTCTTCTCATTAAAATCTAAGAATTAACAACTTATATTCATTTACCTTTTTTCTGATACAAGACATACATGTACTCACCTTTTTCTGAAAAAACACATGAATCTACTTATTATTTAAAATTGGCAATAAAACAGATGTTCGTAAAATTTTTGAATATTAAATTTTCTTAGTTTGCTTATGTTATTAATTGAAACGAAACAAGTTCAGTCACTGTGTTAATCATCATTGCAAGATTAGATGGTTCTTTCATTAATTATAATTGAGATCATTTAAAATACATTATCCCTTTCAATTTTCTGGCTTCATGCATTATTTGATGACAAGACACCATATGCATTAGCATATAGCCAAGGGTTATATGGCCATCATTCATTTTTTTTTAATTCATAAACTTTTAGTTAAATCAGTAATTAGGGATATTGCATTCTTGATCAAATTGCCACACCAAAACCATGCATGGCCATTAGCTGATAGCATAGTATTATACATGAATGTACCTTATACTCAATTATTCAACAATGCAATATAGTTAATTAAATAGTTCAATAATGCATTTGAATCTCTGAAATATAATGAAACTAGTACATGTATTTCAAATTAGTTTCACTGAATTATTTCTGAATTGCCACTCCATATGTATTGATTTCAGTCATCCAATGTTGATAACCATTTAATCAACATGAAAAAAAATTCTTTACTAATTTTCTTCAAATGACATATAGGAAAAATTAGTCAAATATACCAAAAGAGCACATGAAAAACACAGCTTCAATTGTACTGATTAATTAATGGGTATTCAAATTTAATTGGACAGATATTAACTAGAGGTACTGTGAGCAAGCTCACAATTGATACCCTCCCGCTAAGAAAAAAATCATAACGCCTGAATATTTGCTAGTAAAGAAAATATTGGATGAATCTATTTTCACTGTCCATTTTCTACAAATAACAACTGCTCTATTTTTAAAACTGTTAATGATAATATGAGTAAACAAACCAATTTCTATCCTATAATTCCATTTTATTTTAAGTTAACTGTTAATGCATGAGGACATTTGCATCCTTACGCTAACAACCATGACTCGAATCAAACGAAATCCATATGTCAAGCAGCCATTTATTTAAATATTTTGAATTATTGGTATACTGAGCCCGATTTTATCCGAAATTTTTTTTCCACACATTTTTTTTTAAGAAAAAAATTTCATCGGGGCAGGCCATTTTCTATGGTGGTATATCTCTGCCCCTTGTGTGCAAGTTATTTTTTCTACTAATTATGTCGACATGCAAGATAAATATGTTGAAATGCAAGATAGTTATGTCAACATGCAACATAACCATGTTGACATGCAAGAAAACTGCAATCAAATAAAAGTTATAAAAAATCTCATATATCGCCAACATGTGACATCCAAGATGCTAGAAACGAACGCTACCTATTGATGTCAACATGCAACTTATTTATATTAACACGCAATTTCTTTATGTTAACATGCAACTTCTTTATATCGACATGCAACTTATTTATGTCGACATGCAACTTAGTTATGTTAACATGCAAGATGAATATGTTGACATGCAACATATTTGTGTCGACATGCAACTAAGTCATGTTGACATACAACTTATAAGTTGCATGTCAACATATTTATCTTGCATATAACATAACTAAGTTGCATGTCAACATATTTATGTCGCATGTCTACATAAGTAAGTTGCATGATGGCATAAATAAGTTGCATGTCAACATAAATAAGTTGCATGTTGACATAAATAAGTTGCATGTCAGCATATTTATCTTGCATGTTAACATAAATAAGTTACATGTTGACATAAAAAGGTAGCATCTAGCATCTTGGATGTCACAGGTGAGCGATATTTGAGATTTTGTATAATTCTTATCTAATTGCAATTTTTTTGCATGTCAACATAATTATGTTGCATGTCAACATAATTATGTTGCATGTCAACATATTTATCTTGCATGTCAACATATTTGATAGAAAAATAACTTGCACACAAGGGGCAGAGATATGCCACCATAATTTTCAAAGAGATGGGGATGAGAATCTAAAAATAATTTTATGTTGCCTGAGACAAGCAAGCTTTGTGTCAAATTTTATCTTCTTATATTTCCATTAATACAAGACATGACACAGATAGGAATTCAGCATTTTTGAAACAATGACCTTGAACTTCCTCAATTGACCTTGGGTCAAGGTCATGACAAACCCCCAGGTTATAAGCAATCTTTATGTGAATTAAGAACTTCAATATTTGTCTATAAGAAAGATACGGACTGGACATGAATTTTGCATTTTCTGCCAGTGACATTGACCTTGCCCGAATAACCTTGGGTCAAGGTCATGACACACCATTAGGTCATGAGCAATCTTTGTGTTAAGTAAGAACTTCCAATGTTCCTCCATAAGAAAGATATGGATCGGACATGAATTCAGCATTTTTTCTGCTAGTGACCTTGACCTTGCCTGAATGACCTTGGGTTAAGGTCATGACACACCCTCAGGTCATAAGCAATCTTTGTGTGAAGTAAGAACCAATGTTTCTCCATAAGAAAAATATGGACCCGACACGATTGCACACACAGACGGACGGACGGACGGACAGACATACGGACAGACAAGGTGATTCTTATATACCCCCCCAAACTTCGTTTGCGGGGGGTATAATTACCAACATGACCAATGACAATGTTATATTATATACTTTATACTATATTTAAAATGCTTTCTAAATGAAGTTCAGAAGATAAAAGAGCTATTTTTTACAGTTGAAGCTTTATTCACATAGCAAAACTATACCCCAGCGTATAAAATATCCACCCATTGGAATGATACTGCTCAAATTTTGACAGCAATTTTTGTTTCCTGTAATTTGATTGGTCGACTTTCACTAAGTAACACTAAGGAAATCCACAATAATGATGTTAGCAGTAAATTCCTATACAATTAGTTACTACATTGATCAATTTAACATTAATTTAAAACTTAATACACTGTATTGAAAATGTTGATTTTCCCCTGTAAATTACAACTCAGTAGAATATATACATCATATAAAAACAGTTACCCCGTAGCTGTTAATGCGATGATATACTACAGTTAATTAATGCAATGATATACTGCATTTGATACTAAGACAGTAAATTATTTTTACATCGATATCAGTTTAATAAAACACTTATCTAATGGCTTTGAGCAAGATAGCTCTTAAATTAAACCCTTGACAAGAACTATGGGTATTCCCCCTTGGGTTTAATAAAAGAGTTATGCAACTCAAAGCGATTGCATATTAAAATGTATATCATTTCATGATGTTCAATGTAAATATTTATTCATTCAAAAAGAGAAAGATGATTGGGGGGGGGGGGGGGGGGTACCTACCCAGCAATAGGTAGATGTGGAAATGTATCATCAGAATACAGTCAATCTTTAGCTTGTTTTAATGGATTAAAAAACATTTTTTTTTTAAATGTAATTTGCTCTCTTAAAATATTCAAATCAATAAAATAATCAAAATGTCTATATCCCTCGTTGATTTTTAAGAGCATCAAAAGCAAATTGTAGACTGACAGATTTCAAGGAATCATTGGTGCATGAATTAATAGCTTGAATTGATCACTTTTGCATGATCATGCAAATATGCCAGGTTTTGTTTCTGTTTCTGGCCTGTGGCTGGAGCCTACACAGCTTACCTGTAAATACACTTGGCACTTTGGACATAAAACTTTTGACTGTTCTTACAGGTACCCCTGTACTCTCATCCTGCATCATCTCCACAATACGCTCCATCTGTCAAAAATTCAAGTTTTAAAAAAATTACTGAATTACTCTAAACTCATATGCAATGAAATTCATAACAATTTGGTTGATAAGAATTTGCTGACATACATCATCAAATGTATATATTTCATATTTTAAAAGTGAAGTAGCATGCTCAGATCCTTCATACGTACAGTAGTCATTGCATGTAACTATATACACCGTATCAGAAAATGTTAATATTGAGTAAAAGAATTATTGTTTTCATTAAATTTTTCATCCTATAAGATTCCCCAGGAAAAACTTATTAATGCATGTAATTTGTACCAAAACAAATTTACGCTCAAATTACGGGCCTCTATGGATCGTACCATTGGCTAAGCTGTCATTATCATCCCCACAACAAAACGAAGCATATTGATTGAGGAAGAGACATTAACACTTATTAAGATTGGAGTGTGCAGTAGCTTGTCAATCAGACCGACATTGGAGAGCTACCACAAAATCTGAAACCACA
The DNA here is from genome assembly GCF_963853765.1 of Magallana gigas. NCBI lineage: Eukaryota > Metazoa > Mollusca > Bivalvia > Ostreida > Ostreidae > Magallana > Magallana gigas. The sequence goes on along the minus strand of NC_088858.1, from coordinate 21,959,901 downwards.
GCTTAGGAATACACATCATACTCTTTAATCCACACATTTTTTACAAGTTATTCTGAAATATTGCCCAAAGCAAAGGATATAATTTACTCTTTTTATATATAAAGTCAGTATAAACAGATTTCACAATGAAGATTTTACTTACTGTGCATACTGAATGTCAAACCTTTGGTATTTAAAATCGGGGGACATGAAAATATGTTCACAGCTAAAATTTGCTGTCTTTCAATAATCAGGTCTGACACTTGAAGTTAATTTCCTTTTCGAAATCGAGAACATTGATTAATAAGTCCAAACACAAGGATGACCTTGAACTAGATAATACTGTGGAATCATTAGATTTCGTGGTGGCTCAATTTTCGTGGAATTCGTGGGTACCTCTCATCCACGAAATAACATCCTCCACGAATTGATAAATTAGGGTAATAAAGTCATATGTACTTTTGTAGATATATTAGAATACACAAATTTACACCCACACGAACCTGTAAAATTTAAGCCATCCTCGAAAATTGGCCCCCACAAAATTTGATGATTTCACAGTATTAAAAAATAAATAAATGTATATAAGTAAACTGCTTTATGCAATTGGGGGTCATGAAAATATGTTCACAGCTAAAATGCGTTAGCTGTCTTTCAATTATCAGGTCTGACACTTGAAGTTAATTTCCTTTTCGAAATCAAGAACATTGATTAATAAGTCCAAACACAAGGATGACCTTTAACTAGCTAATATCAAAAGATAAATAAATGTATATAAGTAAAATGCTATATGCCAGTTATTTTTAATTCTGCAGCGTAGACAACATACTGCCCTGTATTATAATGAGATAAAGGATTTATCACTCGATAACTCGGAACTCTTACATACAGCAGATTTCATTCAACTGTACTTGTAGACAACATTATATCAAACTCATATCTAGAAATCCTGATAGTATATCAATCTTTCTAGTTTGATTGGAATAACCTACAACACCTAAGTTTCCGCTCCCCCTACCCACCTTCTTCCAAAACAAAAGTAAGCCATATTGCACATTTCTTATTCCCTAACTGTTTTGTCTACAGTGTAGTACCAGTGAACATGTAAATAGGTGTGTGTAGTTTGTCTATAATGAGTGGACTGTATTCGAAACATCACAGAGCCATATAATGTGAGGACAGCAATATCGTTTGCACATAAAACATTCATTGTTATTTGATTTGGGCAATTGATCATCAAGGTATTATAAAACAGTTGAAAAATGTTGATAATTCCTTATTATCTCCCTTTGTAAAGGGTGTTGTCCTTAATTTTCACAACTTTCAATCCCCTATGCCTAAGGCTGCTTTGTGTTAAGTTTGGTTGACATTGGCGCAGTAGTTCTGGAGAAAATGTCAAAAATCTGAACAGTTTACAGACAGACAGATGGACAGACAAAATGTGACCAGAAAAGCTCACTTGAGCTTTCAGCTCAGGTGAGCTAAAATCTACAAGGAATTCATTTTTTTTTCTTTTGAGACTTAATTGACTAGTATAAAAATCAACTCAAATAAACTTAAGTTCTTGAAATCTACTGAGTAAGATTGGAATGCACAGTGGTTCAGATAATTCAGGTGTCAAAGTGAACAGGTTCCACTATACAGGATAGCCATCTACTGTGGGATCATTAAAATTTGTGGGGGCCAATTTCGTGAATTGCTGAAATTTTAATTTATAGGTTTGTGGGGATGTAATTTCGTGTATTTTCTTATATCTAAAATAGGAAATATGATTTAATAACCCTAAATTATTAATTCATGGAGGATATGTTAATTTGTGGCTGAGAGGTACAAAGGTAATTCCCAATAAATTCCACAAAAAATTGAGCCACAACAAAATCTAATGATTCCACAGTAAGTCTCTGCAAGCTCATTTACTTAATATGTCAGGTTGTTTCAAACCTTTAAGCAGTATCAATATATATTTCATAAACTACAACAAAACAATCATAGGAATTTTAATTTCTTAAAATCATTCACCAAGAGAGATTAACTTTCACATGCTAAATCAGCTAAACCGCTTTGTTAAATCATTTGTCCTTGAACTTGAACCACAATATAAAAAACATTTTTTTTTAATGATATTTAGCAATATGCCAGAGCCGAGTATAAGAAAAAAACAGCTCAGCACCTTTGAGCTTTGCAACTTTGAGTCAGGTGGGAAACATTTCAACACAAAATCTATCTAAATCATTTCCAGTTTCACTATGTTCCTATCAATTACGTGTGAAATATGGAAAACATATTCTCAGGAATGCTGCTTTGGTATTCCAAGCTTCCGGCACTGGGGTTCATTACTTGTTATTTTGGTGTGTGTAACATATTTATAATCTTGATGCTATTTAATCTTACTAAAGCACAGATACATTCATGCACACACATACTTTGTTCAAATCCCAGAACAGATGATAACAGTAAGCTCACACATTGACTATAGAATATTTCAAAAGGAACATTGCTTGCATTTCCCTTGTGCCCAACCTATTGTAAAAAAGATTCCATCAAAGTTAAAAGACATTACTTCCCTATAACCCACTGTTCGGCAAACGTTTCATCAATTATCAATTGATAATTCTTATAGCATAAGGCATTAATTGGTTTTTTTTTTTAACTGCCCATAATCACATAATCATATAAAACAAATCCTTCACATGCGCCCACGAGTTTTTCCTTTTTATCTCCCCCCTCAACCATTCCATAATGGTTTTCTTTCACTGTAATCCTGAACATAATAGAAACATTATGGATTTACTTGCTAAATATAAGATATTGACGTCCAAATAATAACACATTGGACTTAGACGTACAATGTATTCGCAAACTTCTTGCACATGTACATACACTTAAGGTCAAGATCTAGCTGTTAAATGAGATGTGCCTACAGGTTTATAAAATTTAATTTCATATATAAATTCTTTCAATGATGCTTCATAACAATAGCTTTGTTTGATAGTGTGCACTGGGGCTAAAAATTTTGGAAAACACAATAAAAAATAATGTTCTAAACTGTCATTTTTAATGAAATATGAAGAAAACAAGGAACAAATTTCGGAGTTTTGTCCATTTTTGACAATGGTAATAAAAGATATCTAGAATGCCAGCAGTCTCAAAAAATGGAATTAAATTAGCTCTTGACCTCCTCTTTGAAATGATTTCATATTGAATACACGTATCAGGGTTACTTTTCCCATGATTTAACATGGAATGTAAAGAAAATGTTTAATTTTCTACATAATTTCTTTTCAGCCGTAAAGTACAGGAAAAAGATTTTCTCAATCAACTATGACGTCATAATGGATCTAGCACCAAAAAGACACTCTGGAATCATTTACTAGATCTTGACCTTAAGACTTAAGTGTACTGGTACATGCCCTTGCCAAAAGCTTGCCAATTACTGACTGCAGTTATAATCACCACTTCTCCAAATGATTTCCAGAGTCTTAAAAGGACACAAAAGTCAATATTGAACAGTAATTAAATTTATATCAGATGTAAAATGCATCATGAAAAATTGGGTTATATTCTACATTAAAAAAACCCATTATTTTATTCATTTTCACACAAACAATCCATTTCAGTAATTTCAGGAATTTGTTGGTCCAGATAGCAGTGTCCATATACCAGCTATATCTGCTAAGCCCCAAATCTCAACCAAAAAAAAAAAACAACCTATAGCACTGCCTCCACTTTCCTAACAAAGAATTTCCTTTTTCTGCATTTCCATAGTACCTAAACACAAAGACATTGTTAAATTTGGTAACTTTCTTAAATAAAAAAAGATCATTAAAGACCTAAATGAATTCAGAGTGACAGCTTCTTTTTTGGTTTACAGATGTATCTCATTTTCCATTATTACATCATAATTGATTTGTTATATCTTTCACCCACATTCTATGGTCTAATTTAAAAGAATTATGTATAAAATGAAACATTTTCTTGACATTCGTACCATTTTTAAAATATCCTGATACCTTATTATATATAAATATAAAGAAGCGGGTCACAGAATTTCTTTAAAAACTGCAAATTCACAAAAATCAGCCCCAACCAATGTTAATGATTCCATGCACAGTTACTTAATGTGGGGGTTTTCACAATGTTAAACGTCTCTGTAGCTCGATCAACTAGTCATATAGTCAAATTTATTTTTTCGTTTAAAATTGACTATATATTTGTATATCTGGTTCAATTTATCTAATGGTCACTTTTCCAAGTCTTTCAGACCTAATACTAACAGTCAGAATTCACTTCCATAATTCACAGCTGAAACTTGCTGTAAAATCCCTAGTTGTCATTCCATCCCTCCAACTAATAAATGAATTGACGAATTAACCATTCTAGATTTCTCATCTCTTTTTCATATAATAATCAATTTTTGGAAACATGTTTAGCAGGTAATCAAATCTATTGACAAGACTGATATCAACAATAGCATGCAGCCTCCATTACACCAAAATCGTTATTAACATTTTTGACCTCCAGAAAGTAGGTCAAATCTAGTTGCAATATAACTATATAAACCAAGGATTTCTTCAGCTGATAGTAATTAAGTGGTAGGAATTACCATTGGGTTGATGGCAATTTTACACATCACTGATCTATTGAGCCCAAGATAGTGGTTTAATTTGAATTTAAGCTGTGGACTATATAGATTCAGTGAATAATTGTAGGAGGAAAATGTCATATGCTGCATATTGGAATGACAATTACTCTGTGCTTTGTCTAAAATCAATGCAAGCTCGTCATTTCTCTGTGGTGACTTTTCTCTTATTTAGTCAGAGTTCACCATGCAAATTACACATATACATGTATTGAATGAGTTAAATATTAAAACAGTCAAAAATTTCTTTTTGCTAAAAAAAACCTACGAGCTATCAAAAAAACCACACATGCATCAATTTGATCATTTTACTTAAAAATTACCTACTTACTACAGTAAAACACGGTTATTGCAAACACGCTTAAAATGAATTGACGCTTACAGCGAAGTGATTTTCATTCCCCAAGACTTTATAACATGTTATAAACTTGACGGATATAACGAATTACGCTTATAATGAAGTAAAATTGCCCGTTTCTGGCACTTCGCTATTAGCGTGTTTTACTGTATTTACTGAAAATAATAAAACCGAAAACAAAATGCCATACATATACATAACTGATGGTTTAATCATAAAGGTGCAATTTTTTTCTCATTCATTCCAAGTCAATGCATTACCCCTTGATAACATGCATGTTTAAATTATTTTTTGCTATTTATTTCATGTGAATTTTATAAGCCCATTGTGCTAACAGTAATAAAAGTTGTTTTTGATAGGATTGAATTTTCACGCTTTGAGAAAAAACTATTAAAAAATCAAAAATGGCCCACTCGCAGAAAAAAACCAGTAATCAACCAATACAAAAAACAACAGGCCTGTGGGCCACATCACTCACCTAACAACAGTTCCTTGTATCATTCTATATGTTTTTAAACATTTTCCTATATATTTTTAACCCCATTTTCATTGTTTTACAATAATCTCTCTTTTTCAGAAAATTGTTGCCTTTATCTTAACAATTTAGAATCCCCTTTCAATAAGGCTGCTATTAAATTATTCCAGAGAAGAAGAAAAAAGTGTGAAAAGTTTACAAACGGATGAATGAAAGGACAACAGACAACAGGCGATCAGAAAAGCTCACATAAACCTTCGGTTCAGGTGAGCTAAAAATGTGATTTGAACAATTAAACCCTAAAACCATGTTTAAAATTTTGCCCCACTGATATTATCCCAAACCTGGATATATTGTCATAATACATGTAATAATTTTAACCATAATATAACTCAAAAGTTTGTTTCGCTCTCATAGGAAGAAAAATATAGCTTGTTCTACACCTGTTCTATTGATTTTTCTGTGAAATTTTGTCAAAAAGATTACATACTTTATTTTTTCTTCATTACATTGTATTATTATACTGCACTGTGCATGCATATAGCTTCTGGAGTGAATGGTAATGAGTTCTTCATGGTAATCTGTACCACTTCAAATATCTATCACCGATTATCAATACACCTGTAAATAAGCTTCTGTATGGAGCAGAAGTATTGTCAGGATGAAATGGCCGTGGCTTTCTGTTCAAACACTGTTAGGAGCACTTAGGGCATTATGGGATTTTTAATGGCATTCGTTCAACAAATTCAATACAATGATCAATTTATTTCAGATCTTAAAATAGATCTTTTTAAGATTACAATTCAAATTTTCTGATCAAAATAGCATGATTGAATTATAAATCATTAAAATTTATGAAATAAAATCAATAGTGCATAATCCTTTTCTAAACTGCATGGGAATATTAATAGACAAATTGAGTCATTTTGAGAATCATATTAAATGTCAGGAATATGGGCCATTCTATATACATGTATTAAAAATTATCCCTGTCTATTGCAGGTCGTACTGGATTAATTAAAGATGGTGGTTTGAGGGAAGGGGGGGGGTAATTAATATGGTATAGTATAATTAATATTAACCTTAGATTGTTTTTTCAAGTTTTGACTCGATCTCCTCCTTTTCCCTACAACAATGACTTTATAGCCATTCAAAGAAAACAAATGTTAATTGAAACAATGCCCCTGTACACATACATTTAACGTACATTCCAAAGTTTATTTTTTTACCATAACAAGTGCAGCTGTAACCTTGAACATTTAGATTGATTCTGATAGATTATATTTTTTTAGTCATTGATTAGCACTCACTGACATGAACTTGATCTTGATTTATAAAATCCCATCACCTTTTATCAATGGTATATAGAGATTTTATGTACACTTGTCAGGGGTCACATCCATATCATATCATGCATAAGATTATCTTTATAATCTTTAAGATTTTCAAAAACCATGAATTTATATAAAAGTTATAAAACATCGAGATATCTGTTGTATGAACCAATTGCATGCATGATCCCCTGAAATTATATACTTCGAAATTTGATTTTATCTAATTTGTCCAAATTCATTATTTTGTACTGGAATGCAACTGGCAAAATAAAGACCCATCTAAATCAAAAATGACAGCATCAGTCTAAATTTGAAGCTCCTTTTCAGTATATATTGAAACATCATCTATGAGAGACAGCTAGATGCCAAAGAAGGGTGAAAATACATTAATACTCTAAATCTATTTCATTTTGCAAAACATGTCCAGCATTTGCAACCAAGATTATGTTGATCAGATACTATTTTTAAAATAAACACGTACAGCAAAAGACAAGTTTGCGGCAAGAAATATAGAAACTATATACACATATGTGGTATGCTCTTCTGCAAAATATTTTTGCACATAAAAAATGGTGAAGAGAATCAACAAATTGCAACACTACAAGTAATAGATATCTATAAAGTTACTGGTATAACGTTAATACAATTATCCTCGACATAAGAGAGATTGCCTTAATTTATCATTATATGATTAACTTTTCTAAATGAAGATTGACAAGAAAAAATGCATCTGGCCAGTACCATAGATAACTGCATACATGACTGTTAAATTAATGTCCTTTGGTAGTTGTAAACAGATATTATGTAAATTAAACATATCGGGTGAAAACAATTTAAATTGGATCACAGAACCCTTGCATGTGTAAAATCCAAACAACATATTGACTTATGGTAAAATCAAAGTACTGAAATAAACAAAAATGTCTCTCACAAATTAGACACCGAGGCTGTGCAATATAAGTTAAAACATGTATCAGCATGATAAACAGTCTATGAAAAAAATATTTTTCAAAAAGCATGTTTATGTTTAGTATGAAATGTTATTTCGGGTTACCTCTCTAAATAATGTTAGTTACATATATGTCACAGAAAATACCTACATTTAATACTAGTCATGTTATATTTTTGAGTTAATTTGTAATCAGGGTCTACCAGTAAACTAATAGGTCACAGAGAGTTTATTAAAATACCACAAGTACATGCAAGGCAATTGCTAATTAGTACATGTAAGATAACCTGTAGGACATGAACTATTAATACCGTGCATACGATTTATTAAAAGTCATATGAACATTGAATGTCAGATCTAGATCATTCCTAGTTCATAGTAACATTTAACATTATATAACACCATATTTTAATTATGTTATATGTGGACATCTTTTTTCCTATAGAGAAAAGGATTGATAGTCAATATTATTTATCAATATTAATTGCATTTAAGGGAAATAAATGGTTTACACTTAAGTCCTAATATTTACAATCTATGAAGAAAATAAAATGACAATGTGTTCTCCAAAATTTGGAATAGGTCTGCCTCCCCCCCCCCCCTTCCCCTTCAAAAACAAGTCTATGTGCAGAATGAATTGAAGCTGAAGTGTATAATACTATACATGTATGATATTATAATTATGGGAATAAACTACATGTACATGTATGTAGCTTGCATTCAATAGCTTGCAAAAAACACTAAAACTGAAATAAGCATCTGATAATATCCAACTGGTTTTATTTCCTAGTTATAGCGAGGAAAGGCAACAAGCTATTCTGCCAGTAACTGGGCTGTCTTCCCAACATGGCCGAGAAGAATCAGATTTCCCATTAAATTCCCAATCAATAAACTGTCGTCTTCAATAAAAGCTCACAAACATCACATAACTATCACAGAAACTAACTGCTTCACGAAAGAAGAAATGTCAGCTCCACAGATATAATTATCCCAAGCCCTAAATGGCTTGAAAATTGTAGTACATTTATTAATACACTTGTGAAATTTTTCTGATTTGAATATTTCAGTTGCCATTCTGTGCATTCTGTGCTAAATGCATACACATGCAAGTCATTATGCATTAATTTTTTCTGATAATTCTTTATTTGCATGCAATATTCCTTCAGACTTGCATGAATCAAACAATCAACTGTATAGTCAATGTTATGTAAGTCATGCATTTAGAATAAACTGCTTCTTGATTTTGTTCTTTTTTAACCAGATTTTTGATACATATGTAGTTAAGGCACCTTTCCAAGTTTCCTTTTAAACCATATTTAGCTATATAGTAACGGTAGTTTACAAAAACCCAAAAATGAACAACAATTGGTTTCCTAAGAAATAATTATAAGCAGATATTACCGTAATACTCATTAGATGTAAGTAATATTACAGAATGATTAATACAAAATAAAATATTTCTATAAATCTCTTAATTTAGAACAAAATAGATTTCTGTAGCTTTTATGAATAGCAATAAGGTAAAGTAAGCAACTGCTTGTCAACTTAAAAATCTTAATTCAATCACCTGTCTAACAAATACCTAGCTAGATTATATATATGATTTCCAAAAAAAAATATTATCATACAAACCATTACCATGATAACTATGCACAAACATAATACTGAACTCAGTCCCTCATATATCACAGTAATGTCAGATCAATATCAGAAGTCATGCAGACAAAAAAATCTTGGGAAACAGATTATATGTAAGCAGATGGGGGAAAGTCTGGCCAAAATAGATAAAATGTAAGTATACTGCTATATGTTTGTAAGTTGTTGTGATGTGAAAACCAACAACAATCAACCCCCCACCCCCCCAACCAATTTTTGTTTAATCATATGATAGTACTGAAATCTTGTTTATACAGGACCCCATATTACCTAATTAAATGAGTTTTAATTCAACAGGACAAGTCAACTACTGCAAAGAGCACTTATATTTATATATTGATTACGTTAAGTCAAAAATACTACAGCAATGCCGCATGACATAATTATGTAAGGTAATTACTTGTGACTTACTGATTAGTTATTTTGCCCTTCCAAACACAGTTATATTCAAGCCCTTTCCAATAAAAGTTTCAATATCATTGTACAATTTCTTTACATATTAACTACCGGTAAGTATGTCGACTGGTTCAACATTACAAAATATCAATGGCTTGGAAAAGAGCATCATTGCTAGCCAATTGGCTATTCCAAGACTTAAGTCATGAAGTGTCCGAAGCCAAGTGTCCGATTCGTGAATCGGACACTTGTCTAGAAGATGGGAAAAGAGAGGGGTCTAACGCCATTTTCAGTGTGAAATATTATGATATAAAACCATTCGTGATGGGGGGGGGGGGGGGGGGGGACGTGTCATCAAAAGACATATGGATAAGCCTATCATATTTATGATATTATGAGAAAGATTTAATTTAAAAGAAAGAATTCTAAATAAATTTCATTTTGCTGCTAAATAAACGAAATCAGTCATTTTTTTTATTGTGGAATCTAGAGGTTCATAGGATATGATGCAATTTCATCAATAAAACTGAGGATTACCTGGTACATACCCATAAAAAATGAAAATGTAATTCCACATTTATAATCACAAAAGTGCCATTAAAAATTCATTTCTTCAATGGTTTTGCACACTTTAGTGTATGATCATAAGCATGATTATATGACATAAAGTAGAGATTTGCATGCATGAAGAAGTGTGTAGTGGTTTTAATTGCCAAAAATGACACGATATTGGAGAACACAAAAGCATTGTTTTAAAAATATGTGAAAACAATCAATCAAAACTCATTGATCTATATAGCCTCTGTTGAATTTGAGTTTAATGCACAGTTAAGATTAATAATTGATAAAAATGTTACTAAATTTAATATCACGCTGACAACTACATCTAAAAAAGAAGAAAGAGTAAACAAACTTCATGTCCTTCTCACTGATGTTCAATCTCATAAAACATCCAAAAGTGTAAAAAATTGTTTCACACAATCTGTGTGCAAATATAAACTTTCTAATTAAACTTTTATATCCATATAACACATGAGAATTATCCCTTGTGAATTTAGATTTCTGACATTTGATTATAATATTAACTACATGTACCGTATATGAAATTACAACAGTTACAAAAGTTTGGCACTCAAGATTTCAAATTTTTGCAATTTGATTACCAGTAAATTTCTCTTACTTTATTTAAAGAATTCAGTTTTTGTCTATAATGCACTGTTTGACTGGCTTAGGGAATTATTAGTATTTAATTCTATATAGCTAGCTTGCATAGACGTTTTCCTTGCATAAGTCACGACGAGATGCACAACATGCAGCATTATTTTGCATGATGTTTTAGTTCATTTTTTTTAATATCATTTTTCACTGGACAATAGAAAATCGAGCTATAAGGAATGGATTTGACAGCTACAAACTTATTAAAAGATTGTTAATAAATATATTTGGTTAAATTGATAATGAATATATATTTGGTTCAATTTACCCTTTTTCATCAACAACTTTGCTGTTAATAAAAAGAAAATTGTCCATGGCAAACTCAGCTAGTTACCAATTAACATATCCAAGCTCATAAATTCAGTAGCTATATTGATCAAATTCATTTCATGATTAAAACCAGATGATTTTTAATGTAATTATGTATGAAATGAATGTGACGTATGTTTTAATAATCATCAATAAATAGTAGAATTCTTTTGAAAAAGGCATGCATTCAAAGAATGCTCATGATATTATTTATATAAGTAACCAATCATCCTAATTATATGTGTCTTCGGCCAACAGTGAAATGCATTGTTACCCCCACTACCCTGACCCACAAACCCCCCCCCAAAAAAAAAAATGTTTATATAAGTTCATCTGATAAATTAAGCCTGCATGATCTTAATCAAGAGCAAGCAATCTGTCATGAAGCAGCATTGATTTTTTTTTCATCAGTTTCATTATTTGGCATTATGAGGTAATCGGTTGCATCATATAAAAGTTAATTTCAAGTTAATTTTTGTGTTTCAGCCAAGTAAGAAAATATATATGTTAACATTAACATGCATGTCAAATCAAAATTACATGTACTAATAAACTGAATTGACTAATGAGGGGCAGATAAAATAACTTATTGACTTGCTTCCAAAGTTCCTAAATATAAAACACCACTGTCCAAATTACGGCCTTAAGTGTGGTGAATTCAGAATACCATAAAGATAAATATCAAGGATAAATTGATGTCATTGGGTAATTCCATTACACTAATGTACAGATAAAGGATATTTACTTTATGAGATATTTAACTTACCTGTAATTTGTTTATATAGTGTTGAAAGAAACTAGCATATACCCGATACATGCATCTTGTACACATTCTTCCAGATGTACAGGTATATCATTCATATCAGGCAGATATATAGGAATTCAAAGTTGAAATGTCACAAATGATATGTTCTTTAAAATTATATTTATATGTCTGAAATTTGCAGCAGAACCATGTCCAGTACTTGTGAGCTGATACTTCATTCCGAAAAAAAAACAATGGTTTTGGGGGTTTCTTTTAATATGTAAAATGACTTGCATTGTTAAGATATGATACCAAACAGAACAAAAAAATCAAGGCCACCAAAACAAGGTTGGCTGAGGTTGCAGTTGCCTTCCCAATAATTTTGTAAAAAAAAATGTGGGGGGGAGGGGGGTAATTGTACAAAATTTGTTAGATATACATGTTCTATAAGGAGCTGTGATTATAGTGATCTCTGCATTCAGAGGTTATTGGAAAAGGTACATTACAAAATTTATAAACTAATGGAAATACATGTATGTGTTCATAGGAGCTGAAATTAAAACGGGTCTCTGCAGTGGAAAGGGGAAGGGTGAATTATATTGTTTACAAAGACCCGTAGTGGAATATGGATACATGTGTGAGGCCCATATAGTTAACAAGGCAATAGCTAGATTAATAATTTTATAGTAACTGCATGAACAAGAATTTTTCTCTGCCTGCATGATTATGCAAAACTAGTATTGAAGAATGAACTTATTCAGCTTTGATGATTATTGGAAAATTGATGACATTTATTTTGTAACCCATCTTATTTTGTAAGAGATACATGTTACAGATTTACTATTGCTATAAAATCCTTAAAATGCACCTTGTAAAAAAAATATAATTCTTATGAATTAAAAGGCGATTTCAATTGTTCAGGTCTTAAAGATAATACTGAATGAATTCAGAAACATTTTTATTTAATAGACATGCTGCATTGCAAATATATACCCTGCCATTCATTGTCTACAAAGTCATGTACCTTTTCCGAAAGGAAAACATACCCCCTCTCTTCTCTTTTGCTTCTACAGCATTCAATCTAACCCCCATTCCCCAATGCACCCTGTAAACTTAAGGATCAAGCAGTGATTTGTCTATATAGCCCTTAGCGCCTCAATGTTGAATTCCTTCCTGAGCCTGTAAGGATAGATGAAATAATTTTCATCTGCCATATTATATATCATGTATGCGATATATGCATGAAGTATCAGCTGAACATAGTGAGTGACAAACGAGTACTATTTTAACCATAAAGACAGTCCGATCCGCCGACTACGTACACCAGATATGTTTGAATGGTACAGAGTTTTCAAGAGAAAAAAATCAACTGTACTTTTGAAACATATACATATTTCATGCTGCACTTTAATCTATATGTTTAGTGCAGTGGCAGAGAACTTACCATTCTCACAAAAGCACCACAGCACCATGGCCAGTATCACACCGACTCTTGTTTTGATTTCACTGTAGATTTCACTGTCAATCACTTTAAATCGGCTACGAAAAGAGCAGTGTTATTAAGTTTATATACTGCCCGTAATGTAATATAGTAATGTCCATAAAATGCTATTGACATTTTATGGCTAAATTGCCTTTAGCTGGGTCATTTGGGAATATAGATTTCATACTGAATTCACATGGGATGTTCGCATCAGCAACTACGTCATAAAACCAAACACTGACCAACTTATTTCCGGATAATATTTTTATCACGATAAAAATTATCATGTAGTTGTCTTTTCTTGAGCATTTTTATTCAGTAATACACACATTGAAATCGAAGTCAATTGCTCCCAAATAATAACGAATGTTTTTAGAAATAATCATGAGAAATTTTCTTTTAAAAATAAAGCCGCTAAATTCCAAAGCTGAACAAAAAATTGATTGATGTTTAAATGGCATGTGCAGCATTTGTATTCACACATGTTCAAATGATAGGGTTTTATTTCCCCCGCAATGATTAGCTTAGTTCTGCAGAATCAGTCACCCAGCCTCTCTCTCTCTCTCTCTCTCTCTCTCTCTCTCCAGATAAAATAAGAAAGAATAGTTCTAGAACGACACACCGTCTTGCCTTCAACTTACGCAGTGATAAGCGCACTATGTATGAAAGAAGGAGGAAACCCTATGCTTTATAGAATAGCCCTGTAATATATATACATCATCGCTCCAGCTATGTATTCTTTTATATTGATGATATATCAGTCAGTTGATATGAATCTGTCGGAGGATTGCAGATTATTAGGAAAAACTGAAGAGAAGAAGTAAAGCAATGTAACAAAAGACTTTGTTTTCCAACCCATCACAAATTGAAAGATTCAAGGAAAACGTTCGTCTGTGGGATTTGGCAGTAGTTAAGCAACAAGACAGAACCTTGGGATGATAAATATCTTTTCATTTTAACAGTTCTGAGTCATGTTTGTGTGCAAGCAGTTCGCTTGTTTGAAACAAAAACGGGGTTTTGTATACACAAAGCACAGGGTAAGACTGAAAATCTTTCGAGTATACGTGTGTGCGTACACAGTACATGTACTAGATAAGGTGAGAGAGAGAGAGAGAGAGAGAGAGAGAGAGAGAGAGAGAGAGAGAGATTGCCATATTTTATCAACAGGGAATTCAGAATCAGTATCCGAAACTTCACTGATCATGATGTTTCTAACGGACTGTGATCTGTATTTTGCAAAGACCAAATTCGATGATTTCCGTGGATATGGTATATGCACTGTTCATAAAAATGATAGTACATATATATATATCGCAGGTTGATGGATCCTTCGTTTAGTATCGATCAATCAGATACCACTTTTATAATTAGAAACTCTGTGAACAAGAAAGCAGTGACTATGCCGCAGTGCCAGTTACACTTCCTGACGTCAGTCTTCTACGGTTGACGTCTTGAATTTGAACATAAAGGTTACAAGCACACGTACATAGTAAAAGTTAAAAAAAATCTCTGAATCAGACCTTACGTGGTACATTGCCACATAGATATACCTATTAATAATGTAGTTCAAAACTAGCAGTAAAAATCCGTAAAAGCGTATTGGGGTTAAAAAGATATTTTTTGGTTTCTCTCGTTATTTTTGCAGTTGATAATTGATTGGTATTTCAAGACGGTTTTGCAACGACTGCGAAAATGATCAGCAATACTATGGAAAACTAATTTCTAATCCTTGCCTTGGATTTATATTAGATGTCCTCGATCCTGTGTCAAGTCATCTACCCTTCACTTAATCGTTAATACTTTACGACGGCTAGACAAGAAGAACGCCTTCTTGACAGACAACGAAAGGATAAATAAGTTATTAACCATCCGTTGGTACACTCGTACTTGATAATCACTTGTGTTTTTCCCGTACAAATCGTATTATGTAAGATATATAAATCTTAACATAAATGTCACAATGGCTAATTGAAAACCTCTTTAGGAACTTATTTTGACTCTGATATACACGTACATGAGTACCTGATATATATACGTACGCAAAATAATATTCCAGTCATGTAAATCAGGGACTGGGTGCTGGTGGGTTGGACACGTACCTCATACCTATTTGGGCTATGTCCAGTATGCCCAAATATACACGTATTCACGCTAAAACATTAGCTCTGTAACTACATGTGTATTACCATGCAGAAGTACATCCTAACCAGTCGTTGGACTTATGCAGTACCTTGAAGAACAATACACAGACCAGTGGCTGACCATTCGGAAGTGTCCACAGGTACTCGTCTGACCACCATGCAAAATATTACAGCCCCACACCGAACACTTGTATAGTTTGTTCAATATCTACATCATATTATTGCTCCAAAGACAAGTAAAGTAAGCTATACATAGTGTTTAGCCCTTGTAGGTGGTCTTTTATTCTCTCTATATGGTTGACTGGTGGAAACCCTTACCTTGTCTTGATTTTTGTCTTTGATTTTAGGACCATTCGAACACGTACCTTTTTATAGACCAGGTAGTTGGGGTTATCCTCGGGATTGATCTGACCGTTTCCAAACATAACCGAGGTCAGGGTGTTTGGCAGGGACTCAGTCCGCTGTTTGTAGAGAGGTCTGCTTGAAGTCAACGCCATTGTCGATTTTTTTGATGGACCCACAGGGCGCTTCAAATTGGACACTACTACACGCTCTCTCTAAAAAGAGAGACTCTAATTTCACATGTATATCAACAAAGAACAGCCTCTCTGAATTGCACTTGCTTGAAAAATCATTTTTCCCGATTCATCTTCAACACAGTGCTTTTTTTCCTCCGTTTGCGTATTGAGCACTCTCTCGTTTTGGACATTCACTTTATTCGATCAATAAGCTGGATGTGTTGGCTTACATATCAAGTGTACACTAACTGTAATAATACCGTAGATATTGCCAATATGATCCACACTTTGAAATCTTTTTCTGACGTCCGTGGGATATAAACCCGGGTTGATTTTTCTTCTCTTTTACAATTTTCACCAATGTGCAAATTATCAACCTGAAAAGTGGATGCCGTTTAACGCATTTCCTTCCGATTTTGTATTGAACTCACAGGATGGGAAAAATATAATGCCTATCTGTTTAAACACCATGCGATATTCCACGATCATTCAGAATACAGATATAGCTTGAATTCGCAATTTCACACTACTGACAGAGTGTTTTTTACCAATTCATTTTCTTTATAGCGTTCATCTTTTCAGATTTTTTCTTCTTGTTTCTTTATCTCTGTTTTCTTCCTCTTCTTCTCTTTTAATTGATTGATCTGGAAACAAGATATTTCAAATAGAATTCCTTGCAATTAAACTCGATTTCCATCTCCACAGAAACATAAGGCATCTTGTTCGATGCTTTATTCTAGGCTGTGTTTAAAAGTTACCATCGAACTTTTTAAATCATTTTCTCCACACCGATTCACTTCAGCAGCAGCAACTTGAAGTTCAACAAAGGCTTATCGGTCGGTAAATACATTTTCTGTTTTCAGCATTTTAAAAAACAGACACCTTTATGTACACAAGAATTTTAATTACCAGTTTTCCCGATTAAAAAAATGATTTGAATCAATTATTTCAAGCCTTGAGCAAATACATTCCGCACTCAGTGGCTGCATTGTCACATAAACTTCAGCACGGTCTTGAGGTTTCATATAGGACCACAATCAATAGGCGAGTAAAGCAATATGGTCGCATTCGATTTATTCAGACTAGAATCAGAAGAAAGTAAAAAAAAAAAGTACAAATCTTCTGTTTATCACTAGCGCGCGAGCGAGCGAGAGACCCCCTTCTATAACGTTCTGCTCCAGAGCCAGGCTTTATAGATTGACTGCTACAAGCCTTCGCGTACTAATCAAATCCTGTTTCAACAAAACAAAATACACACACGAATAAGCCTGGGCACCATATCACTGTAGACTGTATCAAAATATTTCATCACACAGTGGTCAACGAATTCATCAAGCTGCAGGCTTGAGTCGGGGTCTCGATCCACCGCATGCTCAAGTTCCTCGTACGCGCCATTTTGAATATCATAAACATATTGAATGGTTTTGCCGAGTCGATCGATACGCAGACGAGAACAACCAGGAAAACAGCGCGTAAACAGACAAGAGGAGAAGTGATGCTGCCTAGGCGAGAGAATATCATGTGGCGGCAAGTTGTTTAGATTTAATTTACAGAACAGAGGCTGCATGTGTACAAAGAGGTTGTCAGGTAATAAAAAGGATTCTACACTACAAATGACCAAACACGATCTTTATCTCGCAGACGAAGCGAGTTCACCAGTTGCTGATGTACATATCATACCTATGAACAGTCTGATGAATACCAAGTTGTTGGGTTTTTGTTTTTTTTTTTACATTTTTTTAAAAATTTGTTTAATTAATGATAATCTACCACAATGCCTCGCATCGCATCTAAAGCTTTGGTCACCCACAATACAAATATTTATGATACATATGTGTAGAAGTAAACTTGGCCAAAAGGGCGAGGAAGCTTTTATTATCATTGCATATAAATGATCAACCTTGGGCGTTCCGGATTACAATAATCCGATCCAGAGCTACTTAGTGTTGATCTTCTGTATGTAATGAAAAGATAAAACAATGATTTATCGTTTGAAAACATTGCCAATTTTGAAGGAGAAATGGATGAATATGATGCACTGGTAACAAGCGAAAGGATTAAAAACATTTCTAGAATATTTATTTTCTAAAGATAAATTGAACACTATAAATGTAACAAAGCACAGGACAGAGACTAGTAGCATATGTACATGAACTATTCTTGATATAGTTGTAATGGTACCCCCTAATCTATGCAAAAATCAAGACATCGTATTTTCCGACTCTAAAGAAACAGCGCGTATAATAAAAGTACACAGTTTTCACAATTAAATATTTAAAAGTTCTTAGTGCGAAAGATGCTTTGCATAAATTTTAAAGTTTGTCGATTTAATTTTTAATCAGTAGTCAGTTTCACTTTTCTTTTAAATCCATATCTCTATTCTTTTTTTTGCAAAATATTTTATGATTTAGATATTTTAAGTGCATGCAAAATCGGCAAATTAGACAATATCTTTCTATATTTCGTCACGCACTAAACATGATGAAATGACTGGAATCTACCAATCGTTTTATATACAACGATTTTTCATCTAATATATACAATTTTTTTATTATCTGATGAGTGCAAGAAGTTCATATATCTGGGATTCGTGCGATTATTTTAATTGAGGAGAAAAGATACAGCGATTTTTTTTTTTGGCATTTATTAGGTAAATTTTATCACTGATCATTTGCAAAATTGACATAATATAATGTGTAAACATTTACTATTCATTAATCAATCTTTCAACGAACGTGTTTATTCTTTTCAGTACAGATTGAAAAACTTTGAGTAATTTGTAAGGCTTCAAAATCAAATACATGATTGGCACTTAAGCCGTCATTGTGTAACTAATGCATGTACTCAGTAAGACTACAGCTTGTTGAATATTCTTAAGATCTGTTATGTACTAATTTACAACATGAAACAAATCATTTCCCGCAGTAAATTCTCTAGCTGTTGTAAACCTATTTGAAATTGAAGCTTCGGATGTGAAAGCTACATATACACTTGTCAAAAATGTTTTGTACCATGGAGCAATTAATTTTAATGAAATTGTGTCATGCTGCCTATAAGCTTGGAAAAATCTGGCCAGATTTTAGGAGATTTGATGCGTAGTGTCTACACCCCCACCCACTTTCAAGAATAAATTTGAGATCAGGCAAAATTTTAATGACTCGATTTAAAATTACTTGCGGACGATCTCAACAGTACTACTGCTGATATTACAAATACAGTATCGATGGGGGGAAAGTCTAATATCTACACTAATCAATCCCAGTGCTTGGTCTGGCAACCAAAGCTGGCAAGCTGCGGTCCCTCGTCGGCGCTTAGCACTGTATCATATACACGGGTTTGATTTTTTTGCATCCTCGGACTCGATTGGAATAACGATTGTGAGCTGTTTCTTGCTTTGCATGGTCATCCAGAGATTCCAAGAACATCCGGGCTCTCAGGAAGTTACATCCTGGAGAATGGTTCTACATTTAGTTACACAATGAAGTATGAAAATTTCTCAAAATTTAGGCGGGGGGGGGGGGGGGGGGGGTTGTTGGTATTGTGTAAAGAATAAACTGTAAAACAAGACTAGTATGATATTAAATTGAGTATCGCTTTTAAAGACATCGGTGAAATTAAATATATCTCTACATGACAGGTATACTTTTCGCAGAAGTCCTAAACTCGTGATGAACATCTAAATTGTCACGTACTCAAAGCGAAAAGGTTTATCTTTTTTATGTGATATAAGATATCTATATATGATGATTAATATCTGATTTATTAGTTTACTTGCAAAGGTTGACTTTTTTCATTGATGAATTCATATTTTATTTTAGAAAACCTGTATGGTACTATTATTTATTCCCATTATGTATTTAAAATAGAATATTTTGAGTAACGCATCAAAGAGAAATAAGCCAACTCGGATTGAGGCTAATATAAGAATTACTGCGCTTGTGTTATACGAGAATACTATGTGGCTATAACGTAAGTTAACAATTTCTCAATTAAAGCTTGATTTAAACTGATTTAGCACATGTTTTTGAGGTAATGTTTCGTCATAGTAGAGTAGTAATTTGACTTTTGAAACGTTTTTAAAGTAAAATAATGATTTCTTTCGGCAATATTTCAATACCAAAGATTTATGAAACAATGGATCACAAAACAAAAGATATACGAAGTTTGCATTGTCAAGTATTATCAAAAACATCAGAATTAACATGACAAATAACCATTGGATAAAGTTACAAATCTGCTTTCATTTATTTACATGAAAGAGCAAAAAGATCGTTACCCCTTTTTACAAAAATTATTTTCTTTTCAAATTTGAAAACAATTATTGTTAAATGTTATGCATTGTAGCAACCTCTAATGATACAACGTCCACTAATGATATACAGACGATACATGTAATTAAGTCAACAGAATAGTCAAACAATTTCAAACTTGCAGTGTTCATGTACCTGTAAGGTTTGAGTTTTATTGGAAACTAAAATAGACCAACTACTTGTACGTATCGATTTGAATATAAGCACTTGCACACACACACACCGGCAGACAAATTGAAGGAAATGAAAAGCGTTATTTACATTAGTTTTTAATAAGAAATAAAAAAAAAAAAACTTTTATAATATTTATGCTATAATATTTACTGTAATACGTGTCTATAATCAATTCGATCATGTGATCGTCTGCATTAGAATATACGAAGAATTTTTTTTAAAGTGTAAAGTATTTTTATCATATCGAATTAGAAAATAAAACGAAAAATTCGAGTAAAAGAATATCAATAGATATTCATGCGTTGCATTAAAACGCACAATTGATGAAAAAAATAAGCTTCTGTGCTTTCTGGTTCATGATTTTGCATGAAGATTTCAAGCACTGCAGAAAAAAACCACATAACCCCAATTAGAGTCAACCGAGCAAACATTTTTACTGTTTATATTTTATCTCTCTATAAATAACTTATCATTTGTCTTTACGAAATAAGTAAAATTGCTTAAATTATCGTTGTCGATGGGTAAAAGACAATTCTTTCATATTGATTCGTTTGACGTCAGTCCACGTGGTCAGTGCCCTCGATGATAACACGTCTCGATCTCTCAAGAGATAACTCAATTATTGCTTATCACAAAACTATAAAAAGAAGAAATTATATAATATAAACTTTATTAATAATAGGCAATTTTAAAGAACGCATAAATAAACTGCCAGATGAATTTAACACTGATCTAAAATGTCTTAAAATTTTCAAGTAAAACGTATTTTCATTGACGCAGTCTGATGACATTATACATGTATTGTTCAACACACGAATTTGAAAAAAAAACTACCCTAAAATTAGAGATATATCCTCTATTCGCCAGGAATATCCTTAACATAAAAAATCAAAGTACTGAAGAACTGACGGGAGTTGATTTTGTCGATGTTTTTCTATTTTAAAAATCAATGATATGTTATTTTGCATGACAAGTACATGTAGTTTCTAATTTGAATTACGCACATTTTTATAAATGAATTTTTGTACTTTTTCGACAAGAATGTCGAGAAACCCCCATATGAATCATGTTAAATAATATTTCAAGATAAAATTAATTCAATCAAACTATGTATCAGTAATTATAGAAATATTTCTCGAAAATTGTATGGATCCAAGCAATATTGAACTCTAGTCTCGTTCAACCAAACGCTCGGCTGACACCGTAAATCTCCGACAAGGATTTACGGAGACAGCCGAGCGTCGAGTTGAACGAGACTATATTGAACTCTGGCGCAGGAATACATACGACTACAAAAAATATTGAAATTGTTCGTACCATTTAAAATCTGACTATTTTCAAGGTATTTATAAATAAGTTTCCTTGAAAAACAATGCTTTAGCATACATTACATCGAATTTATCAATTATTTCCAAGAACTAAGGCTTGTCAGCAGCAATGATTTGTGCTGAGGTCCAAACACTGTTTCACTTTCGGTTTGTCTGAGTACTGCATAGGAGAGTTGATTAAAATCAACTCCCAAAAACCACGGTCAGTATCACTTCTTTTATCTGTCATGTCCTCAACTTTCATGAAATGTCAGCTTGTGCTGCATTTTTGCAAAAAGAGTGCCCGTTGCTATTACATATCTAACAATTAAAACTTTCGTAAGTCCAAATATTTCCTTCGCAACAACAGCTTCTGCTTGAATGAATTTGATATAAAAGTTAAGCCTGTTTTTAGCAAAACGCAACAAAGAATAGTTCCTACAGTTGTATAGTACATGCAGTTGCTTTTCAAAATCATTGTAAGCAGTTGTTGTACCCAATTTCAACCTTGTTATCAACTGCTTTAAAAGGAGCATCTATGATATAAAAAATAAAAAAATAATCTTTCGAAAATTATCACTGGTTTCAATAGAAACACTCTTTTTATTTCTTTAGTTTTTGCCCCCCTCCCCCACCAGTGTTTTTCCTTTATAATTTGTAAATTGACAATTTAGTTAATTTGATATTTAAGATGACAAACTATTAGTTACACTGATTTCCTATATAACTTTAAAGATTGCTAAGATTTATCATTTTTCTATCTTTAGTCTCTGTTACCTAGCAACAGTTGCCCTTAGCAACCAATTATACCTTCTTGCTTCTTATTACAACAATGTGTTTCACTGAATGCGGAATTTAAAAATAGAAAAGGGCCTATGTGTGCCGGTACCCTTTATACAATTTTTTTTCCTTAGAATTTATCTTGGGTTGTCTTTTCGTGTTAATTCTACTGCAGAGGTCCCCTGTTTCCCATATAGAATAAGCAAATAATGAGACATTATATAAATAGTGCCTGTTTGGGAGGGTAACAGTTGAAATTGAAACCCCGAGAAAACCATTGTCAACCGACGCGAAGCGGAGGTTGACAATGGTTTTCTCGGGGTGTCAATTTCAACTGTTATCCTCCCAAACAGGCACTATTTATTTTGTTATACTGAATGTCTTAATTTAAGAAATTTTACTGCTTTTATATAGGAATAACGTGAATTCTACAGCGAACCGTACGCGCATAATTTTCGCGCATGTAACATTTTTTAATGTTACCCGTTGCTAAGTGCGTTGCTAACGCTGAGGGTAATAGAAAATATTATTAACTGCGTCTTAACCAATCAGATTTCAATATTTAACATGAAAGTATAACAAACACAATTTTAAGTGCTAAAAGTCGGGTCGAATGCCATCGCTATTTTTATTTTACATAATTTATATTAAGAAAAAAATCAAGAATCACAATACTTATACGGAAGCGTATGTGTGCCACATTGTATTTTTTTTCTTTAAAATTTACACTTTTAAAAAGAGGAAATCGGAGTGCCCGGAGAAAACCCACGTGTCCATGCGGGCGACCACACAACCACTGTTGATCACGTGGATCGAACTCGGGTCGCAGCAGTGATAAGCGAGTGTATATTGTCCACTACGCTAGTTGGACACATAAACTTAGTGTTGTATATGTCTGAACTAGAATTTTTCATTTAAATACATGTATATAAGGTTGTAACGTTTCAATGCATTCAGTATCAAATATCAAATATCTAAAAAAAAATTAATCAAATACATGAATATAAATATAACAGTATACATTATATTACAGGCAAACTGTGCATAAACCCATACATGAAGTTGTATATGTCTGAACGAGAAATTTTCATGTAAATATATAAGATTAAAACTTTTCAATGTATACAGTATCAGATATCAAATATCAACATAATTTTGAATCAAATAAATGTTATCTTAATATGAAAAACAAGAGGGTGTCGTTTATTAACGGTGTCGTAAATGCAGGATTAGAAAGAGACAATTAAGATAAAAACAAAGCCTTGGAATTTGTATCTATACGGCGTTCATAAAAATCACTAATCAAAAGAAATTCGTCTGAAATTGAAAGTTTTATCGTAATAACAACAGAATATTAAAGTTAGAAATTCCAAGATTAAAGTTGGGAAAATCAACTTTAATTCCATCTCTAAAGTTTAAATCCAACTTTAAAGTTGAAAAAATCAACTTTAAAGTTGGAAATTCCAAGATTAAAGTTGGAAATTCCAACTTTAAAGTTTGAAATATCAACTTTAAAGTTGGAATTTTTAAATAAAAATAAATTTACAATGTGGCACTATTACGCTTCCGTAAATACTACATATATCATATATCATCATATTGCTGTTCATGTGTTCAAGCATAGCGACTTCATATTTTCGAAATTCTTATCACGGTTTTACACGGTGATCCAGAAGTTCTGTCACCATTTTTAAAAACATTGTATGCATTGTATTTAATTGAGGCATCAAAACTAAATTTTAAAAACAGTTTCGTGCACTGTAGGCATGTGACATATGCAAGCCTTACGCTGCAGATTATTCCTCATTAAATACTATATCTAAAAACTTAACAAGTTTATGACTGTTATAATAAAGATTTCGTGAATCGGCCCGTAACATATATATGTAAATGTATATAAAAACTTATATAGTACTAGCGTGCTTTCAAGGTGATTAGTTGTTCTTCAGAGAGTATTTGCAGCTGACCGGCAATGATAACGAGTCACTTGACGTGAATACCAGGGCGACCCAGACATTGCTTCACATTTGTTGACAACGAGATAGTATTTACCTGAGTCCTCGTGAACCTAGAAGTTTTAAAATTCTGAAGACAATTTGTTTACATCGTCACTTCTAGACATTTTAACCTTTTCTTTTAAGCTCCAGTTGCAGTATTTAAACTATTATAACATATCTATAAACCCGTAACAGGACCTCTGATGTAAAATCCCCTGTTGTACTACTTACGTTTGTGTAAGGGAAATAATATTAAACAAATAAAAACAAATGTAAAGTAAAATCTTTTTAAAGAAAATAATACGCCGTATTTATG
This sequence comes from Magallana gigas, assembly GCF_963853765.1. Taxonomy (NCBI): domain Eukaryota; kingdom Metazoa; phylum Mollusca; class Bivalvia; order Ostreida; family Ostreidae; genus Magallana; species Magallana gigas. Next base: position 21,934,820 of record NC_088858.1, on the reverse strand, counting down.
GATCCATTTCTTAATACCAAAATATAATAATTGATACCAAAAAAAACACCAAATTACAAATAAATCTCCATAATTACTATTTTTATCTTTTATCGATTGGTTCGGAAACAATTGCCAAGTTAACTGGTTTTTGTTTTACATTGTAAATAAATGATAAAATTAGTAACGCGTGTTTGAACTTTACAATATGTTGACCTGTATACTGCATATATATTGCTCTCGTCCCAACCAAGTCTTCATAACAACGGAACGATTTTGGCTTACAAAGTTGAACAACTTTGTTATCTCGTCTTTGATACTGTCTTTAGGACGGTCCACACGTCCCAGATTTCAACAGTAGGTAAGCTGCACGCCATCGACGATGTACGGACTTGTTGCTCTCTTGGTTGTGATCGGTGCTGCTGTTGCACAGGTGCCTCAGCCTTGCCGTAAGTTATATAAGTAAAAGATTGTACTTACCCCATGTTGCATCTAGCTCAAAAAAGATATAAACTGCAACTTTGTCATCTTCTTGTTTCCCAAAATATTTCCGATTTTCCTTAAAATTTAGAGCATATGTCATTCTTCAATTTCGAAAATATGTTAAAGTGAGCATTCTATTTGATTTCTTTTACCAGTTACTGTCAATTTTTAATGAAAGTCTTATTATAATAAAAGGCTTGCTCTACCCTAGTTTCGATTTTTTTCTTTTGTCATCATGTCAGTGTGTTGAAGGAAACTGACACGATAAACAATGAATTTATTGTTGTATATTTTTCAGATTCCCCTCCTCAATGGGAATGTAGAGAAATAAAGGTAATTTTTTTAGCATTTTCTTTAACGTCAAAAGTCTTGAAGTACATGTTGACTAGTAATTTCTATTTTCATAGATATAACAATAATTGCTTTAATGACCCAAAATTCAATTGACAATTTTATTTAAAAAGAAAACCACAAAAAGTACTAAAACAGGAGAGAAAATTTGTAATATTCTTGTTTAACTTTTCTGTACTACCTTCTGTGTGTCATTACAGGTTGACCCTCAGCAGAAATTCTTGGAGCGCCGTCGTCTTGTCTACGATGCTACAAACAGACGTGAAAGAAGGTTAGAAGAAATCGAAATTGGATCTGACAAGAGCTATTATGATCAACTTATTCTATGGAACGAGGTACATTTATACATTTTAAGCCGAATTTATTTAAGAAATCAATATATTTGCTGTTTTGTTTATTTTGATACTTTTCAGAACTAATTCAAGAATTAAAACGTTTTATGAAATCTGACTTATTTAAAGAAAAAAAAGAAAATCGTTGACAACAATGTAAAGAAAAGATAAATGTACAATGTTAAAAAGTCTGCATTCAACCCCTTTGTTACTCTCTGCATTTATAGAACAAAATGTATCAAGTGGACCTCAAGACAAGGAAATGTAACGTAACTGTTCCATACCGACCATTTTTTCAACGTGGAACTTTCCCGGGAGAGAAGTTTGATTACGAGGGTGTAATTGGAGGAGCTGGCCTTCCTAACGAACACGTGACCATTCAGCAGTTTTCAATGAATACCACCGGTGGTAGGTTAAAAGACCACTAGTATTATATGGTAGAGCCAAGCTAAAAAAATTATAAGTCATCTTTTATTTGAATTTTAAAATACTTGGAATTGAATGAAAATTACAACTACCATAAGTTCAAAGACAAATATGGTATATGTTGTGAAAGTACACAGTTTCTATAAATATATTGGTTACTAGTATATGAAGAAGCCAATTTATTATATCGTATCATTTTATATGTACCACATGGTAAATGTACATTGTATATTATCTTTTCAGTAAAACATTCAGCGTAGTCAATTTTTTTCAACTTCAGCTAAATCACATACACTGGGTATTCACTTTTCAATGCATAAAAATTTCGTTAACACAGATAATCAGATTAAGCAAGACCTCAGTATCTCAGAGCATATTTTGTACTTGATGCTATCAAGCCACCAACTTTACCTTAATACATGTACGCCTTTCTGTTTCAGAATACCGTGCTTCTATCGTGTCGTCTCCTGACTGTGTTCCTATCACAAACATCCACATCACTACCAAATATGGGTTTGAGCAATCTAAGTAAGAAAACTCAGATTACTATTGTCATCTTTTTTTTATACCACCACCCCAAATATGACAACCTTCATCGAACTCGGTTGTTGTTTAATTTCCCCCCCCCCTTTTTGGAATTTTTTTCTCTTTATTTTGTTTGATTTTTTTACTTTGTCGTTTGGGTATTGTTGTCATTTTTTTCATTTATTTTACACGTCTCAAAGTGTTGCTAAGATTTTTCTGTACTCAATAATTATATAAACACAAATTCTAGATCAAGTTTTGAGTGTCATATAGAAAACGCATTAGCATACAGTGATTGAAAATAATTTACATGTTATAAAAACAGTTAAATGGTTTATGATTAAGGTATACATGTATTAATCATTTCTTTATTTTTATTTTTTTCAGTTATTATGACATAAGTGTCGGAATAACCGATCCAATGGCGTTTATACCACCCAAAGAGTGCAACAGCTCGTAAAGACATACACAGTTTTATACTTTTTACAATAAAATTTCATAAAACTTCTGTTAATGTTTGTTGGGGGGTTTTTTTCAGTGAAAGATTTTACTAAGAAGTTATTAATTTACTTCAAAAAAATCTGCTACTAGAAAGAAAGAGCAATGATCCACATGTACATGTATAACATGCAAAACGTATGGTATCTATTAATATGTAGAGTGACATCAAGTACCTTAAGTAAATACATGTATATCCCTTTACGTACAATGATTGTTATTACATTATACTATTGTGTCTTATAACTGAAGAATTTGTAAGAGAAACTGATTGATCGTAATTTACATTGTCTTCCAAATAAGACTAGTAAGAGCCATATATTGAAAAAAAAATCGCTGTTCTTTATTTGTAACATACTACAACGTCTTCAGAAGTGCTTGCCACAATATACTTTTAGATAATGTAGGAAATGTTGAAATGTTACTTTTTACACATGACGTAAAGCTTACAAGTTAGAACAGTATACCGTGCACTTAATTAATCAAACACAACACTGGCTGGGGATGGGATACCGGAAGTTCTGTTATCAAAACCCCGAAAGGATGCATCCATTTTTGTTCAGGAATTATCCTGAGGGAAAGCTTTCCGACAAGAATTTATGGAAAAGAGAACACACAATAGTTATAGTTGCTTAAGAGAAATCAATCTACAGAAAAATAAATGCCTAAATTTTTTTGATAGTGCATCTGATATTTTTTGGTTTTGTTTAAACCAAAATTGGTCCAACCCTGAACATGTCAAATATATGTGTTTCCTGTTTTTTATATATATATATATATATATATATATATATATATATATATATATATATATATATATATATATATATATATATATATATATATATAAAACATAGGATTGGCAAGCTTGTAACTGTAGTAAATCTGCAGTCGTCAGATACATGAACATTAGCTCATAACCATATTGGTTTTTTTCATCGAATATTTGAAACAGAATTTCAGGACTTTTTATACGTTTACTCCGGTATTTTTTTTATACCTTTTTTTAAATACTGAATCAAGTTGCAAAAATCCACTCTTAAACAGAATTCCTTATTTGACCTTTTTAAAATAAAGATACTGGTATGTATTTCTAACTGTTATTTTCCTGCTTTAGCACTTTGCTCGACGATGATCTTTTATTTTAAACATGTACCTATATATGAAATACACATTATCAGAGATAATCTTGAATACTAGCATATATCTATCTCTCTCTGAAACGTTCGGATTAAATACCATACACTGATAAATATTCCCCGATCTACCACAATGTTTCTTCCATTCACAATCAGCCTTTTGGTCGGCCAAATTATCTGCCAGGATCCTAAACCATGCAGTAAGTACGGAAGGTCATCACAATTTGAGATTTGATATAACCCGTTGTTTAATTTTCTCGATATCTTTTATTTTTTTCGATATTAAGTTTTAGTTTGTAAATTTTTTCAGCATCGCCTGTCACGTGGGAATGCAATGAGATTAAAGTAAGTAGACGACCTGAACAATATCTTGTTTTCGTGCGACTGAACACTTAGACTACACGTAGTTTATTGATAGTGATGATAGTATCAAAGCCATGCATATACAGCTGTATAAGGTTTAAATAAATCTAATACGTAATCACTTTCTATCTTTCATCTCCCCATTATCCAAAAAACAACCCAAAAAAGGAATAAGCTGCATTGCAATAAAAATGGGTCACACTTGGATTGTACTTATCTCTTAACAAACATCTTATCTTCAATAAGAGAGAATCCTGCAAAATGATCTGTACATGTATTTATTTGAAGATCGACCCTGCTCGGAATTACGTACAGCGTCGCCGGTTATCTTACGATGCAAGGAACAGAAGAGAAAGAAGGGTCGAAACTGTCGAGAAGGGTAGCAACAAAACTTTCTACGATGAACTTATTCTATGGAACGAGGTATACTTTTGGGGTTAATTAGTACGTGCAAAGTACCAGTTTTCATATTTTTATTTTCCGAATAATCGATGCATATATTATAGAATATCAATGCATGTATACCAGTAAAAATATTTAACTTTTTTGCAAAATTTACCGCTTTTTAGAATAAGATGTACAAACTCGACCTGAAAACCAGGATTTGCAATACCACAGTTCCACATCGAGGCTGGATTCCACGTGGTACACATCCGGGTGACAAATTCCTGAGCACAAATTTAGTTGGGGCATCTGGATATCCGAAAGAAAAACTTACTGTTTTACAATTTGTTTCGAACAAAACAGACGGTAAATTTATCAATGAATTCATTATCCGTCCATTAATAATGTACATGTATATTTCTTTTGGTAGTGACACGGTAACGTACAAAACACCGATTTACCAAATGTAGTATTTATGCAAAATATCCCCACTTATATATTATAATTAAAAGATCCACTCTTACTTATTGCATTTTTTTTTTCATTATAATATCAAATTCAATTTTATTTTCTTGCGGTATTATGCTCAATGGTACATTTAGTAATCAATGAATGACACAATAATGTAAAACCTATATACGTCGTTAACTTATGATTCCGATTGAACTTTCAACTTTTTCGGGGTTTTATGTCTTTTATAAAACCGTTTTCATTTCATTTCAGGGATGAAACATACAATTGTATCATCTCCAGACTGCATTCCCATAAGAACTACAATTTTCAGGGAACAAGAAATTGAAATTTCTACGTAAATATTTAATTAAACTGTTTATTACTTTGAAAATTGTTCAAAAGCCGAGATGCTTTAATAGGGTGGACCCAAGTGCACTACCAGTTGTCTCCAAGTTCAATAAAAAAGCTGGGATGACTTCCCACATCATGGAAGAGTGGTTAAAGTCTGTCAACAGAAAAAAAGGTCCGCCAGAAAAGGAAAATTTTACTTTTTCTTGACGATGCACCATCACACCTGAAAATAAACCTGTCTAACATTAAACTTCAGTTTGTTTTTCCCAACAAACACTACAACACAATTACAGCAAATGGACCAAGGAATAATTCAAACCCTCAAACTGAAATTTAGAAACTTAAGAAAATGGTTCGTGAAATGGATCACAGCTCCAAATGTGGATCAGAAATCCTGAAAAATATTTCTCTGCTGGATGCAATCTACTGGATTGACAGACGTTGGAAAGAAGTTGAAACGTCAACTATAGTGAAGTGTTATAAAAAATGCGGTTTTGTTGATTTGCAAAATGACAACCTTCCAACAACTGAAGTGGATGTGAATGATGGTGGTGATGATGATGATGATGATGATGATGATGATAATGATGATGATGTCCCACTTGCTGTCCTACAGCTGTCAAGGGAACTTTTCGGTTGTGAATTCCTAGAGTTAGTCAAGATGGACGCGAACATGTGACAATCAAGAAAGGGACTGGGACAAGCCAACTTCAGAGATAATAGAGGAAATGAATGAGAAGGAGATGAGGATTATGAGGAAGAAGAGAGTGAGGAGTGTGAATCTGTTATTTGTCGGGAAAAGTTCTGCAAGAATTTGGCAGAAATGAAAGTTTATGCAAAAGTTCATGGCCATGCTCAAATTTTAAATAAACTTAGTTATTGATGATATGATAACAGAAGTGCAAGTCAAGAGTGCAGACAAAACTAAGTGACTTTTTCAAAAATTAAAAAAAAAATTAAAAATTGCCTGCACAATTCTTTGTTTTGTAATTGCACTGAATGTAATTTGTAAATGCATGTATAATAAATGCTATTAAAATCCAAACAGTTACTTTATTCATTATTTTGATCAGTATGCTAAATTGCGAGTATATTAAAACTCTAATATTTGTTTACATAAGGTAATTGCTGATGGACAAATTCCAAAGTCTCTATTCAAAGGTCACCTCTGTTAAGAGGTCACTTTGTGTGCCTCCGAAAGGTGACTACTTAATAAAAGTTTGACTGTATCGAGACTTATATCCAATGGCATGTTTTGTTTATTTGAGGAAAATATAAAATGACAAAGATGACTTGTTGTGAAATAGATGAAACTCTGACTATTTTTTTTTCATTTTCGTTTCCTCCCGCTAAAAATGTTTTGCAGAACTGTAATTTTAAAAGTGTATTACTTATTAGGTTTGTTATTGGCTGTTTACAGAAATTTGTGGGATTATGGACTTTACCGACCCCACAAATTTCTGTAAACAGTCAGTAACAAACCTAATAAGTGTTTTGTTTTGTCGAGGACCTAAAGTTTGATATGTAAACAAACGTTTGTTTAAAAATAAGTTCAAATAACGTTACGTTCGCCATGCTGTCGTACAAATTTTGAGGCTCGCCTTTTAAAGAAATTTGTAAGGCAATCACGTGACGCCGAGACATTTTAGTCCGAGGCAAAACGAAAAAGTAAATATTATGCATTCATAAAATTCAAAACCAGCAAAATACCGACAATAGACATGGATTATCATTAAAAGTTTAGAGCTCCTATTCAGTTTTAGTTTGTTTTGTATTTGTATTGATTTGTGGGGTTTTTTTTAAATGTTTTTGTTATAATTTGGTAAAACTTAGAAAATGGAGAGAGGAAAATTAGGAATAAATTCAATCTAAAACTATATAGTAAGTAAGCTATTCATTTTCCACTATTTTATTATTTGTTATCATTTCACAACAAAGAAAACTGTGGTGTGTACAATTTCGATGGATTTTTCGATAAACACTCAGAGGACACTTGGAAGAAAATGAGGTCATTGACCTACTTATTTGAAAAAGAATATTAGTGCTACCATACAGTAGATTTTCATTCATATCATTGGAATTTATTGTTATCCTTTAACAGTTTAAAGAAAATGAAAATGTACTAGGATTACATGTTCATGTATTTTCTTTCGTAATTTTGCATTAACATACTCGTACATGTACATTCCAACAGAGTAATTTTAGTTCGTCACATCATGCTCACTGAAAATAAGTTGGTTATTTATTCAATACAATTATATTTTGAACATTTGTAAAGTGTTTTCAGCTCAAGACAGTTTTCAGAGACTGTATATAAAGTCGAGTTCCGCGTGTTGCGGTTCACATACCGGTATTGCATTTCACACATCATTGATGTGTGTTTGAACCGTCTTCCAAAATATCCTAGTTAGCAGACGTGTACAAGTTGGTAGTAGATATAGTTTCAAGACAACGATCGGTCTTATCAGACGACATCTAGAACAAAAGCCAGGGCCCTCACCTGTGTGGTTCCACTATTGGTCGTTACCATTCGCCCGAAGGATGTTTCTCGCCGTGCTCTGTCTGTCCGTAGCAGCTGTGTCTGCTCAGGCCCCTGTACCGTGTAGTAAGTATATGTAATTGATGGAAATAAGTCATATGAAGTCATTTTGATTTTTCGTTTCTTTTAAAAGCTCAACAGAATTGAATTTAGCTTTTAGGTTTTGGAGATACAATTTGTTTAAAACCCACAGTTTCGTCATTCATATAAACATCAAATGTTTCGCCAGACATCACAACCGGGTGCTAGGTGTTTGGAATTTTGAAATTAGTATTTCATAAGACACTAGGACGTGTCTAAATGATTTTGATTCTTTGAAAATCTTTGCAAACCAATGGGTTTATTTTTTTTTCTTCATAAAATCTGTTTAAGAAAAATATTTGCTTGTACGTTCAAAAACCATATCTTCAAATAGTTTGATTTTAAATGCATAGTTATATACATGTACTAGTTACCAAAAAACCGACTTTTGAAACTTACGAATAGTCATTTAAAAAAAAAAAACAACTTTGTTTATATTTATTTTGCAGGCTCTCCGCCACAATGGGAAGCAAGAGAGATAAGGGTAACTTTAGTTATTTCATGATTCTTCAAACCTATGTAACACACATGTACAGTCTTTATAAAGCTTCGTATTATTCGATTACTACGTCACCTACTATGCAATTGACAAAATGATAATTTAATTCATACAACAACAATATAAGAATTTCAGAGCGCTTAGTTATCATGGATAAAGTTTGATTTTGCAATACTTCTCATTTTTTTTATTTTCAAAAAATGGCGTTTCGCTGCTATAGGTCTCATATACTTCCTCCATAGAATAAAGATATACTTTCAGGTAGACCCCTCACAAAAGTACGAAGAGAAACGTTTCTTGGTCTACGATGAGACCATGCAGAGGGAACGAATTATGACCGAGATTGAGATTGGGTCAGAAAAAGAAATCTATGACATCCTTATCTTACACCGGGAGGTGAGTTCTCACAAAGGTTAAAGTCACATGATCGACAGAAAAAATTGATGTCCTAAATAAGCCCCCATACATGGTACAGTTTATTTCACATGGTCGAAGCTCACAAAGGTTAAAGTCACCTGATCCACAGAAAAAACTGATGTCCTAAATAAGTCCCCATACATGGTAAAGTTTATTTCACATAGTCGAAGTTTAATGGTACGTCGTCCTACATAAGAAGACGTTCTCATTTTGATTAAGGAATAAGAAATTATTCTCTTAGTGTTATGGGGTGATAATTTTGCTCGGGGGGTGAGATCAAATCAAATAAAGTCCGAAGGGCTTAACGATAGATTTGATCACGCCCCGACCGAAATTATCACTTCATGATATTCAAGGAATGATTCTTTATTATTAATATTTATATAATTTTCAGCAATTGTACGATTAAATATGAATATTAAGCAAACCCCACTCGCGCCCCAATTATACGTCATTTGAATTTATTGGACTGTATAAATTCAAAATCGATACGTAGTGTTATCACATTCAAAGACACTGTAAAATGTAAATATAAAGACTATAAAAGCGCTAAAGAAACCAAAATAAATAACTTGCATTACGAATTAGCGAACAGAAATTATTTATAGTACCTTTATCATTATGCAATACATGAAAAACCTTTGAAGATTAAATGAACAGTTCTTTTTATATCTATCTATGAAAAAATGGCCCAGCCTTTAAAAGGTTTTGAAAAGGTTACATGTATTATTTTTATAGAATAAAATGTACATCGTTGACTTTAAAACGAAGAAGTGTAATATCACTGCAATCAGTCGTCCATTCCGTCCTAGAGGGGTCATTCCAGGGTCAAAGTTCGATGGAGAGGTCGTTATCGGGGCCGCTGCGATCCCCAATGAGCACGTGAATGTCTTGGCCTTCTCTGGAAACTTTACAGGAGGTATTTTGTAACAAATTCAACTTGACTTTCACATGAGTGTACGTAACTCCAAAATATATCATCAGGTTGATTAATCTTATTTGGAATTATTAATTCTGATGAAGAAAGGTATAAAGTCGGATATTAATTCAATGCATATGGTCAGCCAGTATTAGGAACCATAGAGTGTGGCTATGCCATATACTTACCTCAAGTAAATCAGCTTGTTAGATGTTATGAATGCCAATATTTTTATAGAATTGTAAATCGCACAGTTAGCACATCTGCATGTACGCCTGCCATCGATGTTTGCCGAGATTCATACTGTACATGTATCACTTGACGTGTATTTACAGAGGCCTACACTGGTATAGTCTCGTCCCCCGATTGCTTCCCAATTCAGAACATCCACTTCTCCAAGAAATATGGATTTGAACAGTCCACGTAAGTCATTTCTTCATTTTATTTGGTACAGTATAGAGTCTGAAGACCGGTGATGTATAGTACCCTCTCCCCAAAGCCATCTTTCCCCTTGCAAAAAATTGCTATGCAAAAATGATTTTATGAGAGAAGAGGTGGATTATAAATGTATTTCCGCATTTTCCTATTTCAAGAGTGATTTTGTCTGATGGAGGAAAATATTGTCTCTTTTATATAGTTAGGTATCTTATGGAATTATACTGGTTTGTTAGAACTTTGTGCGAGAGTTAGTGTCCTTTTGTAGCGTAGGAAACTTGCATTATAAATAACATAAAACTATGTAAATGATATGATAATTAAACCGACCACAAACTCAGAAAACATAAAAACATAATTTGATTGAAAAAAGAATGTACTAATTGATTATCGTAGACACTTTAGATTAAAATGGCAAGTCATGAACGATCATTGTATAACGTAGATATTTCCAATGATTCTCCAGAGCAGATTCATAGCCCAGACAAGAATGCACGAACAGACGGACAGACAGACGGACGACTTGATTTGTTGATTTTTAAAAAGTTCATTTTGAATTCTAGAGACATTTTTAATTCACAAATTCAGAACATATTTAATCATGTGAATGCAAATCATGCCATACCTTAAAGATTTAACAAACATCGCGTCAGTTAAGTTCTCTGTTTTCCATATAAACCAAGTTGATATTGTCTACATAAAATAATTAGTCGACAAAACGTGTACATGTATATTTATGCCGGTTAAGCAACCTTGGTATGTACAAAACAATGTTTTGTGATATCACTGATTCTGTGATATTGTAATAATATATAAAAGAACAAGATTCGGTATACTTAGCCGTATTTGGCCGCTAACATAACGATATCTAAAACGTCCTAGTTTTGTTTATTGATGGAGTGCATTGTATTTAGTTAAATACTGGCTACATGTATATTCAACAGGCACCAAAATGACCTAATATATTTGTAAAATTGAAAAGTTGAATAAACTGACTTCATAGGGGGAATTAAAGATTATACAAATCTCGAATTCAATAAGTATTTTTTGTTTGTTTAAGCAATAGAAAATAATTCAGCTGATTAAACTTTTTTAATTGAACAAAAAACTTCTTAAAACGTCATGAATATGAATATTTAACAAATTTTAGAAGAATTTTTCTATATTCAAGCAATTTTTAAAACTTTGTTTCAGTTATTACGACCTTAAAGTTGGAATAAGTGACCCAGAGCTGTTCATTCCACCCAGAGAGTGCGCCCCACCCGGTTATTAGAGGCAACAAAATAATATCTGATATTACACAATGAAATTCCTCTCTATCATTTTTTTTCCATCATAGTGTCAAGCATTACATTGTATTCTGTATTTTAGTACATATCATGATAGAACTATATTAAAGAATTTGTATAAACAATCGTTCTTTGTTGTTTTGTCCAGAACGTCCTTACTCTAAAACCCCGTCCGCGATGAATTTTCACGTAATCAATCACCTTAAATAAGCTCTAACTTTCCATTTTTTTTTTTAAATGTTAAAAAATAACCGTACGTGAATAAAGATATTTTAATATTGTAAAATAACCATGTTCATTGTCATATTACAGGGCGTAAGAATATTAATGCATTAATCTTAAAGATATTTTGTGTTTGTCCCACTTATATTTGAGATAAGGTTCATTTCTTCCAAATGGTTTATCCTAAAAATTAATTTCTGGGATGAAATTTTCATGAAACGTAGATTGTTTTAGGTTGCTGTTTCCATCACCTTTTGTTGATTTTCTTAATAAATACAAATACCTTTCAGTAAAGAACAATTGAACTCGATATTTGGCAAAAATCATAAGATTTCTTCTTTCACATGCTTTTTTTTATACCCGAAATCGACCTAAAATACATTTCATACGGGGATTTGCATTGGGAAAATCTTTTTCCCAATCGAAAGTTCTCGGAACACTTTGCATATGAAAAGACGTAGTTTGGTCACAAAGATATTTATTTGTATTGAATTACTTAGCAAAAAGTTTTGGAAATGGTAACTGGGGACAATCTATTCTACGTGAGTACATCAAGTATTCCATTTTGAGCATCTTCATATTCATGGATAGGGCGGTGCTCCGTTTGACAGATTACCAAAAAAGGCTGCATTGTTTAAGGAATTAAAATGATCAATTAATAAGCTAATAAATGACAACAATTTATTATGCAATTCTTATTCTTATACAATGGTAGGGTAAGCAACATCTGCGGTTTTAAAATGCGCCCATGTTCATATTTGTATTTAATGATCTTAATATGCATGTGCTCATACAATACATATATCTATCGATTTGCTCATTGCTTCTAATTTTGGGTCGTAAACTATATATAGCTTAAACTCAAACTCGAGCACACTGCACATAAACGAACAAAAAACTCTATTCAAAATACAGTTAAGAAATAATTTCACATATTTATCTTTATTTACGATGTGAATTATTGTTGCATCTAATTTTCGAAGTTACTTGATTTGGTTTGACACGAGGTTATTTGAGTGCGACAAATGCACTATAAATGTCAAGAAGATAAAGTAGAAATTGTAAACGTACCCAAATTACACAACATGCAGCGCTGGATAACGAAATTAAGTTCAACGAATGAAAACATTATTCGTCTCTTAAAGGTAACACGTATAACAATTTACAATTCAAAACAACCGCTTAAACAACATCACATAAATATTGCACATACGGTGAAAAATCGAAGTTAGAAAGAAAAAAATGTTTAAAAAAACAAACCCATGTCGGTCAATAGAGGAATTCTAACAAAACTAGTCAGTCTGGTGTTAAAGCTTTCATATTTTCTTTGGAAATACAAACCACAGTCGTGATTGCGTCATCATGACCTTTCTCAGTGACTCCACTGGTCAATGACCCAATGGATCCGACTTTGGTAACCGGGTTGTGTTTTGGTCCTTCTGTTTCTTCAGGGCTATGCCGGTTTCCATTTTTCTTCATTTCACCATTTGAACCTACAGATGCTTCTCGAAAAGTTTCCTCGCTTTGAGCGCGACTGTAGCATAGGATTATGGCCTTAAATGCCGCTTTGAAATCCTTTCTCATCCAGCAATAAAGAATTGGGTTGACGCCAGAGTTGCTCATTGCAATGAAGAGAGTTATGCTTTTGATGGCCTCACTAAGATTTTTGTCAAGATTCAGGTATTTGAGAGGCCCTGTTACCATAAACGGTATCCAAAAAGCGTAGAACAAAAACAAAATGATGGCCATTGTTTTTGCTGATTTTGTTTCTCGTTCAAATTTCTTATCCGAGCTGGATTTTAAAGTCTTTTTGTATTTGTTTACTCTTTTCTTGTGTTTTTGTGCAACTCTGAAAATTCGGATGTACATGTAAAGGGTGGCCGTCAAACATATAAAAATGGCGCCGAAAGTTGAGCTCAAAGAATACGCTTGTGGTAGAACTTGAAAGAAATCGCATTCTTTACTATCGCTTCTGTAGTTGTTGACCATGAAAGGAAAGGCAAATAAAAATGAGTTGTACATCCACAAGAAAAATATAATTGCAAAAGCTCTCCTTCTCGTCATGATCATGGGGTACTTTAGGGGATGTATGATGGCGATGTAGCGGTCCACAGCAATGGCGACTAGGCTGGTCAACGATGCGCTCATGGAACAGACGCAGGAAGAGAACTTGCACAAACATAGAAATTTCATGGATGCTAATCTCTCCCCATCTAAATAAAACGAAGCGTAGATTGGTAAAGTCAGAACTCCGAGGAGACAGTCCGCCACCGACAAGGAGCCGATAAAGAGATTGGTCACATTCCGGAAACGAAATTTGAATTTGATCAGTGAAATGATTACGAGTAAATTCCCAATCAGAACAACTGGGACCATTGTGAAAGAAAGAATGGCCAACACAAAATCGGTTTGTGCTCGAAGATTTATGTATAGCTCCGACATCTTGTTTTCACAACAACGTTCTGTTTTCGTTTTTTTTCTATCATCAACAAATGAAAATGGGTTGCAAGTTTTCACCCCTAACAAATACCTTGAAGTTCTATCTTCTCTTCATGAAAATCAGCAATTGGCAAATGGTGATTGCTTTTACGAATATCCTCACCTGTTCAGTTAATTTTCCGAAGCAATTAATTTCTATTAACAGATTAATGGGTTACTGTTGGCTGGCATCCCATTGCATTGTTGTTATCTTTTACAGTTAGAGCATGCATACGAGAAGCGCATTGAACATGAGGAGGAGAGTCCGCGGTTTTTAAACTCTCCCTCGATCTCAAAATTGATTGATGACGAGGCCGCCATCGTAAGAGAAAACCATTATTTACATACAGCCTTTAATCGGATGGAATTTACTACTTTTAACCCTGGCTTTATGCCTTATTATAAAATTTTATTGATGATCTTGATGTCAACAGAATAATTTCATTAAAACTTTAATATTATCAAAGAGAAATATAATTCGTCGTCAATAACCTTTAATATTAGGGAAAAAACTTGAAAAACTGATCAACAAAAGTTAAATAAGCCATAGAATTACATGTGGTATTCAGAATATCGCAAATAAAATCAAATTTGTGTAATGGTAATGAAGAATAACTTGGACACATCTGGTATATGCTGAAAACGCTTTTGATGTTTATATTTAAAATGTCACTTTGTTGATTCCCGCCGCATTTTCTGAATGAAAAATTGAATCGTTCTGGGCTACACATTACATTTTCTCTACACAACGAAACATCAAAATAGCAAATATGAGTTATAAACATTACAAACTGGATAAAACCATTTAGAAAAGGGGATGGTGTGTTGAATTCTTTTCATAACTATCCAAGCTATGGTTAAATAATGGATGGAAAGTACTCACCAAATGACAAATGTAATGCAGTCGTGCAAAAGAAACATAAATATCTATAATGTGTTTAATTATTTCAACAAACGCAAATGAGATAAAAAAAATGCCTTACATGCAAGTTTTGGTAGCTTTGAACTTTAAACCTAAAAAGCCGAAATCTTTGTATTAAAGAATTTGGACGGGAGTTTACAGCCTCCCCCCCCCCCCCATTTCAATTCCTGTGATACAAAATGTTATTTTTAATGTATGGGAGGTCATTATTTCAAGGTTACATATTGTATTTTAATTGAAAGTTGGTTCTTTTTCCATTACACCTTTTAAATAAGTCTTGGACAAAAATATGGAGCAGAGATCCACTCTATAAAGTAAAAGGCATTGAATATCTATACAATAACACTGTTTGACGAGTTTGGCAGGCCATTCTTATCTACAAATTTTACCTGCCTTACTTGCCCATCTTCTTTAAATCATTAGAAAAGTTTTTAAATGACCCTTTACTTACATTTCTCTTACTTTATAATTCTGAAATTTCTGTCCAAAAGATTGTTTCCCATTTTTCATAAAAACACACTGCAACTAGATACATTTTAGCCCTTTTAAAATTGGTTTCCAGTCCTTTAATGCATCACTTCCATGTAGTTTTAATGATCCGTAGAGATAACAACCTTATCACAAACAGCAACCAGATTTAAGCAAACTTCAGAGGTGAATATTTCAATGACATACACAGTTAAAACAATTGAAAGAAAAAAAAAACCCGCTTTGTACAAATTCATCAGATGAAAAAAACATTAACAATTAACAAAGAAAGCCCTACTGCACTGATAAGACAACTTCTAGTGAAACCAATATTAGAGAACTGTAAAACATTTTCACCTGATCTTTAACAATTTTTAGAGTAAACTGCATCATAATGAAATCAAAGGAAATCCAATCACCTGCAAAAGGTGTACAGAAGATATGAAAGAAGCGAGCAAGCTCACATACCCCCCCCCCCCCCCCCCATTCCCCAATTACTTGACAATGCTGTGTGTAATTAATGAATTGCAGGATACACATTTTTATACAAAATATATATAAACAGGGGCATAACCCCCCCACCCACCCCCTTCCAAAAAACACATCACATGAAAACTTCCAGCATAAATGCATTTCTATACTTTTTGTCCTTAACAACAACAGAAAAATAACAGAATCAGAATTTCCTGGTAATATGAACATCTACATGTGTCCTAAATAACTACAAAGTTTCTTGAAATTCTGTGAAGTGGTTTAAGAGGTGTTGCGCTGACAAACAGTTCATCACTTTATTTGATAAAAGGCCCAAATTCTAAGTTCAATAAGGCCAAACTTCCCAGAAAAATAAAGGAATATGAATTTCCTGGTAACATGCACATCTCGAATTGTGTCCTAAATACTAAATAAGAAAATTCTATGCAGCGGTTTCGGAGGAGTTGCACTTAGGACTGACAGACTGATTAACACTTCAAAGAAATTTGGTGGTTCCCCTAGTTCACGTACACGTACCCGTACACGTTTGAAATCTCAACCTCTCTAATATATCTGTCGCAACTTGAACTACATCAATGCAGTAAAATCCAAAACCACTTCCTAAGCAAGATTTTTTTCAAGCACAGATTATCTACACATATAATTGTTTGAAAATGCAAAGATGAAGGAAATTCTATTTTTTTCCTTTTAAATAAAACTTTATTATGCAAAACAATGGTCTACATTGACTAAACAGTACATTAAGGCAATAAACAAAAATAATAATATTTACATGAAAAATACTACAAAAAGACTAGATTTAGTCCTGCCAAAATTCACATTCCTTTCCAAACTGATAACGAGCAAAAATATCATCAAATAGTTTTTTACAGTTGACTTTGCCATTAAGCTTGGTACAAATGAGGAAAGATCCGGACATTTTGCGATGAAGTGAATATGTTTCGTGGGGAGGGGGAGTAAGTCTGTGTTTAGCCATCACAGGAATGAGGTTAAAGATACGCATGGTTGCACTTTGTGCTCCGAAATCGAAATTGTCATCAAAGGCCATGGCCTCTCCAAGAATCATAACAGCATCCACGTGGGCATTCTCCATCGTCTACAAATGTAACATTATTCATGTATACATATACTTTTTTTGTATACAATTTGAATATATATAATGTTTTGATCTTTTATACAACCATGCTTATTTTTAACAGATTTATTTTATACAGTTTATACCATTCTTGATTTTTTTCTGGTTTAGATTCAGGAATTATACAATTAAACAGATGAACACCAGGGATGTACTGTGGAATGATCATTTATCGTGGGGGACCATTGTTCTTGACTTTCATGGGTAACCCTTGCACTTGAATTTACATTCCAACGAACCTATGTTCAAGCATTTGTTTAGTATTTACTTACAAAATAAAACTTGCTACCGACAAAATTAGGTCCCCAAAAAACCAGGAAAATTTTGGCTCTCCATGAATATTGACCCCCTTGAATAAAAATGATTCCACACTGATACATACCTTAGTTTCGTATCCAGTAAGGAAGCCGCTTTCAACGGACCAGTGTTTGATTCCCTCGCGGTCCCCTTCAGAAGCGGACTTGATGATACGAATATAGTCATCAACGAACTTGGCAGAAAAACTCCGACTGGCACCAAAATCCAACAGAATCAGCTGCAAGAGTCAGAAATCATGGATTTGTATACAATGTGTAGCAAGGTGTCTTTGTAAACCAAGACAAGTTAGATTTACCACACTCTCTCACTGTAAAGGCATAAAGAAAAGACCCATATGCTACATGGCTCACCTGAGTAACAATGTTTTAATCAATGTTTAATTATAACCAAAGCATTTATCAAACTAAATAGCATTATAAATAGAACAAACCAATCAATTCTTTCATGGGGAACTTCCCCCCCCCCCTCCAATAGCACCCTGAAACATCAAGAAAGTCTTATCTTTCATGTTCTGAAGATTTTTCTAATATTTACATTGCTTTTTACTGTATTTCAAATTTTCCTGGAAGCAATCTAAGAGTCAAGATTTGAAAAATTATTCAACTGGTAGAAGGAAAGAAGAAGAAAACTAAGCTGCCTCCAAAAACAATTGAGCTTGTCAAACAGTTGAGAGGGAAGGTGCAAAATGTTTATAACAACAGTAAAGACACACAATAGACTATTATTAATGGAAAGAGTACCTTGGCTCATGTGAGCTACATGTAAAATTGGATTAATGAGCAACTTTGATCAGTCAAGGTGAAATGAAATTGAACATGACACACAATATCTATTTGATAGCACTGGAGACTACAAAAACAGAGAAATGCCCATTATCGTCTCCCCTGCCGTCGGAAGTTTTGTCAAGGTCATAGCAAATTGATCCAGGAAATATTCTTACAATCCTGGCCAGACATTAACAATAACGAGACTGAAATGTCCTCCGTTGTGTGTCTCTCATTGATTTATATGAAATGCAGTGAACAAATAGCCATAATTGTTCCTGCATGAAAACAAAACTCTGTTGGGATCAAGTTTTGGTGCTAAGTGTTTTCATGAAAATAATTACATAATTGTGAGATAGCATTGTGCATACATTTTTCTGAAAGTGGTTTTAAAATGTATTTTCTGTTTGCACAGTATATATGACAGGGTAGTAAAGTATATTGCATAACTTAGATTAAATCAACAAGAACCTTTACATGATTTGTGAATAGGGTTTACGGTAAGTATAGTTTAGTCACAAAGGAGTAGTATCTAAAATAATCTTTGCCATATATTAAATACAGTTGAACTTCGATATTTTGAACACTGATATCTTGAATACAATGGATATGTCAAAGTTTGATCAATATCTTTTTTCTCAAAGTCTAACAAAAATTCAGACTTCATGAATTAGATTAGATGTACATGCCTGAGGCCAAGTGACCCAAAGTGTGAATGTTCTGTTTGTTTTTTTTTTAAATTACGGTAAGTCAAGAGTTGTCTCCAATGATTGCAATAAACAGCAAAAAAATCCCCAGAATATCCCATGAAAATAATTAAGATATACACAATACATTTCTGAATCATATTTTATAATATACAATATAAATTCAAAAGAGGGACTAACCTTTCCTGTGTCTGGATTGTAGAAAAAGTTGGCCCAGTTTGGATCGGTCTGCATGAACTTCCAGTCAAAGAGCTCCGTTAGACAGAGACTTAATATTTCTGTGCAGATCTAAGAGAAACACAAATTGGAAAATATTTTAAAGTTTTCTATTAATGGTCACCTTTGATCTCTGGGAAATTCTTCAAATTTTCTATTAAGTTAAAAATATTTTTATTTTAAGGGGGGGGGGGGGGGGTTTCAAAGATATATTCCACACAAATTTTCATCTTTATTACATAAACACTTTTTTAAAGTTCATACTAGATTACACAATTCTGAAGTTCAATAATCTTTTTCTTATCAGATAACACAAAATTCAACTGTAAAAAAGTTTTTTTCTCAAGAAAACTTGACTTAATCATCAGATGGTGAAGCATTGTAACTGTAACACACCTGGTCCCTGGTTTCCTGATCTAGTTCTGTACACCTGTCCAGGGGAATCCCCTCTATGAACTCTGTGGTGAGGACCTGTCTAGAACTCAGCTCTGGTACGACAGCCGGCACCTCTAACATGGAGTGGTCCTGTAGTAGTTCTCTGTCAACAACGATGTTATATAAGTCGCACTTTAGATGAAAGCATTAATTCCCCATCATTAACATACTTTACCAATTCTTACCAACCAAGAATCTCCCCCCCCCCCCCCAAATCTGATATACCATTTTCTTGCAAATTTTAGCTTTTAATACAATTCTACCTCCTCATCAAGTCTTAATTTCTACCTACTGTGATTATTTACACTGATGGTAAAGTACACATTTTCTTTTTCAAACAATACGCTTGGGTATTCAATACGCTATTGGTTGATTTAGCACTTTAAATTTTGTATTGTTGTAAATATATGCATGGGGGTATTTTACATGGTTTTACGCTTACCAAGTAACTAGTGTAAATTTTCCCCCACGCGTAAATAATCACTTTTACAGTATACATGTATTATCTAGTACTATTACTTTATTAATTCTGTATGTATACAGGAAATTTGTAAAATAAACAATATGTAGGTAATGGCAAAGTTAAGAAGAATAATAAGGTGAATGTTTTAAGTGTTAAAAATATATACCTATGCTGAAATAAACCCTATTCAAACACTTTAACCTTAAATCATAAAATTTTACCCACCTTAAAAGGATTGATCTTTCCCTAAATTTTCATACAATTTAAGATTCTCTCTCTATACTTTTTCATCACTGTGACATCACTTTTTCATCTATGTGTAAGTGTGAACACTTACTTGAATTTTGTACTGCATTTGGCTTCTCGTTCATAATCAACCTCCCAATTCAGTTCTTTTTTGGTGACTCTCATCAAATCATCAATGTAAACACCTTGTAAAGAGTCAAATTGACATACAGTTATTAAAAAGATGATACAGCTGGCTACAGGAAATATCAATTTATAAAATATGTTCTGTTTACCTTTAGGAAACAAATCCCATATTTTCAAGACTGTCATCAAATTGTTGATGTCACTTTCAATGCTGGTAGCAACCCCTGGGTACTGAAATTTAAAAAATTCATTTATATGAGAATTATTTGAATTCTATCCAAAACTGGAGATGTTCTGGAGAAGCAATAAGGTTGAGCCTGTTAGTTTCTAAACTTCATGTATAAATATATGAATGAATAATGAATAAATAAATTCATTTTTAAAATCAATGACACTAAAAAAGCTCATCACTAGACAGTTATGAAAATGAGTTAACCATCTTAAGTAAATCAAAATTAAAATACATTAACTCTCTCTCTCTCTCCTCTCTCTCTCTCTCTCTCTCTCTCTCTGGTCATGACTCCTCAGGCCAAAATAAAATTATTGTGTTTTTTTTTAGAATTGCCACTTGCCTAATTGAAATACATGTACCCCCTGCTATTAAAATTTTATTAGCAAAAAATAAAGAACATTTTTTTTTTACCAGGAAAATTTAAATTTTTTACCTATTTTAAATTCCAAGTTTGAAAAAAAAAACCCCCTCCCATCCTATCGGGTCTAGAAACCTCCAAGTGGCAATTAAAAAAACCCTCCATTTTTTAT
This sequence comes from Magallana gigas, assembly GCF_963853765.1. Taxonomy (NCBI): domain Eukaryota; kingdom Metazoa; phylum Mollusca; class Bivalvia; order Ostreida; family Ostreidae; genus Magallana; species Magallana gigas. The sequence goes on along the minus strand of NC_088858.1, from coordinate 21,913,603 downwards.
TTAAAAAATGACCTCACCTGGATTTTCATGGCTACTTCTCTGCCGTCCTTCAGTTTTCCTTTATGTACCTGTCCAATGGAAGCAGCAGCAAATGGTTTGTCATCAAACTGTTCAAACTTGTCCTGCCAGTCTTCTCCTAACTCACTCACAAGGACTTTCTGAAAAGCACCACATTGACAGCATTTACCTATTAACTGTACTAAGTGTTCTCTATAAATAATGGTTTTCTCACCTTCTTGTGTGCCATCCATGTAAATAATATTTCACATTGTGCATTACTTTGCCTTAAGGTGTGGTAGACTCTTGGAAATGTTCATCTGAACAATGGAGGAAATTTTTATCAGAATTTAAGAGGAGATTCCTGTTTGCATTACCCACCTTCATCTGCCAGGACGGCATGAAGTCTGCACTCTGTCTGACTCTATCAAAGATCTTCTGGATCTTAGGATCAATGAAGGAGTTGTCTGAAATCACACAAAAAATATCCATTAATAATCATTTATACATACATACATAACCCTTAAAGAACAAAAAAACAAAATGTAGAGGTTAGAACATGGTTATTTCAAGCAATGCATATTCTAGGGTATATAATAGAATACTGAATATCAGGTTTTTTTCTGCATGTACCGGTATCCAATTTCCCCTTTGACAGCAAAAATTTCAAAATTGCAGAAAATAAATCAGCATAAATTTGATTCATAGTTTTGTTCTTGTAATACAGTTATCTTATCTTTGCTTATAAAGAAAACAGGTATGTAAATGTACAGTAAACCATGTTCAGTTAGATTTTTTGGAGGGTAGAAATAGCAGGATTAGCCGACAAGCACCAGATAGCAGGTATGTAAGCCTCGTTGTTTATTTAATAATCTACTCACAAGTTACAAGCTAATTAAATTGGTGATGTTCCTTGCATAAACCGATGTCTAGTTACACTGAACTCCTAGTACATGTACCAGTACAGTACTTGATCTACTGATCTATGATTATTTGCATCTCTGAAAATAATTCTGATATTTATTTTACATTACAGAAATCATTAAAAATGTTTCACTGTCTGAATTGTTCATTAGAAATTAAGACTTACAATCTAGTTGGGTTGTTTCCCCTTCAATTACTTTACAACAGTTTTAATAAAACAATCGTGAATTATACTTTCACTATGACTTTGAATAAGTGAAAATTTGATTCACGTAAATTTTATTTACTGTTCAAGGTTCTGATTTGCAGAAAAAAAATATTCTCAGAGCTAGGACCTATTTAAGTGTACTAGGTGAATTAAGACAGGTTGCCTGATAGATCATCAATGGAATTACAGACTTTGGATTACAAATTGTGGTGAGAGTGGTCAGTGAAGCAGACAACTCAGGTTTCACTGCCCATCCAATCAGAAAGAGAAGCTTAATACGTCGATCAATCTATAAGCTGCATTTCCGTGGACTCCCTTAATTGATTTAAGACAATTATGATATTTTTCACAAATTGTAATGAGAATGGTCAGTAAAGCATGATACATTTCACTGCTCAAGCAAAAAGATCAATCTGCACATGTAATCTGCATTTCTGCTGATACCTTCAACTAAATAGAGAAAAAATTTTGATATTGACCTTGTATGCTGATCATCTGTCCCAGCTTTAAGGCGGCCCCCCTAGCTCTACAAAGTCTGTCCACGATGCGCTCAGCGTTCTCTTCCGTCAGAAAGGGGTTCTCTCCGATTAAACTGGGGTTGTTGTCATCTGTGCAACAAAACAGTCTAATTAATACAATAAATGAAAAAGTGAAATTAAAATCATTATTGTTTTGAAATTGAATATCATTTAACAAACCTTTAATTTCTACTTCACATGAATCTAATTTTAGTATAATTCACCTTGGTTCAAGAGCAACAAATGAAATATCAAATGAAAAAGAATTTTCAAACTGATAACCAAGTACAACAAAGTTCAACTAATGTCATACATACATTATTAAATCTATACATGCATAACTGAATCTTATCTCTTGAAGAGCAATTATAATTATGCATGTACCATAATGGTAGCTGAAATTAATATCTGAAGTCAAACATAATGTAAACATGCTAAACTACTTACTTAATATGTAAATCTTTCTGATCAGCTGATTTTTAATTTTTACCTGATTTTTTCTTGAGCCCCAGTCCTCGCTTTGTCACCTCCGAAAGTGCTCCTACTCCAAGTCCCACAAACAAACCTACAATGTCGAGTTAGGCTCAGCCTGGTAAAAAGCCATACTACACATAAATATTTGTAAACACTTTCCTAAAGATCTGTTTCAAAAACCCTACAAATCGATCTTGCAGATCAGATTCGACTAACCTCCAAAGTTGGCCACTCTGCTGAATCTTGAGGACGGCACCTTTCTTTCTTTAGCAGTGTCACTTAACTGGGAAAATGAATATTCTAGCATGAGTAGATGATTATAGTTCTACATGTTATAAAGAGCAATTAATCTTTTCAGTGGTTTAATATAAATAAAGTACTAGTCCACATGTTAATTCTTTCAAAAATTGTAGAGAACATAAATAATTTTTAATAAATTGGCCAAAAATTTGATCTTGGTTCTATTATTTTTATTTTTGTCTCTAATAGAAATTTTTTTCAGTTAATAAGATACATTAAACAGATATATTAGCTACCTTGGGAGCTGCTTTGAATGCTGACAATGGTGGTCTAATCGTTTTCTTGGCCGATTTCTTCACAGGTTCCTGGCTAACAAACTTCTCCACTGGTTCAGGTTTAACAACAGGGTCAGCCGATTTGTTTGTTTTAGTATTCTCTAAAATGTCTTTCAATATAGTGTCTGATGGTGGCTTTTTACCCTGTAGGACAGTTTTTGGTGGTACTGTCCCATTCTCTTCTTCAAACATTTCTTCAAACTGTTCCTCATTCACCCCCAAGGCTTTGCTGAAGTCACTGGAGAGGTTCAAGTCAGCTGCATTGCTATTTGTGAAGGGTGTGGACATTGAAGGGACAGAGGTTCTCAGAGTGCCGACCACAGTAGATGCTTGTTTAGCCATCATCACAGTTTTATCCATGACTGCTTTCTGAAATATTGTTTAATTTTATTGTACAAGTTAGTGTGAACAATCAAAAAATCAACATGCTGTCATAACCAGTTTCAGACCTATTGATTAATATTTAATAAATATTGAGAATGTATTTTCCCAATATAAGAAGTATATTTAAGATAAAGAGTTTGAATAAAAGAAATTAAATTAGAGTAACTAATGCCCAGAGTAATTGTCCCCCGAAGTCAAGGAATTCTGACCCATTCCATTAGCAGAGAAGATAAAAAAACTTTAGACTTTGGGATATCTTATCCATCTCTAGTCAGCAAAATATTTGCAATTCATAAATCAGTTACATTAAAATGCAAATTTTATAACATTTAAGTTATAGATCATTATTCATGTTTAATCCATCAATTCAACATACTGGTAAGTTGCTTTGGTTTGAGGCTACGTCCTGGACCACAGTCTGGGATTTCTCCAGGACTTTCCCTGCCGCTGTTTTTAAACTGCTGTTCCTCCATACTTGTTTGACCTCTGACCCCTGTGTCTCCACTAGAGCCTTAGTGATGTACTCTAACCCTCTCAAGAAACCTGCCAAGTCGGATCTGCGAGCCATGTCTGCAAGTCTGGATAGATACAGCATTTATAGTAAATACATGTAACAACATGGGCTATACTTCTAAGCAAGAAAGGAGTAGAATGCAATGCTTGACTATGAAATAAAAAAGTTATATTACAGAAAACTACATTTACATGTATATACAGATATCACTTGGGGGTAAAATTTAATTCCAAAAAAATTCCAAAACAGGATTATTTGGCATTAGTCCTCTCAACATATATGTGAAACTCTTTGTTAGCAAGACAAAGTATAATTTAACAGAGTGTTAGCAAGCTGATCGTGATAATAAGATAATAAGTGTACATTATTAGGTTGGGACCATTACTGCCCAAAGGACTATGTGCGGTATTATGCATTTTTTGCCCCCAAAATCAAAGTTTTATAAAAAGCTTTGAAAATAAGGTGAAAGATCATATTGAAAATAAGGGCGTAAAATGTTATCACCAAAGTGACGTCATAATGTAGAAATGACCTCATGAAGATTGCCTTATTTTGAAAAATTGATGTTATGTAGCAAAATATGGGTGTTTTCCGATGGTTTTTTGACTGGGAAACATCGAGCGCAGGCTTGCTCAAGTACTGTTTTTCAGTATTATAACGTGTATAACTATCTGAAGAAAAACATATGTTAAAATCGTACTTGAGCAGACCTGCGCTCCATACTTCCGAATGCAAAATATAAAGCAGAAATGAGAATATTTTCATTTGTTTGCAAATTTGTGGGAATTAGGTCATTTAGCTGACGTCATAGATGAACAGCGAATGAGCTATTATGATAAAAATCAAAATTAAACTGATAGGCATCCTCTGTATAATGATTAATGAAGATTTGATTTGTATACGATACTATTTTAAAAATTGGTTGAAATTGGGGGCATTTATTTGACCATACCGCACATAGTCCTTTTAAGTGCAAAAATTAACAAAATTTAATTGGGTATTTTTTTTATATAAATCAGTATAAATTTACATCAAATGCAACAACTTTTGGTTAGCAAGTTTTCCTATGAGCCAATAGTTTGTAAGATTGATCCCCAACTCGGCCAAGGAGTTTTGGATATACATGTACTAATGAATCAATCTCAGTAACAGTGGGGTTACAGAAAAAGTTGTTTACCAAAAGTTGTTACATTTCATCCATGCTAATGTGGATTTAACCTATTGTTTTCTTGTTGTTTTTTTTACACTTTAAATCTATCTCCCATTTGGGATATTATATCCCTATCGGGCCATTATAAATATATGTCTCAAATCTAGTACAGTTTCCCAGTGCTGCAATCTTGCCATAAAGTATATCTTGTCATATATGCTATTATAATATCCGATTTGGGCGAAGTTCCAAACTTAATAGCTAAATTTTGTTTTTAACAATGTGTTTGTATTTAACTTAATTTGGACTTAACTAGTATTCTGATTGTGAATTCTGTCTACAAATTACATTGTAGCTGCCATAATGTCATAACTGCATCAAGATTTTCAAGTAGTGTTTGTCGGTATATTTATAATGCACGGAAAAACTTCTATCAACAAAAGCGTTTAAGCATTCATAATGAAATAAGTACAACTATAGTTGTACTCAGTGTGCAAAGTTCTCTAAATTGGTATTTCTCTCCTTGTCAAAATTCAGCAGCCGCAACAGCTGATGAATCGTCAAAGGCAAACAAGGGCATCGAATGATTAATCAGCTGTTTTTCAAAAGTCATTTAAGCTGTTTTTTCATTGTTGTTAAACAGAATATATGAATATCTTACCTATAAATTATTCATTCATGGCGAGAGGCTGCAAAACAAAGAATGGCCGTTTGTTTTATAATTGTTATGCCTCACGTTTATCTACTTCGTGTTTCGTCTTAGTTTCGATTTCGGGTTTCGTAAGCACATGCTTCCGGTTTTGAGAGGCGTGCGTATTGCGAGCCCGACTTCAAATGTTTTCGGTGTGTAATTAACATTTACGAATTAATACATTTAGGAATAATAATATAATTTTAATTGTCTGTAAACAACCGTTAACAATGTATTTTGCTAATGAATATATATTTATGACTGTAACCTTTAGTTTACGTTCATTTACTATTGTTTAGGAGTGTTTAAAAGAAGAAGACTGTCAGAAGAAAGTCTTTATATTCAGAGATGCCAAGAACTGTAAAATTAGTTTATCTGTTGATCAAATAATGTCAAATGTCCTGTGAAGCGACTGATTTATTAAGGAAAGAAAATAAAATATCACGAGAACCGGACTAATCACGTAAGCTTAAAGGGACTTGGACACGATTTGACATAAAATTTTCGAATTTTATTTTTCCATTTTCAATGTTTATACTGATAAATATAGAAGTTTATAATGCTATGTCAAAATTTGAAAGTCAAATATCAAGTTATAAGCAAGATACAGAGTTCATAATTCTTTGTTTTGTAAACAAAATTCGAATAGTGTCATTTTTACATATGTGTTGTATTGGTGTAAGTTTCAATCAAATGTATCTTTCTTTTGTTGATAATAGTATTTATGAAGATATTGAATTAGTTTAAATTGTTTTATACGTGTAATTTTGTCTAGGAAATGGTAATTCTCTACATTACATTTTCTGTAAACAACTATGAGACTCGAGCTTTGTTTACATAACAATCAATTCATACCTCTGTATCTCGCTTGTAACTTGACTTTAACATTCAATATTTTGGTCAATCATTTAAAATGCGCCAGCAAACCATTTTAGACATAAAAAATAAAAATAAAAATTTCTGATCTCAAATTGTATCCAAGTCCCTTTAAACAGTTAAATTAACAATAAGGTCGTAAAGATATTTAATCAAAATTTACCAAGTATATAATCCCCCCCATCCCCCCCCCCCCCCCCCCCCCCCCGCTTTTCTTCTTTTAAACATTTATCTAAAAATATATAAAAGTTGTTTTAAACAATTGAATAAGAAATGAATAAGATAATTTATTTGAATTGTTTAAGGTATGTGCATGTACCAAATAAATTAGAAAATTGAAGCATTAATTCTTACACGTATAACATACATGTATAATTTGTCGTATGTCCGATACATGTAGGCAGAATTAAACTTAAAAGAGGAATTATATGCCTTTTGAGTCAATTAATTCTCACCTTAGTTAATTGTGGTTTCATCGTTGTTCATTGCGGTTCTGTTAACTGCGGTTTTTTTTTTTTGTTTTTTTTTTTTTAAATATTATGATGACTTAATTTTCACAAAAAATATTACTGAGTTTCACGGAAAAATGTGAATCGCCGATGCAAAAATCAGATACTATTTAGTAGTCTCTAAACTGTGTTTTTCAAGTGTAATACATTGCTTGTCACATCTTGTCATAGTAGGCGCATTAAATAAACCCTAGATTTTAATTAGCATTCGTTAGTTGTAGTTCAGAGTTGTGAACCGTAGTGTAAAAAATACAATTAAGTTTACATTTTATTTATAGCTAGGCACAAAGATATAGCAAAGGAAGTTGCTCCTATCACATCTCCCCGATTTTTCACATTAATATAATGTATTTTACAAAAGAACTTACGACTTACGACCAAATTAATGAATGCTAATTAATCACAAACTAATCAATGTTTCGTTTTCATGGCTGTAAAATATCATTATGGACATCTGATCTAGAGTTGTTGTATAAATATGGTTCTGTCTAAGTTTTGTTCTTTAAATATCATAAAACAAGTGAAAAGCTGTCAATGTGATATCAAACCGGGTTTCTGGGTTTTTCTTTTATGTAAAATGTATTCATAATCTATTTGTCAGCCCTGAATTGATAAACACCACCTATCCAGAGTATATGCAATATTCTGCGAGAAAATGACTAAGTTCAACAGCTGGTATTTAATTTTTTCATAAATTAGCTATAGCAAAAATTAAAATCCAAGAAATATGAACATCTCTGATATATGTACCATTGATATGCAAAACAATAACTCCGATTCCTCTCTTGAAAACAGTAGGAGGAGTTACTGAGTATTCGTACAATAGGGGTACCCTTTTGGCAATTTTGGGAATTTGATGCGCTTAATTTGTACAATTTTTACGGAGAAAAATAATATTGGCAACCGATTAAACATCATTTTCATTGTATTTTATTTACGTTTGTAGTAGGACTGGCAATAGTTTACAGATTTGCTAACAGGTTTATCGCGATTCGTTCCAACCGTTTATCATATCAAATTTGTCATACATTTATTTAGCAAACTTTTACTTATATAAACAAACTTATTGTCTTAAAATGACTATAAAAAGTACATGAGCTTTCTGTTAATATTAGATGATATTATCATTCGAGAAAAATATACAGGAAGTGGACATGACATAATCTATATTCATGACAAGTCCAATTCTCAAGCAGTTTGCATTCAACTTTTACAGAATATTTTCTAAAATAAACTGTATTCACCATAGGCCGAATAAAACTGGCCTTTGACAAGATCAAGCTCCCCATTTTGAACTTAAAAAATTAAAGATTTTGTTTCAATTAAATTTTCAGTTTGTTTTCAATATAGGCTTCTTGTATGAAATGCAATATTTATCTTAAAGTTTCGCGTTTATTCGCGTAACTAACGCGTTTATTCACGTAACTAACGCGTTTATTCGCAAAAGTTACGCGTTAAATCCCGAAAGTAACGCATTATATAGCGAAACTTTTCGTTTTAGTTAGCGTACGTTACGCGTTTATTCGCGATTTTTTTTTTTACGTACGAAAATGAGCTCAATGGGTTACCGTTTTTATCTGCCCTCAAATTGGATGTAAACGCAAGGTTAAATTCCGAGTATATTGCATAAACTCGCACGATATCCCGATACTTATTCAAGTACTAGTGCAGCAACACGAAAGTCAATCAATACGAATGAGGCAGAGGCTTTGTGGACGCACCCCTCCCCATCCGTGTTCACAAAAGTCGCTTGAATGTCTTATCAATAAAAATACTTTAAAATACAATGTAGTTTCAACAAAAAATATCCAGCTTTTAAATAAAAAAATGTTTTTGACATCTCATCATTTCTGCACTTATAATGAAATATTTAGCACAATATGATGTAGCAGTGTTCTTTTATTTATAATTTTATGTTAATAAGCTCCTATAATGAACAGCAATTTCGTGATTGATTGGAAAATTGGCTACTATAGCTTTGAAAACAAAGAATGACGTCAGATTACCAAAAAGTAGTACTACAAACTTTAACTTCTATATATGAAAGCATTGGTTCTTCCTTGCACAAAACGCCGTCATTGACAATAACGATATTTTTCTTTGATTTGCTTTCTTTGGCAGTTCATGCGCGTATGAGGAAGCAAGTGTTGGATTCCCCTGTCAAAGAGGGTGAACCTCAAAGAGGAGCGTGCAGGTTTAATTATCATTGGATCGATAATGCATCGCCTTTGAGGAGAATAATGCATCGTATACAGCTATCAACTTGGTCTAAGCAGCTTCTTCATGTATGTTCCAGTAATCCATAAATGCCACGAATATGCTGGATAGGACTTAAAGCATTTATTAAAAATTTTTAGGAGGCGACTCCTATAACGTGAACATTTAAATTACGAATCGATCGAAGGTGCGGTGAAAATATTTTTTTATCATTCTGGCATCCACCTTTTGAAGTTAATAAAGAATGAATGAAAAAGTCTGCATATATTTTCAGCCCATACTTTATTCTGCAATAAGTTGTTTTTGTTTACTCTGTTTAAGATGATTATAATGCATTTGCTATAATACCTCGATCCACTGAACTTCACAAATCACACCATTCCATTAGCTATACTAAATTAAAAAAAATCTCTCCTATGTTTTTGGCCAACTCATTCTATTGAAACATTTCACAATATCTATATATTCATTTTCACATGTTCAGATTTCTAGAACATAGCAAGAAATTTTTGAAATCTTAATTAGCACAAGACTCAGAAATAAAATCCTACAACAATAGACTTCCCCTTTCAAACAAATAAATTGCACCTCAAGTTATCACAGCATGTCTGTACATTTCATAAATGGAAGATTTCAGAGTAGGCATCCCTTGCTTTCATTATATATAGACAACAAACAGTTTCTTTCACACAGGCTTTCAATTCAAATTAGAGCATTTTCTCCAATTCTCTGGGCCACGTATCTTTCCCCTTTCCTTATCCAAAACTGATTAGAAGCCCTGTTATGTTTCAGTCAAATCAGTGTAGTAAAAACCAAACTTCATATTTGTTCACTTTCAGCCAGAATTTCCTCTGATTAGTAAATTCATATTTTCTCAGGAAATAATTATTTTTCCAAAATTTTCTACAGGGTAAAGACAGCACATACTTCAACTTGAAGATAATTAAAAAATTATAAATCAAATTCTGATTCTGTAAATAATTAAGAAACACTTCATTCATATGTATAGAAAAAACCCCCGGGATATGATATTGAGAGTAAATGCACTTCAGTAACTCATCTTTGATTTAAGCAACAAGTAAAAAAAAATTCAGAAGTTTGGTTTTAGATTTTTTTTATTTGGCACATGCATATTGATGCCACTAAATAATTTAGACAATTGGTTGTTCTTAAAAACGACTTCTAATCAGTAATCAGTGCATATCTCAGGGAGAAAAAGAGAAAAAAAAACTACAATAAATTATATATCTTTAACTGAAAGCCATTAACAAACCATACATACTAAAGTGACAACAATTTGCTTTACAGTAGAAATAAAATATTTAACAAAACATAACACGCTTTTTCCTGGAGTTTTGCTCTATTTTCCACCTTATAATGGTAATATTCTCTCTCATCTTGAAGTAGTTTTTCCTTACATGAGGTATATTTAACCAAACAAACAATATCTATACACAACAATCAGGATTGTAGGCCAACAAACAAAAATAGTCAAAATAAAAACTCTGTCCCTTCATTCACCAGCAACAAAAATAATCATTCAGTTAGTTGAAGTCATTAAATTAAAAAAAAAAGTTTTAAAATTCATACAGAGTTAATTCAGTGCACCATACAGGATATATTTGACAATTGATATTCCTGTTCTTATCCAAGTGTGTTGTTTCTTTAGCTTTGAGGTCAATTTTGTTGTAAGACTAAGCGATTTAATTCCCTTTTGTTGTTGTTGTTTTTTTAATCCTGTTAGGACTGATAGCTAATCAACTGTTTTCTGCTTGTTTTGAATATATATATTTATATATTTATATATTAAAACAAAATGTTACACACCTCACCAAAAAAAACCATTACAGCAATACCATCTGACTTAATTCATTAACATATACATGATATAATAATAATTCTATATGTCAATTTACAATGTATATCTATGTACAAACAGGAATTTCCGTAGTGGTAGCAATACAAGCACTATACAATGTACATATTCTTACACATGTTCTTCCCCAATCACACAAGGTGTAAATATTTTACCTGTGACCAGAATTTACCTTTCCAAGAGTTCTCTGCAGAACTGAAGTCATTCACGCAAGAACATTTGCGATTCTGGGTTACGGTTCTGCAGGAGAAGGTTGGTATTTCCTGCATCGAGGTAAAATAAATCACCCTACCCCTCATTCAAATATACTTCAATTCCCTGCACAGCATTGAAAAAAAAAATAATGACATTGCAAAATAAACCTAACTAATATTTTCT